>NC_137649.1:20640701-21018201 GCF_963383615.2 Lipophrys pholis
AGCTCGGCTCGGTGTTTAACCACGATCATCACAATGCCTCCAGACTCTAATCCTGTCATTAAACTGGTCTGATTTTCCTCTTACGTTTTCAAAGTGTTTTGATGGAAGGGCGGGAGCTCGGTGCCCTGCAGGCGTCTGAAGGTTGCACACCGGAGCTGGGTGAGGTGACGGTTCTTTCTGCTCGAAGGCCCCCGAGGTCACACAGGAGAGAAAGTTCGGGCAGCGTGGGTGTGTGTGTGTGTGCGTTTGTGTGTGTGTGCCCAGAGAGGCAGCGGAAGAGAAAGGGAGATGGTAATGAAGGAGCTAATTGCTTCCAGTGGATTTTGAAATCGAACCCCAGCCCCCAGTGCATGGGCTGGGCAGCGCACAAATGGAATATTGATGACTACGGCGAAAATAAGGGAAAATGACCCTGCTATATGATCGATATGGAAGCCACAGATCTGTGCAGAACATGTCTCAACAGGCAATACATTTCCCCTGTTTTTTATGGATCCGTATACACTTACCACAGGTTTAATATTGCTGAAGCGCACAAATATTACATTATATCAATTTGCTCTCTCAATTATTCATAGCAGCAATGTTACAGTGACAGCTTTTTAAAGCTCCATTGCAACTTTGCAATTACATCATTATAATTAATACCCATACTGTGCATGAAACCTATAGAACGGTAATCTGTTTCTTAGTATTTAATGACAGAATATGACAGATGGTAATGGATGAAAATCATCTGAGTGGGTATTGAAGGTTATGAGGTAAAGAACTGAAGACTTTACCATTACAATATTAGACTATAATGATCATTCACATTAAACAGCAAAAATAGCACAAAAAAGTGCAAAGCATCTCTGAACTTAATGAAATTGGCATTTGTGTGATGCTTTTCAGGGACATTTGTTCTTAACTGTTTTAAAATCATTTTACAATCATGTTGGCTAAGCACATGGCCAAACATTTCTGCTTGATACATTTCCTTAATACAGACCATCTCTCATATACCTGAGAAACCAATCAAGCCCAACTGTGGGCTAGGACATTATTAATACTGATTTATTTTTCTCTCTATTATGGTCCTGAATGTTCCAAGAAGTACATTATTGTTTAGTTGTTTTTTTTATGATTTAAAGCTGCTCCTGTTAAACTTCAAGGATGAAGTGAAGATGTCATGCTGAAGAGTGAAACAGCTAAAATGAGACTCTATTCACACAACAAGGGTTAAAGCGGATAGTTCAACTATATGAATATGTTAAGCTCATTAGGTGATACTCTATGTCCACTTAGAGTTTTCTCAACAATGGTGTTAAACAGAATGACTTTGAGGATTGTACCATTCCTGGAGTGGTCTGTACTGCTAAACCTTCTCTTTGAGTATAGCTGCAGAAAGAAAATGAAACATGTTTCATCTGTTTTTTTCACAGCAATCATGTGACGAGAGACATATCTTCTCTCTATGCCTGTTTTTTTTTTTGTTTTTTTGCAATTTGATCTGCAATTGTCAAGATAGGCAATCTAATTAATAGATGAGGGTAGTTGCCATGGCAATAACCTTTCTACCTCGGCTTGGATCAGCGTAGATAAGATCAAGTGTCTGGATTCGGTGTGAAACATTACAGTTCTTCAGCGCTTTAAGACAGAGGAAATTTTTATTTAAAAATATTTAAGAGGTTTCCTGATTATCTTAGTTATAACAAATTCAAGGACCACTGCTTTGGGTATGGAAAATAGGTAGCAATTCAGAGACTAAAATCATTCTTGCAAAGTTATGCTTCCAACTCTATTTAGTCATCAATATGCCATCAGGCATATGCAAGGGGCCTCTAGGCAAGAAATGATAGAGGACCAACCGCTGCCAGTTTTGTGTCTTTTATTTTCCCCCCATAATTTATTCACAGTGAAAACTAATCCACAAGCTCTCTCTGACTCCTCGCATCCACATGTAGACTGAAGCCATCTGGGGCGAGCTGAGAGCGCCGTGTTCGTGGACAGAGAAATCAATATTTTATTAGTCATCTCAGAGTTTTAGAAAATGACACCAGCAGAGTTGATGGCCCTGACATGCCAGTTACTGCTTTTCTTTCAGTAATTACCACGCTGTCATTTTAGTGTCTGCACGCTATTGTGTAAGAGCAAGAATGCATGTGTGAGCGTCAAATCGGCTGGGTTCTCCTCCGTGAAAAGGCCCGTGCAATTTCTTACATTACATGCGTGAAATCAGCGAAGATGGAGGGGTGTTTTTATTCTCTGATGTATATTCATCTGCCTCTCTATGTTGTGGTTTCTCAGCAGTAATAATGGGTTTCTATTTATTCCACATGGATGAGGGCTTTCACAGGTCCTTTGTTGCCTCCCCAAAGTATTTCCTCTTGTCTCTGTGTTGTGGGAAGGCATGAGTTTGATGCCGAGGGGGGGGGGGGGGGGGGGGGGGGGGGGGGATTTCTCCGGAGCCACATTACACCACAACCTCTGTCTACTTTTTGTTTATTTGACTCCCTGCATTCTCCTCATTTTGCCTCCCTTCTTTGTCTTTCTGCCAGTTCTACAACGCTGCTCCCTCAAGTTTGCATATCGCCTGATCCAAAACAACAAGATGAAACTTTACAGCTTGCATCTCTCTCTCTCTCTCCCTCCCTCTCTCTCCCTCTCTCTCTCTATCTCTCTCTTTCCTATTATTCCCTGCATGTGCTTTTTCTTCTTTCACTCGTGGCTATCATGACTCACTTTGTGAGTGTGCAGAGCAGAAGTCAGGGCACGGAGGAAAAGAAATGACACATTGAGAATGGTTTGGTTGGCAGGTATTAGCTCGGCGTTACCAGGTGCAACAGCAGTGAGTTGGGTTGGTTTGTTTTCAGTGTTTGTCAACAGGCTCTCAGGTCCGCACACTTTTCTTTAGCCCAGAAGCTCCTTTTACGACCAGGTCAAATAATGTAATATCTAACGCGAAGCAGGCAAGTATACTGTAAATGGATTTCACTTATGTAGCGCTTCTCCAAAGCTAGAGCAGCCTCCAAAGCACTTTACAGTGTTAATCACATTCACCCATTCACATACCACTGGAGGCGGCCGCCATGCAAAGTGCAAGCAGTTTGGGGTTCTGTGTGTTGCCGAACAAGTTGGGTGGTATGGGGAATCAAACCTGCAACTTTCTGATTGTGAGATGACCATTGTACCAACCGAGCCAAACTTATATGTATATATATATATATATATACCATCTAGATCAGCGGTGGCAAACATGAAATCATCCCACAAGAGGCTTCAATCTACCAAATCACCAAGTAAATTGAAAAAATTACAAAGAAAAACAAAATTAAATTTCAAACTAATTTCTTAAGAGTAGTTGACACAACATAACACTGAGACCCAAGCTGAGATATCTGTGATGCTGCCATGAAATATAGCTACCTCATTGCTATCAAACGAGCCACCAAGCCATGCTGTTGGGGTGATGTTTTAAAAAACATGCATAATGCAACAGCTATAGGAATTTTTTTTTGACATTTCACTTTATTTTGCAGCACAAAGTTTCATTAAAATTGGCTTTAAGTTGAGCTTGTAGTCATTTTTCAGCAGAAATTGTTTGTTTTTGCAAACATATAGACATATGAAATTAATTTGATCACATATACTCTGGGTCACAACAAAGAACATTTTTAAATTTAAACGTTGTCATGGCCCTTTTTGTACCGATTGGGCCCAATCAAGGTGATACTGGGCTGTATGTGGCCTCTGAAATAAAATGGCCTAGATTTGTTAAAATTGACTTCATAACAAATTTTTTTTTTCAAGCTTCTTGAAGAACTCATAAACTGCAAATAGGGTAGAAACAGTGAACACGACTACATGTGTTTCTCAGAGTTTCAATTTGCATGAGCACACAACTGTACTAGTTGAAATCCAGTCAACAGTCATGGAAATCTAAAATACTGGATCTGACGTTCTTTCACTTCTGTTTACATAACACATCCACCACTCCTCTACACCGAGTCCTTTGATAAAATTGTCACCGACACTTTGATCAGGAGAGATCTGAGACTGGATGCTCTGTCCTTGAATCAGATGATGGACACATTTTTTAAACGGCATACAATCTGCTCGCAACCTTTTTTTCTTGACTCTACTTTGTGACTTCACTCTCCTTTACTATGTGGGGAAAAATGGTGACTTCGGTTGCAGAAACGGTTTGGACATGTGGACTGATGCTGTTTTTATTTCAGCCGTCAGGAAACCTCACTGGATGCAAATGTTTCCAGCTGAACGCTGATGTAAGAATGAAACAGACTGTTTGAGAGCAATTAATAAAGCAAGTCTCGATTCACTTTTATTCCAACTCTGGAGGCGTTTGGTTCAAGTATAAATGGAGCTGAACGACTTCTCAGTTGGCCAAACACAAGGCCTCTCAGTAATCAACAGATTTGTATGTGTTGTTTTGAGCAACAACGGACTTCTGACCCTTGTTTTGATTGCTTTACACATTTTATAGAGCGGTGGGTGAGTTCTCAGCTGCTGAAAGCACCATCTGAGTGTATTTAGCCTTGCTGTGCAGACTCTGAAAGCAAGGCCATTCAGTAATTCACAAGTGTTTCACAAGAACCTGGAAATACATTCAAATAAAAACCTTGAAGGAACATTAAAATTACACTTTAGACTGCTGAACTCAAGATAATTGGTGAAAACTATTTGGAGAGAAAAAAAACCCATTTCAAAAGCAAACAAATTACAAACAGAAGGAATAATCAGAAACTGCATCTGTAACAGAAATACAAATGCAATAGCAGGGAGCAATAGCTCACAATAAGTTACACATCCAATTCACTGGTAAGCTGCAAAAAAAAAAAAGGGCAGTGTGAGTGCAAAGAAAAGAAAACTAGAACTTGATCTGTTCTTTTTTCCGGTTCTGGTCCTGACCTCAACAAAAGTGTGTTCTGAACTATGAAGACTTGCTCATTAGAATTCTGAATCTGGATGAATGATAAGAGAAACAGAAACAACACAACAGGCCATTCAGTTCAAAAGCCCCTTCGGGTTCTCGAGGACTGCTCTGGTAGGAGCCGTTATATAGCCAGGTTGCAATTGAGGAAAAAAACGATGTTTCCACTCGGTGTTTTAATGGCTGTATGCTTCATTCTCTTGTACTTACAACATTGCACAATTTTACTTCGCTTTTTCCAGTAGTTTTAGAATCATTCTGCTCCATTCTTAATGGATTTCAGTAAATAAACATCCTTCTCTTTTAGATACTTCATTGCTCCCATATCTCTTCATTTAGCCTATTATATTCGTGAGTGGTCTAGTGATCTTCAGTGTTATGCCGTCCGGAGCACATGCTCCAGGCATTGCCACCCAAGGTGAACAGGTCTGGAGTGAAAGCCCTGCCAAACATGCTTAGGTTTAACTTATAGTTAGAAATAATTTAGGTGGAAGGGGAGTTACCCGTGTTTAAGAGTTTAGTCAAAACATGTAGAAATGAGAGCAACACCATCATTAATAGATTCAACCTGACACAACCCGACCAGTAAGTGCCAATAATTCCATCACCTGCTCGTCTGGTCCACACTTTCCTCCACTTTCATTCCTCCCAGCACATTTTTATTTTTCCTCCCTCTCTCTTTCCGTCCATCCCTGACCTCCCTCTCGCTCTGCGTCTCGAGCTGTCTCACCTTACCCTCCGTGTCGATGTAAAAAATGGGTTCAGGAAGTCACTTTGCAACACTGGAGTGATATAAAACTGTAAAATCAGACTAAGTTTGATTTATGTGCACCATTAGCGGGGAATAGTGTTCCATCATAAGTAGTCTGCTCGTCTCGAGGCAGCATGCGAAACCTAAACCCACGGTCATACAGATAGGATTTTATGATCTCAACTGAATGATGGGATTATGGTAGCTGTAATTATGGCGAGCGGTGTATTGTATGTGCTCGTTGGACGTGACCTTCTCCGCAGTGTGCTCCGGTTCTCATATTTACTGAGGGTGCGTCCTGATTGATGCGAGGACCAAATGGGACACTTGTTTTGTGCTTTGCAGACGTAACACTGTAAGCGAGACAGAATGCAATAATGTCTGTCTGACTGTTCACGCATATGAGACAAGAAAAGGAACACTGGTTTTAACTGTGCATCGGAGGTTAAATGACCTTTCCATTGTTCTACCTTTTCAGCGAGGGAGGAGAACGTGGCCACCTTCCGCGGCTCGGAGTACTTCTGCTACGACCTGTCGCAGAACCCCATCCAGAGCAGCAGCGACGAGATCACGCTGTCCTTCAAGACCTGGCAGCGCAACGGGCTCCTGCTCCACACGGGCAAATCCGCAGACTACGTCAACCTGGCGCTCAAAGACGGGGCCGTTTCCCTCGTCATCAATCTGGGTTCTGGGGCCTTTGAGGCCATCGTGGAGCCAGTCAATGGAAAATTCAATGACAACGCCTGGCACGACATCAAAGTGACACGCAACCTGAGACAGGTAATCGGGGGTAACAGTGATGGACGGAGTTTTGCAATTTTTCAATTTTTTATTTTTTGCTTTTGATAAGCTGCTTCCAAGAGCTTTTGAGAGGGCATTAACGATGTCATCTTGTTCTGATTGGTTCTCATTTCCATCACTAGAGTTCAGAAACATTATTTAGACGGATGTCATTATATTTTTTGTTTGACCTTACAGTGACATAAACTTTCTTGATTTATCGTCATTGTTTGATTTCCTTCTTGCTAAATGTACAGTTATTGAAACAGGGCTAAGCAGTTGGGCATTATGTGAATGGTAGCTTATAGAGAGCTTTTTCCTTGGTATTTTCTTCCCTCCTGTTTATTGGCGTATTGAACCGGAGTTTCCTGTGTCCTCAAATTAAAAGTTATCTGATGATTCTGCTCTTGTTCACGCTCCCCTAAGCCGACACCTCTATCGGGCGCTGCCGCTCCATCCTCGCTCTCAGAACCTGTTTTCATGCTTGTGTAGAATATAGACTTTCACTTTAAAGCCGGGCACAGAGTGTTTGTCTTTGAGCCGTCCATTAACGCAGTATTTATAGCACGGATGATCAGCACGCCTTTTAAAGACAGAGATACTTTTCCATCAAATGGGCGTCTGTTCGGCACAAGTGGAATTTGCTACTTGACAGATATTGTTTGCTATTTGTCTTAATGTAATTCCAAATGACCCTGCATTGCTTTGAGCTTTGCTTTGAATCACTGCTATTTCAAAGGAGGCTGTAGGAAGACAGTCTGTGTGGAAGTAGCCGCAGAATGCGGTTGTTCATTGTCTGGCTCGACCTTTAGTTGGTCATCAAGGTGAAGCAGCATGTAGGGTCTCTCTCAAAGCTGCACAACAAGTAAGTGTCGATTTCCTGACCCTCCCTGACGGCGAGCGTTTGTCCCGCAGGTTAGTAAATAGTTGTAGCAAGAAATCCCAACAGGATAAGACACAGTTTTAGGGGGTTAGAAGCCAAGAGCCAGGAGCTGCTTGCCCGCTTACTTCTCTCGCTCTCTTTCTCTCTCGCTCTCTCTACAAATCTGTCTTTCACTCTCATTTTCTTTCCTCTATGAAGGCACACGTTTTTAAGGTGAAGGTGAACAAAACACCGCAGGTTTTGTTGGAACGTAAGCCATCCTACACAAATTTTTATCCGAAAGTCCTTCGTCTCACGGTACCTCTCTCTGTTGCTTTTGTTTTGTTTTTCTTGCAGGACTCTGATGTGGAAAATTTGGCTAGGATTGGCACAATGGCACTTTATTACGGCTGCCAGCCTCCGACAAATCATGTAGTGTTTATTTACCGCGACACTAACTCATCCATGATAAAAGTCATTTTTTTACTACTAACCGTTATCTAACCAACTAATGTACTAACTAACATCCTAATTCTTCATCATTGCTTTTGGTTTTTCTTTTCTGTCCATCCTTATTAACAACCTTTTTTGTTCACTATTCTTTTGATTTCCTTTCTTCCCCTTTTTCTGGAAAGCAATCAGGCATTGGACACGCTATGGTAAACAAACTACATTGTCTGGTAGATATCATTCTTATTGTCTTTTTTTTGGGTTTGCCGTGTGTCCCCTCCCCCTCTCTTCTTTTATTCGTTCTCTTTGAGTTTCATCCTAGACACTCTTATCAAAAAATGAGGAGATGGGTTTGTATTACCAGGCAATTCTTTCTTCGCTTCTTCTCAATTTCCTCCCTGACCTGCCAACAACCTCCTTCTTTACCCCACAATCCCCCATCCTGTTTTTTTTCACTTTGGCTTTTACTTTTTTCTCTTTGTTTCCTCCACATTACTGCAGATTTTCAACAAGTTAAAAAAAGAAAAGAAAGAAAATTGACTTCTCTGCCTTTGCCAAGGCAACTTACTTTTTTTATTTATTTATTTTTTTCTTTTTTTTTCACACAAAAAGTCCCCATTTTTTGTGAGGACTGTCGTCCAGAACTGACAGAAGCTTTCCACAATCCCAAAGATGGTGACCTCGAGACCGAGCCCTAAAAGAGGAACCAACAAATGGCAACCCTTAACCTTCATTGCGGGAGCTCTGACAGTTGTTACCAACTCACTATGGCGCATGGCATGCCCACAACGCATTGACCCTATCACCCTCCCCAAACTCACATAACCTCACCCCTGTCACTCAAAATAACCACTAACACTCTAATTCATTCACTTACCATCCACCTATCGCCATCCCACTTTGCCCTCCCCGTGTGGTTTTGTAGCATGCTGGTGAAAGTGTGTGTCGGTGTGTTTTGGCTAACCTTCACCCTAAACTCCAGGCCCATATGCAGAACATTTTCCAAGAATCAGTGTACTGATCTAGGATTATTGGTCTGGTCCAGTGACATCAGCGATACAACCATGACACCTGAGCTAAACCTGATCAGAGATCAGCTGTGGCTATTCTGAGAATGTCTTTGAATATGGGCGCTGGTCTTGATTGTGCATGAGTTGCTGCACCCTGTGTCGCCTGCTCCAGCTTTGTATGGCACCATTGATCCACTTACTCCCTTACATGTCCAATTAAGTGTGTTTAATTTGCCTTCTAACAGTGGTGACCTTGGTTTGCACATTGGTGTGGAAAACTTCCCTTTGTTTTGCATGTGTGTGGATATATAGATGTCGATGTTTGTGAGAGAGAGAGGGGAGACTGTGAGAGCGGTTGGTGTGAAAACGAATGTATGCGAGGACGTGAATGTGCACGTCTGCGTGTCTGTGTGTGCGCGTGTGTGTGTGTGGGTTCACAGATGTGTGTACTGTATATGTGTGTGTCTGCAATTATAGATAAATCCCGAAACCTAAGACAAGTGGAATCAATTTGTCCTTGGTTTGAACATTGTACTAACCCTCCCCCAACCTGAAGTTTCAGAACCAAACCTAAGATCCATTCTCTTACCCCCATCAAAGATAAAGAAAATATGCCTCTGCCATATTTTCTTTACCTGTCCTGTGAATCCTATGGTAAAATAATCCATTAACAAAATCCAAACGCTGTCTGATCCAAAACAATCGCTTCACGGTACCAAATGGTTCTGTAAAAACCAAAAAAAGATCCAAATGTTCAATGAGAGACCTTGATACAGTGCGGAATCCAAAGAAAAGTTCCTATAGCTTATTCTGAATGCAGACCAAGGAAGGAGGTGTGTATTAAACACAGCACGCGATCGAATCCCAGAGTGTAATGGCTTGGCTTTGGCTATGTGTTGCCCCTCAACAGGTGACTATCTCCGTTGATGGGATCCTAACCACTACTGGCTACACCCAGGAAGACTACACCATGCTGGGCTCGGATGATTTCTTCTACGTGGGTGGCAGCCCCAGCACTGCGGACCTTCCCGGATCTCCAGTTAGCAACAATTTCATGGGCTGCCTGAGAGAGGTAGGAGGAGCTCCAGTGAATACAGATTGAACACATGAGCATGACTTGGATACGACACCGTGGGTTATTTGCAGCAGCTCGTGCAGCTGCTTTTCTAGCTTTTATCATTAGGGCAGCTGTTTCAGAAAATTGACAAAAATGCCTATCTGAATACTTTTACCCCCGAAAGGAGAGGAAAAAAAATAAAAACACAACTGCATTATCAATTAAAGGTGCTGAGATTGCAGAGGAAGTATCAGACTTTCAATATTCCGCTGCCTAATCTAATTCATAACACTTACCGCAGCTTGTGTGTGAGAAAATATCCCAAAATTGCTTCTGTCACATGCAATTTGCAGCATCAGCTTGAGTGTGCCGCTAAAACGTCTCCCGATGGGCAGCGGTTTGAAAGAAATATTTGCTCGTGATGAAATACGAAAAGGCACTGTTGTTTTGGGACATTTATAATGTATTTGCTGGCTCTCTGAGCTCCTGAGTACTGCCAGAAAATATATTAAGCAGCCTGTTATTTACATTTTGCTCACCATTACTTATTCTGCTGCAAGTGATGATAATAAAGAGGGGGCTGGTGGCTCCTCAGAGCTGTACAAACTCTGCATTGATTTCAGCACTTCAGAGGCGGACTCAGAAATGATGTTATGTTTTCACTTGGAACTCAACAAGTTCACATCTTTACACTTACTCACAAGGCTCTTGTGCTTATTTTTTATTTTTTTTTATAAACATAAACATAATGACGATATTCACAACTTGATTGTTGTTATATGGATTTATTCAGCAAAATTACAAAGCAGTTTTAATGAGGATGCCGGTATGCACTGTACATAGATGCTGCAGTTATTGGGGTTAATTGCAGAAGTGTAACTCCAACCCACAACGCCTCTTGTTTCATCTTTTCTTAGCGTTCACCCGCAGATGGGTCGACATTGACAAATTAAGACATTTGACACGGTGATGATTAATTGACCCCGCTTGGTTTTTAATGCTGTGGAGAGGAAAAGAAAATGGTGGAAGTTTCTAAGTAAGATCGGATGTCGACCAAACGGATCTTGTGATACATCGTATGTTACCACCTCGTTAAAATCTGATACAAATGCTTTAAAAACCACCATCATGGATCTCTAACTGATGCAAATAGAAACCTACTAAGCTGTGAACAGCACGAGACCTGAGCTCATACTAAAGTGAATATGACAGACTTAAACTACAAGACGTTTAATTACTTCTCCTGTTCACATTTTATAACATGGGACTCGACTTAGTTGGTGTTTTTATGCATGATAGTTTCATATATTCCATACCAAGTTTCTTTCATCCCACTCTTTTCTAATCGTCCAACCAAGAACCCAGAAGGCCTGTCAATGTGCATAAACTTCTTCCTCGTAATTTGACAGCAGCTTCATTATTTTATTCCGTTTCTGAGCAGAAATAGATGACAGTGTAAATGCTGGTGTTCCCCTTTTAACAATGTTGTAAATGGACATATCTTCATTTAACTCCAAAAATACTTTAAACAGAAAGTTTGCTTTGATGAAAGCAAAAAGAAACTTCAGAAATTAAACAGTACATCCTAAATTATCAGATAAACACCTTCATGATTGGAAGGGAACAGCCAGAAGCAAAAAATGAATATTCTTATATTTAGCTGCCCTTTACTTGATAATAATGAAAATGTAAAAAATGTAATATATCCAGTCAAATAAAATGTAATATGTCCAGATCCAGTCTGCCAAACCACTAAGCAAATTGTGGAAAACAAAGATTTTTTGTTAACTAAATTTCTTCAAAGTAGCGGACAAAACCAAACAGTGAGACCCGAGCTGAGATATTGGTGATGCTGCCATGAAAGTTAACTAACTAGTTAACTAGTTAGTTGCAAAACTGTGTTTTGCACCATAAGGTTCATTAAAATTGGCTTCATATTGAGATTGTTGTAATTTTCAATAGTAATTGTTTAGTTTTACATCTTCATCATTTACACAACAAAAATACTTTCAAAGTTTCAATTGAAAGGTTCTTATTGGCACTAATTTACCGGTCCGGCCCGATCAAGATGAAACCGGGCTGCGTGTGGCCCATGATCTAAAATGTGTTTGACACCCCTGATTTACACATGTGATAGCAATGAAACCACATCTGTCCATACCAATGTTCATGTACTCAACATTTTCAGTGTTTATGGCATAATGTACTCTACACATGGTTTCATTACAAGAAAATCCCAAGAGCATGGCGAAACTCTCCAGAAATGAAATTGCAAAAACAATTCAGTCAATTCTCTCGGTTCAAATGTGGACCATATAATTTACCTATTAAATATCTTGCCACCATCCACCTCACAACACTTTTTAATCCTCCCAAACATTGCCAGGTAGCTAAAGGAAAGTCACCTTGTCTTGCATTGTTGTATGTTTCGACTCAGTGGTTCAGACTGCTGTTCTTCCAGTCATAACCACACAGGCTGCTGCATCTCTCCTCCGTCCCCACACTGCTCTGACCCTTTGTGTCTCTCATCCTCGCACACACTGACACATATTTACAATGTGCTACCTTCATTTCCCAGCGTGACCCAGCCCCGCCTGTTATTTTACCTGAGGTTCCTGTGTAAATAGTCACCATATTCTCAATGTTGACCCAAAAGATTGATTTAATGCTTCTTGTGTGCCAAAATAATACACAAAAAGAAGCCACGGACTCTATCTGGCCCACATTGATGGCTCATTTGGTGTGCAGCATGAGAAAACAACCACGGTATGCTCCTTGTGTATTATATTTTTTTTGAAAATGCCCGTATTATATTTGCAGCATGGGAGGATTTGTTGATTTTCACTTCTTGACAGCTGTGCTACTCGGTTCTGCACTAAGCATAAAACATAAATGAGCCACTGGGCCAGCAGTGCACAGTGAGTACACCAGCTGTATAGAATGTTAGAGAGGCTCAAAACACAGCTGGAACATGTTTAGCATCAAAGTTACATGATGTTCTTCCGCGTGTTCATTCAGTTTGTGTCATGGAAGTGTTCAGTATGTTTTCTTTCTTCAAAAGCGGGGCGTTACTTTAGTAATTTTGTCAATTCATAATTCATGAAAAAATATATAAACACTCTACTAGAGTGTGTGTGTATACTCAGTGTTTGTATTTGACTTGACCAAATCAACACTGGAAGACACATCGACTCTCGTAATTTTAGAAGTGGAGGAGCTTTTACCATGGGGGTGTCAAACATAGGGCCAGAGGGCCAAAACTTTCCTGCAAGAGATGCTGATGGCCAAACCACCAAAGCAAATTGTAGAAATTCTAAAAACTAGCGCAAAGACATGCTTTTAGGGTGAGTTTGTAAAAATATGCATAAGGCAACAGCTATAGGAGAAGTATTTTTGGACATTTCTATGACTTTCACACCGGTAAGTTTCTTTAAAATTCACTATATGGTGAGATTGCAGTAATTTCCAGTAGTTATTGTTTGGTTTTGTGAAAATATCAACATTTTCATCACCTTTGCTCTGCACCACAACCAAGAAACACTTTAATATTTAAATTTAAAAGTTATTATGGCACTATTTTACCGGTCCGGCCCCCTCAAGATGAAAATCAAGCTTGAGACTCCAATTTAAAACAATAGTATTGAAATGATGTTGAAATGCCTTCTGAGCTCTGCCATCTTCGGTCTTGCATTTGAAGGCCAGGGATGGAGCCTTGTATTTGTGATCCAAAGTCCATTGTCCCAACAATGGCTGCTATAGTTCAGGGACATGACGCAATAAACCAGCTGTGTCTGAAGTCAGATGGATCACAGCTGTTCACAGCTGCATTGAAGCCCGCACTTCACATTTGCACCAAGAAATTTTACTAGTTCCATTAGAAAGTATATTTTAGAGGTTTTGAGGATTGTTTTTGTCCATTAGGGGGCAGAACTTCACATCAAACTGCAAAAATTTAAACGGCTGACACATTAGCCGCTACAGCCAGACATTAGGATTAATTTGCAGCCACTTGATAAATGCACTGTAAATCCACTGCAAATCCAGAGCTGCTCTTTGGCTGCTAAATGTGCCTCTCTGGTCATAAACATTTTGTCCATCCCTTTGAAAAAATAAATGAATAAAAAATTCCCTCTTCAGTAAAACAGCTGTCCAGCATTCAACAGGCAGATGCATTAATATCAATGCTGTGCATGATGCAGAGGCAGTTACATCCATCAAGTGTTTCCATTATTGTCCGAACAAGTGTGACTCACTGTGGGTCGGGCTTTGAGTGGACAGAATCATGAAGGTGATTCACAGTGTGGTTGGGCAATGGTACTGATGTGTGATCCTCAACTGTTCATCATATGTTGCTCCATTAAGCAGGAGCGATGCCAGCTGCTACCCAAGAAGACCATGCAAATTGCTCACCACTGGCTCTGTGATCTCCGATTCACACCCTGATTCATTTACAATACCTCTTTGATCGTTCCATTAGGCCCACCATGCATATTTCTCCCCACTGCAATGTGTGTGCAGCCTCTGTGCATCACCTCCTTGTTTCTCGGCTTCTGTCTTGCTCTTCTATGCCATATTTATTCTCCCCTGCCTCCTCCACCTTCTCCTTTGGACTCCATATCCCCGGATAATGAGAGAGTGATTCAGTTGACTCTGGCCCGTTGCTTCGATCAGAATGCGTCAGTAGTGTGTAATGTCTGGCTGGGGCACTTTGCAGTGCTGCTGTTTGTGCAGATTGGTCTCTGTTTATCATGAGATGAAAATAAAGAAAGCTAAAGTGTATTGGTGGGAGCGGATGAAATATATTGTAGGAGACATGTGTTTCAACAGCGAACAAATACTTCCCTTCCTCTTCTGTCTGACAACAAAAGAGTCACTGCGTGCAGCCATCACAACCCCTCTCTTGTTCAGCCTTCACTGCACTCGTCCTCGCCTGCAGGCTATGAGGGATGTCATCCACACACAGCGCAGATACGCACATGTCCCGCCCACGCTCGTGTTTTGCCACGTGGGCCGCCCCGTGTCACGTGACGCGCCGGGCCAGTGGGCAGTCAATCGGCCCGACTCACTGGGGTCAGCCTGATGTTGGCAGTGCCGTGCACACCCCCCTCCATACTGGGCACCCGTGGCAGCACTAGAGCCGCATAGTGGCAGCTTGTGTTGGCAGACTGTGTGGGTGGCCGGGGTACGCCGCGTCATCTTAAGAAGTGTGTGAGGGTAGGAAGACGGAGAGAATGCCGAGACGGGAAAACAAGTGCAAGTGAGGTGAATGCTGGCAGATAAGAGACGAAAACAGCAATGCGGCGGTAATAGATGAAGATTAAGAGAATGATGACTAATTGAGAAGATGAGAAGAGGGGGCAAGAGACCAATATTTGACATTTGCGAGGCGCGTCATATCAGTTTTGTGTTAGTCACCAAAGTATGTTCAGGCTCTACTTGTTTCCCCTTTATTACATATTCAAATGTCAGCCTGTCCTTTGTTCAAATGCCCCCTCAGAGGGCCAAACACTGATGGATGGGTACCCCAACAAAGACTGACGGAACACCCTCACCTTTCATCCAAAGGCCAAATTGTGATTGTGGTAAACATTATTAGTTTACAGGCTCTCGCTGCAGGTGACACTTCATGTACAAACCCTGTATTGTAAGACTTGTTTTATATACTATCACAGATACATTTACTAAACAATATTTTTTGAAGCTCTCTAACTCAAGGGAAAAGTTCTACACCCGCAATAACTGACACTGTACAAGAGGAGTGCTGTTTCCATTATTGATACAAACTATTTTGTGAAAGTGTTTTGTTTTTAGGGTATTTTTAGGCTTATTAGATGTGTGAAAATCACAGGTTCAGGATGACAGAGCTCAGTGACAGAGCTCAGTGCATTGACTTACTTTTCATGAAATCAAATTTTAAAAACAAAAGTTGCATTTTATAGAGCAAAATGTTTTTGGTTGTATGCGCACATTTACTTTCCCATTGCAGGTGAAAGAGGAGGAGAGATGCATTAAAGCTTGAAAAAGAGAAGGCAGTCTTTGGCTCAGTTTCCACGATTTGACTTTTCAAGTGAAAACGCAAAACTTTCGTTGCATTATGGGTGTCCGTTTACGTGACAACGATGCTCAGAGCCACTAAAATTTAATTGGCAAATGACTGGGAAAAGAGCAGTGTGGACCCTGAAGAGGTCGCTAATTCATCTCATTGTTAAACAGGACAGATTGTCAACCACATACACACATACTTAAATTCTAGAGTCATCAGCGTGTATTAGAAATTTTGGAGAAAGAACGAGTATCTTAGCAGTCACAGTAGGAAAATGCAGAAGCAATCCAAATTAGAATAATAGTTTACCAGTATGACTCTTAGTTTTAATAATAATCATCAATAATCATCAGCAAAATGTCACATTTCAATAATTACAGGCATCTGATTCACTCAATGTGGCAGTATGGTTTATGAGACTTTTTACATTTTGATGTTAGAGAATATTTCACGACATACAGAACACGATTCTAGGCAATCAAATGAGTTCATATCTAAACATACTGTGAATGAACCGCAGTCTCCTATGTATCCTACAGGTAATGACGCTGACGATTCTCTTAAACCAAAATATTTTGTTTTTCTTAAGTTCATCACTGTTACTTGCACCCTTATTTCAGGAGAGTGCTGAATTTAGCACCGTCTGCCATGCATGTATGTGTGTTACAGCCATGCACCCACATTTTGGCAGCGCTCAGAGCCCAATCCACAATCCCTGTACTGTCACACTCGTAACAGAACTACATAGAGTGCAAGTGTGAGGAAGAAATCCACTGATGCTCCGTCACGGGAAAGACACATGACTGAAAACTGCAGCTGAGATGAATCCTGTGTAGACATGAAAGTTTCCAAAAGCAGCTGCGAGTTTCCACTGTTCCCCCACTTGTTGCCCCCTGCAGTGCACATATTCAACATTTAGTCAAATTAAACGGGAGGAAGTGGCAGACAAGACGCCAGGAGTAAACCCGTGAGGATCAGGCTGTGGAGGCGAGGGCGTGGCTGTAATGGCAGCTTGTGATACTTTGAGCTGTGAAGCAGCAGCTGTTTCAGTGACTTCATGTGAGAGTTCGTGTGACAGGGTGAGGAGGACGCCTCGCTGTGCGAGGATTTGACGGGTTGCGGTATGTGTCGCACTGCAGAGTGGAGGCTGAACAGGTTTTGCTGTAAAGCACGGGTGTCAAACATGAGGCCCATGGGCCAACACCAGCCTGTAAGAGGCTCCAAACTGGCCTCCAAATCACAAAGCAAAACTTAATAGTAGCGCACACAACACATGTTTTACATGTCCTGGTCAAAAACTCTGTATCCGGTCCACGCCAAAACATGAATAGTAAAGAACGAAATAGAATATAAAAAAGTAGTAAATATACCATATATACTGTAAAATAAAATAGAATAGAAAAGTAATATAAAATAGGCACAATATAAGGGCTTCTGCCTTCAATATAACATTAAAGGGTTATTTCACCTAAATCATAAAAACACACACTAAACTTGACTATATTTCCTTTAGTTTTGGTGTAGTTGCAAAAGATTGGAGCTTATTCCTGCTAACATATGTTGTAGGGCAATGCAGACCTTTGAAAGATTATTTCTGTTTGTTTTCTTTCATTACCGTGTTTTCCGTAAGGTACTTAACACTAGTTGTAGGAAGTTGTTGTGTGTCTGTGCACAGGAAAGCCTTCATCTGAGTTATTTTCTATCTGTGTGGAGTGTTGCTAAAAGTTCCAGTTTTAGGACACCTATCTATGAAATTATCTATGAAATATCTGTATGGCTTGTTTTTGCTGCTTTCCCTGTGTCCCTGTTGCAGTAGTTTTAGCACAAGGTATTTCTTCCAGGATGCATTGATTATTATTTGCTGTTAGAAGAATGATCTTGGAAAAAAATTATTGAAACAATGGAGTCTTGAGGTCTAGTCTTGATATATACAGGCAAGACGTCACACAGACAACTGAAGAAATATAACAAACAGGGTCTTTTTTTAAAGAGGCAGGTTACATATCTGAGTTCAGATGAGTTCATATCTCAAGAACAAGGTGGGAAGATGTTTTTCTTAGAAACAAGACCCTTTATCAGCATTGTGCCAGGACATCTTGATGGTCAAGCACATATGGTCAATTTATGGCAGAAAGAGGCAACAATATAATCAGAACAGAGACAGATAATCCCCCATGCACATACTCATATCCCTGAGATGACATTGTTCTTTCTTCTTTTTCTTTCCCAAATCTATTTAAACAGTATTGTTACTGTTCATCTCCAAACTCACACAAAACTTACAGCATTGCTTTCAAGTTTTTGACTCACTTAGAGCTCATTCTGGGATCCTGTTTAACCTGTCGTGTTGGGTTTATATGTTTCTACCTATAGAGTTGGATTTGATGTGTTTCTATAAATCAAAATATTTTTATTTTTATTTGATTTCCTGTTTTTACATTTAGGTCAAGTTGAAAAAAACACTCCTGATTTTAGATCTTAATCTCTTTAATGTGCAGAAATGTAGCTACCAATAATATCTAGATATAATGTCTTCTTGAACAACAGATGCCCTTTTATGGAGCACTCTCGGGCTGCTACCCTTGCCAAAATAAGGACGTTCGTTTATATAGTTCCAATTACAACATAGCTTTAAGCAAGAATTGGCATCAATATAAAGAAAAACTCCTGTTTATTAGAAACCAATTTCCAGCAGACTTGGTCTTTAAACTGAACTAGTTGAGGTTTGGATACAGCGGCGAGATGAAGAGATGGATGGACAAAAGAAAATGGGCATCAGAAAGCTAATCCTCACTCTACAGATTGAAGTGAGCATTAGGCGCAGACCATAAACTTCCAGTTTCACAGTCAGAGAGCCTCCAGAAAGCTACAGTGAGCACATAATGGTAATGGTATGCAGTGAATATATAGAGCATGGATAAAATGTAAAATGACAGCAATAATAGTCTTGAATAGTCTTTTAATAACCGCTCTGAATGTTTTCTCTTTGTTTTGGTGAGAAGAAACAAGAATACATGGGAATTTAATGAATTGCAAAACTTCAGATTTACAGTTAAAGAGCTGATATTTCCACATTGGGTAACTTTTACTGATCCCTAATGGGGCAAGATCTGTATCTGAAAATATATGTTATTTTTTTTATATATGTTGTTCCTACTGAGACTGCTAGATATTCAACTTTCTTCTTTTCAATGTTTCATCATTAGATGGACTTTGTTATTTGGCACTTTTACGATAAAGAAGGTCTCCAACTTCTCTAAACCTAAAGTCACCTCACAAACTGAAAGCTGAGGAACAAAACTACATCACCATTCTGGGTGACTAAACTATAAAACTACGAAGTCCCATATGGACTGGGAGTCATGACACTCTGGAGTCCGCCCTTGTTGTTATTGTCCATCTACTCTCACATGTGCAGAAGAACGATTTGCGAAGGCACTGACGCTAATGCACAGTAGCAGCGTTTGCACCGTCTATATGGTGATGACGGCCGAGGATTCAGAAAGTTGTTTATTTCTCCGTTTCCACAGAAACAGAGTCGGAGCGTTTTCCAAAGGTCATTGAACTGGATAAAGCAATATCAAAGATGAATGAATAACCTGAATGGATGTTTGGAGCCTTTTTGATTTTCGACGAGAAAACATCCAACTTGGGAAATTCCTCATAAATTGGTACTTGAATGCTCCTTAAAAGACCTGTCAATTTTGATTTTTGCAATGCCATGTTCCTTTTTTGGGCCCTGAAATGTAACCTACCTTGGATTTTGGGGATTTCACTTAAATAGCGCTTATCAACTGCTTGAGCATCACATTCACCCATTCACACACGCGTTCACACACAAATCTTTTGTGTGACGTGCGGACTCTCCTGCAAAGCTCCACGAGCACCTTGTGTCTTTAACGTACTCCACTGGAATTACCCGGCACCTTCATTAACACCGAGGCTAAATCAGCGGCTGACAGCAGCTGCAGCCGAGGCCAAAAGGACATGAGCACTGATCTGAAGTAGATTAAGGAGAAGCCTCTGCGTATTTGTGTGTGTGTGTGTGTGTGTGTGTGTGTGTGTGTGTGTGTGTGTGTGTGTGTGTGTGTGTGTGTGTGTGTGTGTGTGTGTGTGTGTGTGTGTGTGTGTGTGTGTGTGTGTGTGCGCGCGTGCACACATTCCACACTTCCACCCACCTGCCCTTTTCTCACCCATCTTGCCCGATCAATATGCCATCCCAGAGCAGAGATGGTGCGGATCTGGGCTTTATGGAGTCGTTACAGTCCCCAGCGCATGCATTATGAATGGGTCCCATAAGGCTATTGATAGGCTGAGAGATAGCACGGCGAAATGTCGCCATAACAAAGGGGAAAAAAGAAAAAAGATGATGCGCATGTGGACACAGTAGTTCCTCTTTTATAACATCTTTTCGATTAGCTTATTGATCAGCCCTCAGCAGCGCAGACATAATCATAATCCCAAAACAGATCAGGGAGGGTGGATTGAAAGATTAGTGTGTCCCACAATAACAGTCGTGTCTGGAAGAGTTCGTAAGGCCTGTCAGGAAAGTTAAACTAGAGTTCGGGTTGGTTTATGAGTCAGACAAAGTGTTTTGTTTTGTTTTTTCAGAAAATGAAACTAAGTTGAAGTCCCTTTGATGGCCATTTGTGTTATGAAGAAATCAAACAGATTAATCACTCTCTGCCTGTGTTGAGAATGTACAGAGTGTAAGTTGGAGAGTTGCTCAGTGTCCATCACAGTGTGATTTAGAAAAAAAGGTTCTCCATTGCAAATGAGCAGCATTAAAGCACGTCTTTCTTCTCTCCTTCTCTTTTCATGTAATATTCAGTTTGTTCTCTTGCCCAAGAGTAGTCTAAAAGCGTGCTGAAATAAAAATGCAAGGTATTTGGCTTCAGAAGAAAACACATGAAAACCTCAGTGTTTCAGAGAGATCAGTAATGGTGGTTTTAAAGTGAAAGGATTCGGAGCTGTAGGGTAGCTACAACATTTCTGTGGAATAAAACTGACAAAATAATCCTTGTTTTTCATCGGATCTTCATCATTTGCCAGCGTGCATCTGAGTTGACGGTTGTTGCAACAGCAACAAATGCTGCTGATTGATAATCGTCGGCCAGCAGACGCTTTCTCCCATTTGTAGAGGTTAGCGGATAATCGTATGCACATGGAGAGAACAAGTGATGAAACTGTGAAAAATTGCCAGGTGTTTTGATCTTTTTTTTTTTACTAGTGAAGCACCACTACAACTTTTTCAAAGGACGAGTACTAATTCAATTCCATGAAGCCTAATTCAAAGTCCATATGCAAGCGATACACAAAGGCAATGTTTGACCGCAAACCACCTCGACCCAGCCTCTTCATTTTGCGCTACGCACACCTCCGACAGCTTCAGGCAACTCCTGCTCGGCTGTTAATGAGTGTATCAGTCAGACTATAATCGTGTTTAGCATGTGGCATCGCTGATGTGTGAGCCCCGAAACCCTTTAGCATGAAGCATGTAGCACAGCTCGGAGTAAAATCCTCCTGGATCCACTGAGCAGTGAAAACTAATGAGCGATCGGGCAATTTGAAACCACAAGCTGAGTTCGCTGAGCAGATCCCAGCTTATATCATTTGAACGGCGTGTTGCAGCCTGGACAGGTCGCAGAGCAAAACCAGAGAGACAAGACCACCACACCCATTCCCACTAATCCAAGTAAACCAGAGTGTCTGGTTTAAAAAAAAAATTAAAGTGCTCCACTAAGAGGACCTCAAGCTCAGAGATGAACCGTGGATCGTCTCGTAAGGCGAGAGTGCAAACGACTACAGCGCCATGCGGGCTGCTCAAGATCAAAGGAGCAATATGTAGAAATTGAAACTAGTGGTTTAAAAACTATTCATATTCAGCTCATTGGGGAGCCGACTCGGCATGAATCCATGCTCCCAACAACCACAGCTCAGACTCAGGCCACCAGACTCAGGGCGTGGAGGAGAAGCACACGGCCACAATTTGATATTCATCTATTGTTTTGATGTCTTCCATGCATTAATATCGAAAGATTGACTCATAGTGCTGTCATATGCTGTATGTTGCAACTGAGCAGACAAATTGCAGTCCATCTTATTTCCTACTGGAGTCACAGCGGCAGAAGTCCAGACGTCTGTGTTCTCCCATAACTTGGACAGAAAGCCGCTCCCAGAACAAATGAGATCATTTCATGCACCCGTTACAGAAACGTAGTTATAGTGTCTTGCTTTTATTGTTTATCGGTTTAGTATATGAGTTGAAAACATAAGGCCCATGGGCCAAACCCGCCTGCAACAGGCTCCAATCCAGCCCACTAAACCAAATTAGACAACACAACACAACAAAACACAGCAAAACACAACACAATACTGAGACCCGAGCTGAGATATCGCTGATGCTGCAATAAAAGATGGCAGACGTGCATTAGCCTCAAAGCCATGCTGTAAAGGCGAGTTTGTAAAAACATGCACAGTGCAACAGCTTTAGGATAAGTTTTTAGACATTTCATTGTATTTTGCAACTGAAAGTATTAGAATTGACATCATATTGAGATTGTAGTAATTTTCTGTAGTAATTGCTTGATTTTGTGAAAATATAGACACGTTCAACACAAATACCCACCTAAGAAATACTTTAAAGTTTAAATTTAAAGTTTATTATAGCACTAGTTTGCCAGCCCGGCCCACTCAAGATGAAACTGGACTGTACGTGGCCCCTGAACAATAATGAGTTTGACGCCCTTGGTATAGCACATAGTAACGTAGCAGAAAAGATGGTTTGGTTGTGGTTTGTGTGTGGTTGGCGCTGACACAAGATGAAGGAGGCCACGTCTTACTCATATCATCATTGTCTGAGACATTGATCCGTCAGCGTATGTCGTCATCATCTATCACATTCATTTTGCCCATCGTCACCTACGTCTGGCTCCACTCCTGCCACCCTAAATATGATCAAGTGGTTTATAAGAGTTTAGTGTTCACATACAAATCTGTGCTTATAAGTTCACAAAAATTAATGGAAAAGCTCAAATATTTCTTTGTACTTATTGTCACAATCTTCTGCTTTGGATACTTCTAATGTATATTTAAATGTTCTTTGCTCTTCTTTGACTAAATGAGATGCTTGGAAGTACATTATACCCAAAGTGTTTGACAAAATTAATAAATGGGTACTATAGGAGGTGTTGTTCCAATAGTACATATTTTCTGTCACATCCACTGGTTTCACATGATTTAATGATGTCACCTGCTGCAGCTCTCTCACTGTATACCCCGCTGCTATGCTGCTGTCAGCCATGAGTTACCGCCAATGAAAGAATGTTAGATTTCATTTGAAAGGTGTGCGCAGCCGTGCTAATGACGTTAAAAGGCATTGGAACCACAGTGGCAGATTCCAGTAATGTAATCTTGCTGACATGTAATCAATATGACCCTTTTACTGCCTGTTTTGACCATGAGCTATCGCATCCATTGAAATAAATGGCTGTGGGCTTATCTTCAGAGGGGGGACCTCACAGGACGGACTGCCATGTCTTGTTGTCTAATCTGATAACAGATGCATGGACAGAGAAATAAACACTCCCACACACACATTAGCACTGGGTAGCATAACATTTAGCATCGCAGTCCACGTCGCTGTCTGAGACCAACAACGTTTAAAGTGAAAACGCATCGTTTTTAAATTTTGAGTTTCAGAAAAGTTTCGCGTTTACACAGCAACATTTTGTAAACGATGTTTGAAAATGGCGGAAATGCTGAAAACGAGGTGATGTAATGAAACAAACACAAATGCGTGCAGAGAGCACAGTCCGTGTCAACAAACATTGTTTTCAAAATGCTGCCGTGTCAATGCAAAACATTTCCCAAGAAAAAAAGCCAAAAACAATGTATTTTCACTTGAAATTTTCGGTAAACGGGGCCCTAGATGAATTCAGCCCCCTTATAACTCAATATCTTTGAAATATCCCAAAAAGGTTACAAACCTCTGATTTACACAAATGACAGGATGTGAGTGTGGTAAATACGTCCAAGAGTCTCTGCTGCATTAAATACAACTTTTATAAGTCCTAATGAAATCTTCAACTTTTACATTTCATATTTAAGCTTTAGTGTGTCCTTGCGTGCTTATCATCATATTCTTTATTTCTGGGCTTTCTATTACCAGCATGCAAATGGTAATATGCAGTACAACCTCTTGATACGTTTTATTATGACTTGTGTAGTTTTCTCCTGCCGCTCTCTCTCAATCTCTCTCTCTCTCTCTCTCTCTCTCTCTCTCTCTCTCTCTCTCTCTCTCTCTCTCTCTCTCTCTCTCAATCTCTCTCTCTCTCTCTCTCTCTCTCTCTCTCTCTCTCTCTCTCTCTCTCTCTCTCTCTCTCACTCAGTCTTCCTCAGCGTCCGGGTCACCTGTGTTGATTTACTGTCAAATCTTCCAGGATTATCAGTAATCCCACAGCAGTAAAATCTGTTTGCTGACAGCTGTGCTCCCTCTAACAGCGTTGCTGTTGCGTACACACTGCCCCATAAACCAGAAAAAAAAAATGCATGTCTTCCTCCTCAGGATGGGGGGAGAAAAAAGGGAAAAAAAACACATTAATTTTCTACATCAATGGATCCCAATTGACAATATTCTTCTCTCCCATTTTCTGTGGTATTTGTTGTTTGACTATAATGTGCAGCTGCATTCTACTTTGATGGATTAGAGGGTTGGTGTGAATTTGCTGTGCGTAAATAGGTTTAATATTAGGTGTATTCTCACAGGGTTGCAGATGCTCCCACAAGGGTTTTGCCCTCAATTTATAAAGATGGGCCTTTTTGAACATTAAATTGAAATGACTCTAATAATTTAGCCATCACTCCTGGCACTTTGCTTGTCCAGCAGGTTTCCAATCGAACGCTAATACAGCAATGTATTTGTGTGCCGTCTCCTTTTCATCACGGACAAATTGAAGCTGAGATAGAAAAATGAGTGGGACAAAACAAACCTTAGAAGATATTAGTTTTATTGATCTGGGTGTCCTCAAAGCTGGAATATGTAATAACATCAGAGTATGATCCTATAATATCATATTTTGCAATGAAGTGCAATTCATTTATCAAGAAATAAAACGCCGCTCAACCATTACTTAGGTGACATATTATCTTCTGCAGTGCCACTCTTTATACTCGCATATGCATCTGTGATAACATCTCTCCTCTGACTGACTTTCCCCAGGTGGTTTACAAAAACAATGATATTCGCCTGGAGCTGTCCCGCCTCGCTCGCATCGTCGACCCCAAGATGAAACTGCAGGGCGACGTGGTCTTCAAGTGTGAGAACGTTCCCACCCTCGACCCCATCAACTTCGAGACGCCGGACTCCTTCCTGGCCCTGCCGAAGTGGAACACCAAACGCGTGGGCTCCATCTCCTTCGATTTCCGCACCTCCGAACCCAACGGGCTCATCCTCTTCACGCACGGAAAACCGCAAGACCGACGAGACGCCAAGGGCCTCAAGAACAACAAGGTGGACTTCTTCGCGGTGGAGCTGCTGGATGGGGGGCTGTACCTGCTGCTGGACATGGGCTCCGGGACTATCAAGGTTAAGGCCACCCAAACCAAGGTCAACGATGGCGCCTGGCACCACGTGGATATCCAGAGAGACGGTCGTTCAGGTAATAATGGAGTGTTATAGCAATCTAACTTTATTATCTGTCCACACTAATGTCCGTGTACTCGCCATTGTTAGTATTTATACCGTATTGTTCTCTGCATGATTGTGTGGGTTTTATTACAAAAACAAACAACACCACCAACTCGTGGCCCAACATGATAACGACATCGTTTTTCAGTGTTTCTCTGCTTTTTCTGTAAAGAGACATTGTTTTCAGAACGTTGGCGTGTTAACGGGAAACCTTTCTGAAACGAAAACGCTGCATTTATACTTGAAGCGTTGTGGTGTAAGCGAGGCCTTAGGTGTGTAAGGCAGGGTTATAGCTCTCCGGGTTCCTGGTTATAGAAAACCTTTCTGAGGTGATAGTAAATTTGAGAGCTCAGAGTTTCCCGTTCGACGAGTCGTAACTGAAACGACCCAAATGTTTCGACACCGCTGCCACACTTTGTTGAGCTCTGTGCTTTGGGACAGCACAGGGGTCTCATTAATGTCACTGTTCTTCATTTTCTTTAATTTCACACAGACCCTCAAATGCACAAAACAAACAAAAAACAAACAAACAAAAAAGTCCTCAATCAGGAAATCGAACACCTGCTTCAATTAAAAAAAAGTGCCGTCGGCTAAACAGAGAGGTGATAATGCAATTTACAAACTGTCAGAAATATAGTTTTCAGATGAAAATGTACAATATATCCTAACACACAGAGTGAAGAACTACTTGTTTTTGCTTGTATGTCATATTTTCTGAAGTGTGTCGCCTCTTTCACTGCTTCAAACAGAAAAACTTTCATGCATGAATAAAGTGTAGTCTGTGAATGTTTTAATTATTCCAACAATTACAACTCGGTTCTGCATATTTCATGGTTTCAAACAACAGCAGCACAATGTCCCCATGCACAGCGCAGAATGTGTAATGTCGAGCAAATTAAGTCAAACAAATCATGCTACAGCTTTTTCACAAGTCCTCGCAAATGGAAAATGTGCACAAGGCCTATTTTCCAGGACTAATTCACCCAAACACCCTTTATGGGGTGTTGCAAATGTAAGTACATAGCATATAGAGTAGATTTTCACTCAATTTAGATTCACACTTGCAGTGTTTGGAAGGAAGAGTGAGAATAAAAACAGCCATCTGCTGCCCCAGTGTGACTGACAGTGGCACATAAGTTACCATGATGGCTCGTCATGATCATTTAGAGTCTGCCGCTTTTTTAAACTCAAAACACAAAGAAAGGCTTCATGCAAACCCTTAGAAGTCTGGTTTGAATCCGCTGCAGTCCTAAGGTTATTGGAAACATTCTGTAAGGAGCGTGATCTTCCTGTCATCATAGAATATGTATTCCTGAATAAGACATGTAGAGGAAGGAGCCTTCCTTTATTTTCTTTCTTAATTTATAAAATTTTTTGGGCAATTCATACATTATTGACAGTAGGAGAAATAACATGGAGTATTGAGATTTTATTACATTACTTACAACGTAATACAATACTCAAACACAATTTAGTTCCATTTTTTTATTATTATTATTATTGTGGTGCAGAGTTTAGGTGATGAAAATGTTAATATTTTTGCAAATCCAAACAATTATTGTTGAATATGACTACAGTCTCAACATAAAGCCAATTTTATAGATAGCAAAATACAGCGTAATTCCCCAAAAATCAATGGTCTCTGTAAATGTTTAACAGTTATGTTTGTAGCACTTTGTGATTGTTCAAACGTAAAGTGCATTTATAAATAAAATCTAATTTTCTTGTTATTATTATTATTATTATTATTATTATTATTATTATTATTATTATTATTATTATTATTAATTGGACAGTTTTGACCTATGGCGATCTTGTCTGGCAGCTCTAGCTTAAATCATCAGATGAATAGTTATTTGATGTTTAAAGTAACACCGTTTTTTGTTGAAAAGCTTGAAAGACTAAAGAGCCAAGATACTCAGATGTTGGTTTAACATTGTGCTCATGTCAGTATGATGATTTTAGCATTTACCTGTTTTTTACCATGTGATAACACACACACGCACGAGTAGAAATTACAAACACTCACAATTCATTTTATTACAATGACAATTTATTAAATTTGCACAAGTTCATTACTTCTAAACTACAGTGTACGTCCATAAGCAGGAGTGTTAAACTCATTTTACTTCGGGGCCACACACGGCACAATTTAATCTCAAGTGGCCGAGACCAGTAAAAAAAAAAAAATGCATTACAATATATAACAAATAACTAGAACTCTATCTCTCTGTTTTTATGCAACAAAGTATTAATTCGTCATTAAGAAGTGCACAATTAATGAACTATCATTTTACAAAACATGAAAAACATGAAATTTGAAGAAAAGAAGTGCAATTTTAACAATATTCTGCACATTCACCATGTGCTTTACAACTTACAGATCACAGTGGATTTTTATTAGACTATTTACAACTTTAAAGGAATAAAACGTTTGGCCACACGGAGCTGGAATTTCAAAGTATCGTAGGCTAGTTCATATAACGATCAGAATAACTTGTCAAATTAAAGAAATTATCTTTAATGATGACACATTTCTACATCTGTGTAGTAATCTTGATCACCTGAACTGACTAGCCACATAATAAAAACCACAATGTGCCCCTAGTGGTCAAATAAATGTATTGCAGTTAGTATCACAATTTCTCACAGTAACATCTAAATGTATTCTCTCCACCTTTGCCAATCAGCCATCAAAACTTTGATCACAAGAAACAAAATACATCTTTAGTTTCTCTTCCAAGTGTGTCCGGTTTTGTTTTCTGAAATTCTTTAGATTCTTTGAATCTGTGTGTAACAGGGCCTGCGCCACCTTTAAGTCCTAAATGTACTTATTTCAGCTCTTGTATTACAACCAGAAGGACTTTGTAAACTTCCTCGCTATATTCATTTCAGAAATGATTTATTGCCTGCATGAAGCCGGACCTCTCTCTTGATATGGAGGTACCGAGTGTGTTTCCATTCTGCACGTCCACTGACCCCAAAACACGAGCAGATACACAGGAACTATTAGAAGAAGATTATATTAGAGGAAGGGGTTAGAAAACTTCTGTTGCCTTGAGCTCCAAACCCAACACAATCTCTGCATTAGGTGAAATCCTCCAGAGGACTCGCTCCGGTTAGTCGGCGTTACAGCCTGTGTTATATATCAGGTTAGAGCAGCCAATTTAGCCGTGTGTCAGAGCTCGCCGCCTTGATTAATCACTGGCACAGCCCCCGGTGCGATAGCACGGGGGAAAGCAGGATTTTCCCCTGGAAAAAAAGAGGAATGAGACAGATCTATGGATACCACACTGAGGGATGGTGAGGAATGGGCATAATCACACTTGTGGCTTGAGTGAAATGTTAATGGGAGTTGCGAGTGAATTAAATTTCTTTGCCTCCGAAGGACTCCACCTCGGATCTCTCTGTCTGGCAGCGGGATGAAGAAAACGTAGCGCGGGAGCTTTAAGTAGATCATATTCAGCGAAGCCCTATTTGTGCTTTGCAGAATACTGATCGTTGGTGTAAGCCTTCCTGTCCTGACCTCAGTAGATGCTCATCCAAAATAGTGGTTCTCAACATTTTTCACCCAGAATCGCTCTGAGTGCCTCTCCGATCTGTGATTCCGCAAAACATGTACAGGGAAGCCAAATTGTTGGTTTTGCTGGGTTCAAAGTCTTAAACAACTCATAAGGCACAAGTAGAGAAACAATGTTTGAGGCAAGCGATGAGTTTTGGGTCATAAAACAACATATTAGCAATTTAATTAAAAATATTGACTGAAAAAAACTAATTAAATATTTTCAGTTGGTTGGTCAAATTGAATTAAATCATCGGCCTGTCTCGTTGTTGAGTTTGCTCATTTGAGAATAGAAATAATTGTAACCTTAAATGTAGATTTAAATACCTGTCATTGGTCTTACATTCATCGTTGCATCTTGAAAGACAATTAAATATCACCATAAACAGTTTTATTTTCAGTAAATAATAATGAGTTAAATAGGTGGAATACGATGCACCGTGAAGCACTGCTAATGGGAGTCTAGCTGGGCTCAGGCATATTTGATTCTAATGGAAATTGGCTCTGTTTGGAATATTACTATGACAATTGGTGGTCACTGCACTCTCGACATTAAAATCTGCCTCGATTTAATTCTTTATGTTGGGGTCATGTAAGTGTTGAGTGAAAGACGGTGTAGTTTCTTTGTTTGATTAATAAAACCATTTGGTTATATTTTTTTTTAAACGATGTTGTCCTGCACAGACCTACAACTGTAACCCTCTGAAAGGGGAATGTTTCTTTTAAATGTCTATTTAGACATTTAAAACCAACAAGTTACCAGATATCAGTGGAAGTGTGATCTTAAGTGAAAATAGTGTCCATCGCTCCTCCTATGTTCTATATTTAGATTTTATTCTATATCTAAAATGGCAGAGATCCAGACAGGTCTTCTTTTCCTTTTAGTTCCATCATTCAAGTTTTTGAAGGGAGATTGTAGATTCTAAATCAGTGCACATTTCTCATACAGAAATTCTAAGAATTGCTAATATAATTTTTTGACATTTATTCAATGAAATGCAGTGTTTAAACCAGAGGTGTCAAACTCATTTTAGTCCACATACAGCCCAATAATCGCAAGTGGACCGGACTGGTAAAAAAAAAAAAAAAATCGCCTTTAAATTTAAACGTTTCTTTGTTGGAGAATACAGTATAGGTGATGAAAATCTATATTTTCACAAAAACCACAATTACTTATGAAGAAAAATGACGCCAATCTCAAAATGAAGCCACTTTTACTGAAACCCTCTGGTGCAAAATACTTTGAATTGTCCAAAAAACACAGTCCAAAGCCCAAAAATATGTTTTCCTTGAAATTGGTACAATTTGTTTGGTGGTTTGGCAGCCCCATTGGAGCCTCTTGCTGGCCGGTTTTGGCCTACGGACTATATGTTTGGCAAACCTGATCTAACTAAATGTTAGCAAAGATCAATAAATTGATCCCAGACTTCAATGATGACCGTGTCTTTTTAAATTAATGTTCATTATTATATCTTGGGAGAACGTGAATATAATGGATTACTACGATATAAGATAAAATCATCCGGCTCCTCCACACGCACTCACTGGTATACACTTCAATACTGTCTTCACAGGCAGTGCCATTTAAAGTGTAATAATACACATTTACATATTGCTGGTGGCATGCTATATTTATTGTTCCCTGACAAAGATGTAGAGAGAAACAATGATGCAACTGGTACCTGTGAAATGTTATCTGCTGTGTTTTCCATCGCTTATATGGGAAAAATGAGGACAGAATATAGAAACTGACTCCAGTTCTGTTACAGACTTCTACAAAAGGGTTTTTACACCCATTTATTGTACCTTTAGGGAGAGGTGGTGAACCCCTGAAACCCTCCCATAGAGACAGGAATATCTGACAAAGCTGTCTCAGGGAACATACCTTGTAGAAATGATAAGTGTGTAGTTGGTGCTGCTTCAGACACTGACACACACACTGACCTTGTTCCAGTGGTGATTTTGTTGGATGGAAGCCCATTGTTTTCACCACCAATCCCCCCCCCCACATCTATTCTGTAATTTCGGGCCTTAAATAGAGTTCTCCCGGCAGAGAGTGGGAACAAAGCCGGTGATCAGTGCAATTTTGCCTGCCAAACACAGGCTCGTGCCTCCACCTACTCGGACCACGTTTTAGTGCGGAGCGTTGTGCCGCGCTATTTCTGTCAGCTTTTCACAACACCGCTCGTCTGCCTCCACTTCGTCAGAACTTCTGGATACGAAATTACCGAGCTTCACCTCTGTCCTCACTTTGATGCACAAAAAAAGGGCTGTCAGTCTCAGTTTCAAGGGTTCTAAATAGAGGGCAATAAATGTCACTTTTGTTTGTTGGAGTTTGTTATTTTAGGAATTCAGCTAAAGTAAGTGCCGTCTTTTTTAGCAGTGAGCAACGGCTTACTGCTGGAACAATAGAATCAGAGGTTGAAATCAGGCTATGGACCCTCTTTCTTAGAATAACTAATGTATTACCCATCCAATAGACAATCTAAGAATGCATTTGGACTAAGGATGCACAGATACCACTTTTCTAAAGGAAAAGTATGAGTACTAACCTTTAGCTACCGAGTACTGGTATGAGTACTTATCAAATGCCATTTAAAAGCCTAATTCTATGTGAAGAAACATGAAGGCGATGCATTGTCTTGAATCTGGTACGGGTATGGGTGTATCCCGAACTTGGACAAATTATATATAAAATAATATACATTGCTATCTGTTTTTAAAAAGTTGGCATCCTCCTCATATCTGTTTTACTTCCTGTGTATCATTAGGAGTGTGTAAGGTACTTTTTACAGAATGTCTAACTTTAAGTCAACTTAGTTTGGTTTCTTTCGATCATCAAAGACATAATCTTGAGAACAAAAACTGACAAACTGTGGATTAAACCTCTGACATTCATGGAGGCCATCTTTTCAGTTTGTTTTCCTTCCTGAGACAAAAATAAAATGTCTACCTTTGGATAGAAGTGATTTGACTTGACTCAAGAAGAAACCTGTTAAAAAAACAAACATTGGAGGTTGTTTTGATATGTTACATGTTGAGATATTTGTTGAATCTGGCAGTCATTTTTTTTTTTTTCCTTTTTCGTCCCTCAGGCATCATCTCGGTAAACAGCCGGCGGACCCCCTTCACAGCCAGCGGGGAAAACGAGATCCTGGACCTGGAGGGGGATCTTTATCTTGGTGGTCTGCCCGACAACCGGGCGGGCCTGGTGCTCCCCACGGAGCTCTGGACGGCCATGCTCAACTACGGCTATGTGGGCTGCGTGCGGGACCTGTTCATCGACGGACGGAGCAAGGACATCCGGCAGATAGCGCAGTCGCAGAACATGACCGGCATCAAGTCCTCGTGCAGTAAAGTGACGGCGAAACAGTGCGACAGCAACCCCTGCAAGAACAACGGGCTGTGCAAGGAGGGGTGGAACCGCTACATCTGCGACTGCACCGGCACGGGCTTCTGGGACAGCACCTGCGAGAGAGGTCAGACTTGCTCTTGGTTATTTTCACTATGCGTTTTCTGTTTCTCTTTTCTTTTTTTTACAGTGATGATAGTAAAATCTTATCGCAGGTTCCAGTAGGTTTATTGATTTGTTCATAAAAGACTTTTAAAAGAGGGTGAAGCTGCTTTCTCTCTGTTTGGCTGTATCTCTTTGAGAAACACGTTTGTGTCTGTCACAAGCTGTGGAGTGTTGACCATGAAGCCGTGTGACGCTCGTCTTCTGAAGGCTGCAAAGTGTCTGTGATGTAACGGCGACCGCCTATCAATAGCTCATCGGAGAAAGTGGACGGTCCTCTCCTTTAGCAGACAGCAAGAGCTGTGACTTGGGACACGTTCCTCGTATTGTTTATAGGAGCTTTGCTGAAAGATTTAATAGGATTTCACTTCTCTGCCCAGTGGATTTGGAAGCTTTTTTTTTTTTTTTTTTACTTTTTTTTTTTTTATCTCACTCAGGAAGGTTCTAGAGAGAAATTGAACTTCTCCCAGCTGGTGAATCGAGCTCTTCTAGTCTGAGTTTAGGAGCTTGCACACATAAAGTTTTTATGAGTCGGTGTAGATGGGGAGAGTTCAAGCAGCAGGAGAGTGAAGTATGTTATTGAGCTATCCTTCTTCTTCCTGACTTTTTCACTATTTTACAATGATTTGGGTGTGTTTGGCGGAAAGCTTAAAGCCTTTTCCCAGCATCTTTACGCCTGTACAGGAAACGTGTTTACAGAATAATGAGCAACTCCAGAGCAGGTTGATAGAAGGAGGGGAAACTGTGACTTTCATTTGGGGGGAAAGAAGAAGAAGAAAAAAAAACCTCGTTATTAGAATTCATCTCATATAGAACGAAGTAAATGTAGATGCACTTGATTGAAAAGATAGTTTAGGATGAAACTTAGACCCTTGTTTACGCGCCATTTCAAGTGAAGTGTGTTGTTTTGCGTTTCGAGTTTACCTGGCAATGTTATTAAAATGAAGTCCATTTACATAGGAACAGCGGAAACTCTACAAATGATTTAGTTGGCATGTTGGGCCACTCGTGGGTGCTGTTAACACACATGCGTGCGGAAACCAATACGCGTGAGAGGGTTAAATTTCCACCAAGCGTCGAGTTGTCTCATGGACCGAGCCTTGTCTTAGCCGGACTGCTGGTGTTTCTGTGCCCGTTACTTGAGCGTGGTATCGGTCTGAGAGCAGGAAAGAAGCATCAGGGTACTGGTTAAGAAACACTCAAACAGCCAAAGTGCTTCATTGACCCTCCATCGGTGATGTCTCCTGCTTTCACATCGTCCTTTTCCTGTAGCGTTCTGCTTCTTCTTCCCACACATGGGTCTCTGAGTATTCATATCTCTGCGTTTGACGAGTACAGTGGCCTTCAGGTGATAACCTCCGGGATCGGCAGCCCTCACCTCAACGGTAGACCAAAGCCTCACTTTGTTTGATTCTTTTTTGCACTTTTCACAATGACGCTTTAGATGTGATGAAAAGTGCTGATGTCGGCAATACTGTCTGACTGAATAGAAACCTGAGGATTTGAGTTTCCCGACTCAAATACCGCAGTAATGCAGGTCAGTTTAGGTGTGAACGCGTGTTGCCGCAAAATGAAGCTGTATTGAAAATGGCTCTCAAGCGTCAAAAACAGTCGTTGATAAGCAGCAAATATGCAGACAAAAAATATATTATTCTAAATTAGCGCCCTCTATTTTACTCATGGAGGTCAGTTCTCTTGTCACAGGAAGAAACACATAGTGGATCCACTTGAAAAGTGATTATACGTTGAAAACACGTATAATGTGTCTTTAGTGGCTCTAGAAAAGCTTTCCAAGGATAAAGAGTTTGTAACCAGCTGACAAAATGGTTTATTTATGTCCTTATAGTGAAACAGGGCATAAAGTTGACTATATTACTGATAATGTGGCACTTTACTAGAAATGTTGTATTTCTGTACCGTATGGAAATATGAGCAGCTTTCTAATGGGCCGGGCACATTTAGAGAGCTGTTAGAATATATTTTCCCACTCTGGAGTTAGAACAACTTATTTTTTACTGCCTATATATAATGCTATGTTTAAAGGTCACTTTCTACGGGATGACCAAGGCCCTGTTTACACAAATTATTATTATTTTTCAAATTCTAGGTTCATACGGTCTTTTCAATGATACTAAGTGAGATTTGGGAAGCGCGTCTGTGTAATGGAGTTAAACATTGCAATTAAACCATGATTAAATGGCATGCTTAGCTATTGTGGGAGATGTCACGCTGATCATATAACATAGGTTATATGATTCAAAAGAATATCACGGATTCAGTTCAGAATTTCTTCCTGAACCGTTCATATGATGAGATGTTTTAGTGTCATTTGACCATCTGTCACTCGCCACATCCCGTTCACCAAGAGTCTTCGTAGCGACGCGATGGACTCGCAGCTTCCTCCAGCTCTTCCTGGGAGGATTAGTAATCCCCGCCAGCGTGTTCTGCTTTGCTCTGTGGTCGAGCCCGGACAATTTGAACCACCTCGGCCAGAGATTGAGTCAGCGCAGAGCCACCGCAGCTCGATACCAAAGCCCTCTCAGCTTGCTGCTCACTTTCTCACGTGGAGTGAATCCGGCCAACCCGCAGAGGAATCTCATCTCGGACTGCTTGTGTCAGCAATAAAAAAAATAAAAAATATTCACTGCCCAAAGCTCGTGTGACCGCAGGTAAAAGGTCGGACAGAAGACCGAGCAGTAAATCGTGAGGTTTGATTTGCAGCCTCCAGAGTGAAGACAATCCCCTGAAGCAATCGGTTTTATTTCAGCCAGATTCTGCATCACGCCTTCCAAAACTCGGTACCTGCTTTCCAGCAATATGGGTCCATCCTGACAGCGGTGAAATCTGCACGTGGGAAGTCACAGTTTCGTCATCGCCACATCGTCTGCGAATAGCACGAGGTCTGGAGGCTGGAAAACAGAATTCACAAATAAGTCTGATCTCATTAGCGTCGAAATTCTCTGATGATTACTCACATTACAGTTCACAGTGGAATTTATCTAAAGCTCTTTCTTGTCTGCTCAGAAAATAGTAGCCCTTGAGATGAAGAGAATCCTTTGATTTGAAATGTTGGGGTTCAAACGGCATGTAGTATTTTCTATTCTTTCTTTTTTTTTTATCAAAATAAATGTGCAACACTTTGGAACGAATGGGATTGTATTAGTCATGCTGGTAGAAGAGTTTATTTTCCTTCTACTTCATGCTTTTAAGCAGACCCTGGAGCTCCCCGGTGACAATATCAAACAACCGCTGAGATGTATTCACACATGGCGCTCGCTATTGATCTCACGCATGCTATACGGTACAAAAGAGAATTGCACTTGAATGATGAGACAATGGGTGAAATGATAGAGATCAACGCTCTCCCAGGGAGCGTTACAAAGGTTATACATTTACATCACAATGTTTGGCCTCTGCTGGTGACTTTCTGCTTGAATGCAAATGAGCTCTTTTGGTCTGCCTCCGTTCCAAACTGTTTGTTGAGATCAGCACTCCATGTTTCTGCAATATTGTTTAATTCAAATGGATTTCTTTGGGAGGCGCTGAAAGCATTTGTCACATTGCATCAGCAATACAATCCATACACTCCTGAAATCAGAGAGCGCTTGCAAAAGGAGTGAGTTTATTTTTCAGTGACTGCTTGTTGGACAAGGAAACTTGTATATTTGTGGCATTGGGGAAAATGTTATTGAAGGAATAATGAACTTTTTTTTTTTTAGATCACCCGGATGGGAAATGAATCATACTGTATTAATTCCATTAGGTGGTTAGTTTTTTCCATTTATCCCATCTTATCCATTGTTAATCTGAACTATACATACTAGGAGCTGCCACAGGAAGGCACTTCAGGGATGGAGATCAAGGGGTTGAATGGACAACTCGTCCACAAAACTGCAACCATGAACAACTCGTCGGCGCGATTCCAGACAACTCGTACACGACAGTTTTTGTCAGCATAAACATTGGCAGCATTGTCTTCCTGAAAATACTAAGCTGTAAAGTTAAAACACCGCTTTATAGATGACTGCTTTGAGTGATGTGTTAAAGTGCATCGCGTAAGTGCGCCCTTTGACATGTTAATGAGCTGCGGGGCTCATACAGTAGCGACGTCTATTGATAAACATGATTAATATATCACATGCATGCTTCCACTGTGGGATTCAAACCTGACAACTTTCAACTCCAAACGCGTTTCTTGAACCTCTCGGCCTCCACTGCGCCAGATGAAGAAGTCCCTCTCTCATGCCTGCCGCCAACACATTCATTAACATCTCAGGTTGGGTTTATGGTGGAGTGGGCAATCCATCCATGGTGGGCTGCCTCTGGCAGTGGTCAGTGTGCTCTTGTGGAGGGAGGGGCCGGCGGACACTGAGAGGTCATCCTTTCTCTACCATCGCCGCAGGGTCTGGTTTTTGTACTTTGGCGGTACCAGTTGTTCCCTGTTTCAGCCCTCGGGCCTGTGGTACTCCGTTGGCAAATCTGGCATGTGGGAGGTGCTGCTTTGGCTGCCTGTCCTTGTTGGGCTGGACACCAGTTCTTGGTAGAAGTGACAGTTCCCCATGTATGCCAAGCCAATGGAGGCTCACATGCTTCACCTGCTCCAAGAACAGTGTATTATGTGGCTGACCAGAGCGAAAAATAGACTGGTCCTGTGAATCAAATGCTAAACTTTTGTCCAGAAATTGAAAGCTGCACTAAAATCAATTTCCATGAATGTACCGAGCAGAGTTATAGGAAGCCTAATCAGGTTTGTGTCATTAACCTAATCATGTTGTGATATTAACCAAACATAACATTGTGTCTATACAAAAATATATATCTGTACACTCATTTCTCTTGCCCTTGTGTCAATTAGTGTGTAGTGATATCTTGGTATAACAATGCACAATACACTGTCAGGTGGCTGTGGAGCACGTTGTCTTCCAATCCTTAGGTCGAAAGTTACATCCATCATCCCAATTTTCGGAGGCCAATATGGCAAGGCCCTGACATTTTTCTCAGTGGTGTGTGTGTGTGAGCACCTTGAATGGCAGCCCACAACATTGGTGTATACAATTTGTGCATAAATGGATGTTGTGGGTGCTTAGGTGGTAAATCACATTATATCTATAAAAGTCACTTCAGTGTTTTAGCATTTAAATGTTTTAAGCACATTTACAGAAAACATAAAGTATTGTTTTTTGACTTGATGATCCTCAAATGTAGCGTGGCTCCTCGGAAACAAGATCCAGCACCAAGCAGCAGCCATAAGCGTACAAGTCCAGAGTGGGCAGGTAGGACTGATCACAGCATAGATCACATTATTATATTCAATATAATGAAGAGTATGATGTGGACCTGCTCCAAATGCAAAATGCCCTGAGATTGTTTGTCCCTGATCAATACACTGAGCCCCACATGGCTCCCAATCAGTGGTGTAGTCCAGGGTATGTGCTGTTATCTGGCAACTACCTGCCTATTGTTCAGTCAGCATTGCATGCACCCACCTTCATTTCCCCGATGATGCACCACTTGGCAGTATTTTTCTCCCCAGGACGACGAAGCCATGAGCCGCTCTGCTCTAATTGGCTAGTATTTGTTGCATTCACTGATTTGATTGGTTCATGGCAGTTTAGCTTGTAGCATGAAATGCTGACGAGCCAATCAGAGGCAGAGTAGGGCGGGTCATGACGAGGCAAACATTGCTCACCATTAAATTATACTGAAATTATGCGACGATGAGAAAATACCATGGATGGACTTTCACTCAATACTCTTGCATACTACAGTTTCTGAGCTGCTTTGAAAGAAGCCAAACCTCGAGGTGTACCCACTTCTTCAGGGATCACTATACCACTGCTCCCAACGGTGTGTGAATGGGTGAATGAGAGTATCAATAGGAAGCCCTGAAGCTCAAGCTGTTAAAAAAAAAAAGTGTTTTATAAGCACAATCCATTTCCCAGATACTTGTACCGGGCATCGGTCAGATGCTCATACTCATAAAAGTGTTTCAAATCAAACACACCCAATACCACTTGATGCCAAATCCTATTGTATGACCATCAACAAGCAGCAGTCCCTCAGCAAAGCAACAAAGCCACATGGAGGTTTTTTAAATTGTGCAAATTCAGCAATGTGACAGGTTCATTACCTGCTAGATAGAAGTTTCTTGTTTATTGCAACAGAAATAAACGGTCTTTCTCTCATGAAGGGAAATGTCATTTGCAGTCCATGAATGCAATGTAGTTTTTCTTTTTACGATACGACTGCCCTTGAATATTTGTTCTTATCTACGAAATAAGAAGTGGCATGAGAATATTAAAATAGTGAATTTTATTCAGGGATTTGTTGAAAGTCCAAACTCCCACTATACATATTCAACAGCCATCAGTGATTTACACTCATGTGCTGAACGCTTCATTAGACACAGATATTTTTAAGTCCCTTTTGTCAACATGCTCTAGTTTAGCCTTCCAATATACACTTATTGCTGCTCGGTGGCATTTATTTTCTGTCCCAGCCCGGGGCAGAAGTGCAAAACCTCCTCAAGTACCACTGTAGATTTGTACAACTCTAGAAAACCTTGGTCCCAAGGAAGCAGTTTCAGCACATCTTTTGATCCACTGATGATATTTTTGGAACTCAAATAATGGGATCATCAAAAATGAAAGTCTCAAGATGATTTCATCATATTTGTATTGAACGGAGCACATTGCTCTGTGTAATTCCTTCTCTTCCACTGGGAGCTCAAAAGCTGGCAATTTTCGAGCTCTGTTTACCAGAAGGAAAATGCAACCTGACAGATATTTTACACTGTTTGAGGAGATCAAAGATCGTACCAGGCGACGACTAACAGACAACAGCACTGCTGTCTGCTCTCTGTTTTCCACCTGCTATCCGTGCCTTGTTTCCTATTCATGAGATTTCTGTCTCATATCAGTTCTGATGTGGTTTCTCTCCCATCCTTTGTTCTTATTCTCATTGCTGCACGCACAAACACACCTTTACTGCAGTTGATGCGTGTCCACATAGGCTCTTTTGTGGCGTTGTGGGTGTCCGTTTACACGACAACGGTGCTTAAACCACTGAAAATGCAACTTTTTGCCAACGGCTCCCTAAGATTGTAACTTTATGAAAACGCTCCATCTCAGGGGAATTGGGGGAAACGCCACATTTTGAAAGCACTTGGGCTCTTTCTCTAGACGGTGGAAACACTGCCACTGTGCACGCACACCAGGGTCATAGTAAATAATTATTCTGCACATGTGCAAGTAGATGGACAATAACAACAACGGCGGCCTCCAGAGTGTCATGACTCCCAGTCCATGTTCTCCTGTGACTTGGTTGATTTTTATTGAGAGTCACCCAGAATAGCAGTCCAACTTCATTGTCTGTCCCTACGAATGTCCGTGTACTCTCCAGAGTTAACGTATACAGCATGTGTGTGAGTGGTTTCATTACAAAAACAGATGACAGCACCCACAAAACTGCATAACTTCGAGCGTTTCTACCGTTTCCGTGTAAATGGAAATCGTTTTCAAAATTTAGCTGTACAAATGCAAAACTTTTCTGAAACAAAATCATCAAAATTATGCATTTTCATCTGAACCGTGGTCAGGTAAACGGGGGGTCTTAGATGTGTTCATGGTAAAGAAAACCATGTGCGATAATCTGAGCAAATCCATGAAAGTGCCCATTGTGGTTTTTATGTTTCCTGCTTTTGTAGGTTGGTGAGAGTGGCAGTGTCCATCAGCATTAGGCTTTAATGTTTTGACATATCAGTCTTGGCAGTCTTTTGGGGATTTGCAGTCTTTCTTCGAGGCAATCTAGGAGGCTCAAAGGGCAAAAATGGAAGGGACTCACTGCTGTAGGGGACATCACATGATTTCTATTATTTCCCTGCAGACTTAGACACACACACACACACACGCAGTTCAGTCTTCTTTAACCCCGCCCATGAGACATGACAGCACCTGTGATCAGAGGTCTTCCTGAGTGTTGGACAAGCAGATGACAACATGGGAGTCTGCCACTGTGTGTGTGTGTGTGTGTGTGTGTGTGTGTATATCCTGGATATTGGTCACTGCAGAAAAAAGACTATCAAACGCAATAGCAGTGTCTATTGTTTATATGTCTCAACGCTTGCTATTTCAATTATTCACACAAGTAAACATTTATTATTTTTATGACAACCGATTCATGTGTGTATGTGTGGTGAGTGTGTGTGCATTTGCTGCCAGCCGGGCATTGCCAATGCCCCGTGCAGGTGTCTAATATTAATGCCCTGGCCCTGATGGACCCCTGTCGTTTGGGTTGCGACCGGGAGTATTTCCCTGCCAAAAAACCATCCTGCCTGTGAAGTGAATTCAAATAGGGCTGCTTGGCGCTACACGGCCCCAACAGGCAGTCATGGCACCGAGAAAAAAAGCATCTGCTTGCTTAAAATACACTGAGCACATGTATTAACATGGTTTGAAGAAAATCTGTTGCCCTTCTACACCGCTGCCCTCGGAAAGATCGACATGTGGAAATGATCGTTTTTCTTAAAGTTGTCTGCTATGCCAACTCTCAGTGTGAAGAGGATTTTCTTCTTCTTTCTGTGTTGAATTCGTCTAATAGCTTTGAATCAGGCGTGTGGGTTTTAGCTCGGTCTAGTGTTTTAAAAAAGTGATGCTGAAAAATGATTTCCCTCTCAAATAGCCTGCGGTCAGATCCTCCGAAAGCAAAGAGAAAGGAAATCATTACTCTCCTGTAATGATTATGTTTCAAGGTGGGCTTTGTGCTCTCTCTTGCTCTCATCTTTGGGAGACAGCTCCAGGCTTCCTTCCTTTATGATTGTTACATCACATTACATGAAAAGGTTACCCAAATGTTATTCCCCATAAGGAAACGCCAAGTGCATCAGATTAGTCGGGTTGCGTTTGAGAGGAACTTGCAAGGAGGTGACATTAATGCGAGACAACGAGGAGGTACATTTGATGTGGTCCGCACAGCGAGAGAGAGGAGGAGGATGCCATCTTCGGTTCAAGCGAGTCAGTCAGTGAAGTGAAACTTTCTGTTTGTGTGGCGGCGGGGGGAGGAGGTGGTGGAGGGGGGGATTGGGGGGGGGGGGGGGGGGGGTGCTTTTAGATAGCTGGGTGTTGCTGACAGTCGCGTGCAGCAGAGTGCTGCGCAGCTGATAAAGTAGCCCAGTTAATCAGGTAAATAGGCCTGTAATGAAGTGTGTTTGTCTGACGGTGTGCCAGCCCAGCGCCGAGCCATCCCACTGAGACTCTCCTCTTTCTGTCTCTCTGCTGCAGACACACACACACACACACACACACACACACACACACACACACACACACACACACACAGACACACACACACACACACACACACACACACACACACACACACACACACACACACACACACACACACACACACACACACACACATCCACTGGAGACAGATTGAATTGTGTCTAATGCATATTGCATTTTCCCTGACAAGATGCCACCGCCCACATACAGTAAAAGCCTGTGTTTTCCCTACTGTCAGTGGAGAGGAGTAGTGATGGCTCCAGGCCCTGAGCTGATGGCTGAAAGCGTGTCCACCGCAGATCACTGATGGCATCACTTATTATAGAGCCTGGCTTCCCCATTCCTAATGTTTTAGTGTGGCTGTAACACACAACCGATAACACACACATCATTGGGCCTCATGCAGGAAGCGATATAGAAGTTTTCTCCACTTTGTGGTCTTCATTCGCTTGATCGCCAGACTTGGGTTTTGTTCTCTTTGAGCTTTACTCATCATTTATATAAGATGATGTTTTCTTTCAGCATCATCAACATAAAAAACCTCATTGTTCGTCAGACTGCAGAACACAGATTTTAAGAGCATAAGGGATACATTACAACTTTTACAGGTTTAAGATTGTATATATTTTTGGAGTTTCCATGTACTTATAATGATTTTGTGAGTTGAAGGAATACTACTCATGCACTAATCTTGATTTGAACCACAGAAGCTCACGGATGGTTCAGCATGCATTCAGCTTCCATGATGCTCTTTGATGATTTGGCCCTGCAGGCATGACACAGGGAACCCGCTTTTGAGATCGTAGAGTCGTATTTGAAGTTTTTTTCCTTTTTTTTTCCTCTGACGCTCTGGAAATCAGGTTGACTTAGTCTAGGTTTTAACCCGTTCTAACCTCAGGCACCACATCCCTTCAGGATAGTTTTCAGGGTTTGTGAATACCTGAGGGAAAATTTGAAAGTCAATGAAAGTAGCATGAGGGGGGAAAATGTGGTTAAAGAGCATAGTGGGTCAACAACACATTGTTTTTTATGAGAGCGTAAAAAATGGTGCATTTTCAATAGAAAAGGTGTCGTGTAAACTGGGCCTTGAATTTGCCTGTTTCTATTTTTCCTTTAATTTCAAATTAAAACAAAACCAAAAGACATTTAATGTGATTTTGCTACATGTGGCCTAATGTCATAGTCATTCAGCTTGAAGCCATTTCCTTTGACGTCTCATTGATTGGAATGACGGACTGATCATAAAAGCTTTAGGTCAAGCTCTTCATGTTCGCATTCAGGCCCCCCTCTTTTTTTTTTTTTTCTTCTTTTTTTTTTTTTTAACTGCATGCCACTACATCACTGCCTGGACCTGTACACGCCTTAATCACATCAATCACGTTGGCTCTCACAAGGACAGAAACGCCAGAACACACACGTTGTGCAATTACCTGCTCACTTTGCTCAATGCTCATTCGTGGTGGCAGTGAAATAATGGGTTGCCACATGACTTTTACAGTTTAATCACAGGTAGTAATTGCAGAACAGAGACATGGTGACATTAATGTTCGCCGCCTCCCTATATGAAATTGTGCTACCTGCCATACACGTATTCCTTTAGGTGACGCGTGGAAAGTGAAAGAACTGCTTTCATTTCTAAAGGATTTGGAAGTTATATTGTGTGAGGGATAATATTTGAGCTGCAAAAACTAAACATTATACTAAAGTTGATCTTGCAATCCAAAATGATTAATCATTCATCTCATTCACAGTCTAATGCCGGGTCTGAATTCAGCTGCCATCATTATGACTCTTTCTGCCCCAACGATGGAAAGTGTAGCGACCTCATGGGAATAAGGGTATACAAAATGGTCCGGATCTCCCTATGCACCAACTCTGCACCCGGTTTGATAAGCTCTTATTAATTTCTTTACAAAAACCTCTTCCAAACCCATTTGTATTCAGATGAGCTTGGTTCCTCAGATATGCTAAAATGCCAGTTTCAACAGCATTAGTGGCATAATTTAACTGCTTGTCTAAATGCCTCTTCCATCCTCTGAGAGAGTGAGAGGGGGGGAAAAAAAAGAAAAGCTTGATCTTTTGAAAGTCTCTCATAATCCTTGGGACCTATAATGGCTCTTTCATAATTGTGAGCTTACCTTTGTGTGAATTAATTCTTAAGGTCAGCCACCAATCGCCGTCACACATAATTCTGATTTCCCATGTCAATGTCAAACAAGGTTTGTGTCGTGTTTTTCCTCCAGTTTTAGTGATGAAGCGTTTGGATTTCTCAATTTCGTGTACCAGAGCAGATTCTAAAAGTCTGATTGATTTCAAGTTTCTTAAGCAACTTGGTTGTTCTTTTTCAAAGACCTTGAGGGATATACTACAACCACAAATGGCAATTGATGGCGAGAACATCGGAAACACTAAACGGGAAGATTTGCCATAAATTAAGTGAAAGTGTGAAACAGCTGATGCGTCTTTTCAACCTTTCACAAAGGTTCACAGGGCATAGGAACAATGTGAGGGGATTTTTTTTGAGAGGCCAGTCATGTTTGCCCAGACTTAAAGATGAACTCATGACATTTTGAATTTCATATTTGGAGATGATGAAGTTGTTTTGTTGATCATTTTTGAACTCAGGAGAAGTCAGCCAATCAGCTGACTCTGACCCTGAACAGGTCACCAGTTCATCATAGGGCAAACACGCACTCACATACACACCTACAGGCAGTTTTGAGTCACCAATTATTTTATAACAAATGCTGTTGGACTGTAATGGCAGACAGTAAGTGGAGAAAATGAGTTTGAACGTAGAAAACAAGCACATTTCCAACTGACCCTGAGCTCAAATGGCCAGTTTCTCAATTTTGTAAATGTAAAATGTGAAAAACCCCACTCCCGAAACAATGACGTCAGCTTTACATTCTCTTGGTATTTTTCGGCCCCTACTTAAATTGGATTCATTAAAACTCTAACGAGAAAAGTGTCAGTCATAAATAAAACTGCAGGACAGAGCATCATTAATATGCTTTACTTGCACATTGATGGAGTCTTTAAAACTTCACCAATGTTGAATCCATTCATCCATCCATCCATCCATCCATCCATCCATCCATCCATCCATCCATCCATCCATCCATCCATCCATCCATCCATCCATCCATCCATCCATTGTGGAATCAACCCCTTAACAAGCCCTGTTGGCCAACAGGTTTGAACCAACAGCGCCACTGCACCACCATGTCGCCTCCATGTGATCCTGACTCTTTAAAACATTTAAAATGCAATTATATAAGGTGGCGTTCTTCCGGTGTTAAAAAGGAAGAATTAGAGAGCATTCCAGGCTACATCACTGAGGTCTCATATCTGATTGGGTTTATGAGTCAAAGCAAGTGATACAAAGCTTTCGTCTCACAGTTGACAATCTGGTTGGAATAAAAGAACATCCCTTCAAGGTTGATAACCGAGCAGCTGTCGAGTACACGCTGAACACAGACTTAACTCTAAGCACTTTTTTTTTTCTTCTCCCCCACTCATTTCAGCTGTCAGTATTTGAAGAAAACCATTATGGCATTGTGAGATAGAAGGAGACGTACAACCGGAGCCTTCCATGTACATTTCCATTGTTATAAAGTAGATATCAGCTCGGCTTAGGAACTGCGAGGACTCCTTTTGAAAGCAGAGGAATCATGATTAAGCATTCCGCGCTGCCCTGGGCTTTGTCACTGGAAGCTAAAATACTTTCGCCTTCATCCACAGCCGCTCGCAGATTACTGGAATTCTACAAAACACTGTATCTTGTGTTTGTGTTTTCGTCTTTATAAATCAACCACACATCCCTTCCTTTTTTCCCCCTCCCACTACTCTTCTGTGACTCCCCTTCACCTTCATCTCTCTCTCGCCGTTTTTTTTCTTCCCCCCAGCCCCACTTTCCACCATAAACGGCTGATAAGCACCTTGGCGAGGGGAAAATTTATCTCGGCAGACGGAGAAAATGACACTTCAAGGTCTATCCGGGCTAACAGGACAGGACAAAGGCAGGAAGGGTGCAAAATGGAGGATGGAGAAAAGCAAATTAGGTCGGAAGTTCGAAATAGTAGATGAACTCCAGCAAATGAACAATGGAGGCAGATGAAGGTGAAGAGCTGGTTGTTATTTATGAGCAATCATCTGCATTACTATAACTGCTTTCCAATGAAAGAAGAATGAAATGAAAAAAAGTCACTATTTTGTGAAAAAAAAAAAAAACTGGTTCCATAAATCTTAACATTGCAAGTCAAGCAACAATCCAGCGACGTCTAGTGAAATTACCATTGTACCTTTCTCTTATTTACACTTCCATTTACACGACAATGTTTCAAGCAACAACACATCATTTTTGCATTTCGGTTTCAGAAAAGTTTTGTTTGTATGGCAACGTTTTGAAATTGATGATGAATTAAGAATACGGAAAACATCAGTCCATATTCTCCTGGGTCTTGCTAGTTTTATAGTTGGAGGTCACCTGGAACAGCAATTCAACTTTGTCTTCTGTTCATACGAATCTCCGCGTACTCGCCATTGTTAAAGTTGATAGCATGTTCCCTGTACTTATGTGTGTATTTCCATTACATAAACAGCACCCACTAGTGGCCCACCGTTAAAACTACATTGTTGTCAGCATTATTTTCCCCTTGCCCTCTAAACATGAATATTATGAAAAGGAATTATTATATATGTGTGTTTTCTCTTGAAACATAGTCGTGTGAGCTGATCTATTTCCTGTGATCACACTGCCTCACATATTCTCTTGAATTTGTTTCTGGATTTCTTTGGTAAGATTATCCACCACTCGGAGATCATTTTCTCACATATAGTCCAAATTGTTTTAAATCATTTGCCATGCTCGGGTAGTTCTTGATTGCCTGATGATTGGGATTTTAACATCGACACAACAAACAGATCATTATCAATTTAACCAGGTTCAAAGAATTTACTCCTAATCTGTAATTTTCTGAGGCTGTACAGTTAAGTAGTGGTTGGCACTCTCATGCCAATGTAAGAAAACCCAAGTTCGATTCTATGCATGTTCTACCTGTGTCACTGTTAGTTTTGGATACAATAATCAAGTTTTCTTCCACAATTGAAAGTGGTGGTTCTAAGCTCTCTATATGCTTGTGTGCATGAGGGATATAGTGTGTGTCAGTGTGCGTGATCCAATGTCTTTCAGGGATTCCAAGATGTGTTAACCATGTGTGTCCTATAACTCCTCCAAACAACCATATCTGGTCTGTTTAGGTTTTCCTGACACTAGAAACTACTAGAAATCAGAGAAATTTGATCTGTTGTCCTCCAGGACCTCCTCTGTACAATCACATACTTCTCAGTGTCATAAAACGTGCATTAATATAAAGGAACCACCAGATAATACAACTTGAGTTTATCTTTGAAAAACTGTTTGAGAACCATTGGACATTTTTGAGAATTCTACCTCCATAAAATCTCATGTCATCATTCACAGGGTTTAATTTTCAGCTGTCAGTAGTTTTCAGGATTTACTTTTTTTTTTAAATTTCATTTATATTATAAAAATGCATACCATTTGCACCTTCATCAAAAGATCCTGTCTCAAAAACCAAGTCAAAAAACTCATTGAACATAGTTGTGGATTTCTTGGCAGATGATTGGTAGTCATGTGCAACCATTTCACTAAACTGATGAACAATATAGAGCGTAGTTTGGACATTGTTGCTTTGAAATTGATCAACTAAGAATCTCATTTACTGGGAGATGCACGGTGAAGTCTCTCTGGCCCTGAACGTGGTATCCGACTCGCATCATTTAGCACATGATGCCTCCATGATGCGTCTGTGGACGAGTGCAGGTGGCAGAGCTGAATAATCTGCACCTGCTTTTTCCCTCGATCTAATATCTTGATTTCATACTCTCGTTGGAGCGCTAGTCACACCAGTAGATATGTGTCAGTAACCCTTGATAGCCACTGATCCTTGATATCTTCTGGGTATTTCTCCGGATTCATCACCTGTATTGGACTTTCCATAAAAGATATATATGGTGTGCAGCTAACAAGCGTACAGTGTGATTGACATCCTTATGACTGTAAAAAAAAACCTGTTGCAGCATCGAGATGAAGGATGAAGGTCGTATATTTATTCATGTAGGAGGGGGGTATACTTTGGGCATTGATGTCTTGAAAGATGTCAGCGATCACTGTGGCACCAGAAGACTTGTTTGACTAAGTTTAGAATAGACGCGTCGAGGTGCTCTGACACGCCGCTTGGGAATGCGAGTGCACGCTGAGCGCTTTGAAAGCCACACGAGTAAGTCAACACGTCTGATCCTTGCTGTGGGTTCTGTCTTTGGCCCGTGAAAGAGGCATTTTCCAAAGGTCTCTACAACAGCCAATGTCAAAATGAAGTACTTAATGCACCTTGTTCGATTAAAAAAAAATAATAATTACCTCCTGGCCATGGGAGTGAGTGTACGGTCCTGCAAAGTTTATTTAATTTTTTTTTCTCGTCCCTTCACTTGCTCTTACACAACTTCAGTTTGCGTCTATGTGTTTAGCTCTTTCTCCGACTTACAGTATGCAGCCATGCATATACATATCTGAGCCTAACTGGTGAGATTTCATGTGCCGGTGTCGGAGCAGTTTTGTAGCTTCGGAGCCTTGGGAAGCATGCTAAATTAATCCTTTTTCATCTGAAGCTGCAACACGCTCGTATTGTGCCGGCTGTGGAAAACGCCTGCGTCTATGATATTTTTTCTCCTTTTTCTTTAATTTTGAATATATTTCCACCTTCTCAACAATGTCGCTCTATTCACTCCTCATCTCAGCTTTGTTTCGATTGTCTTTCAACACTTATCTGCCTCCCCAATGCTGAATCTTATTTGAATTGAGCGGAATAATGGGGTTTGATATCTTCGGCATCATCAAACGTGTCACGTGTTATTTTTGTTCCTCCCCCGAGCTTCGTGCTTCAGTTGTGGAAACAATGCAGCACTGCGACACGGAAAAAGGTTTTATCTTCTTATTTATTTATTTTTTTTACCTTAAAATGAACTCATGTGAATTTAACTTATTTGCCTCTATCTCCATTTGAAGCTCCTGAGTGATCGGAGGTCACTCAGATTGAATTTGAATTGCCAGCTGTGGTATTTTCCCCTGAACACAAGCAGGAGAAAAAAAGGAAACGGAAAAAAAAAATAAAAAACTGAGTGAACGTCCTCTCATCCGACAGAGGAGATTTGAGTTTCCTGCCATTAAAGATGGTGTTTCTAGCCCACGGCGCCAGAAGACAAGACTCATGGCGAGCTGACAGTCGGCCTCCTGTGCGGGAACACTGTGCCGGCAGACCCTGACGCAACTCGGCTGCACAGATTCACACAGCGTGCGGAAAAGAACAAGGCGTCGAGGTTGTAGATGGATGGAGTAGGAGAGAGAGAGAGAGAGAGAGAGAGAGAGAGAGAGAGAGAGAGAGAGAGAGAGAGAGAGAGAGAGAGAGATGGAGAGACAGAGAGAGAGAAGGCTTTAGAAACTGTTGATTGAATGGTGGAAAATGCCAGCGACGAGGGAGCGGCAGAGAGCGATGGAGATTTGTTTGACAATGTTTACCCAGGAGAAGAACAGATCCTCCTGCACTTTAAAACGATCTGCTCGTTTCGGTTTTTTCGCTGCTTGGAAGCGTTACGCCGCCGCTCCCTAATCCCCATTTGTAATTAAATGTGTGCTTAGGAACTGCGCTGGGTTATGTAAACCCAGACTCTCATTGTGGCACTCTATGCAGAAGAGGAAGGATGTGGGAATGCATCCGTCTCCCTCCCCTCATCTCGTTCCCCTCTCTATATCTTGTGTCTCATTTCATTTGCTGTCTTGTTGTTTTTGTGTTTTTTTCTTCTTCCCCTTCTCCACAGTTGCACGCAAACCTCTACCTCTTTCTCGTGTTTGGTTCTTCTACTCGCTCTCTCCTTTTTTTGCACACATATAGAGATACAGAGGAAAGGGAGAAGGGGAGAACACACGGAGGAAATCAAGCCTTCAGTGTTCGGCCATCTGAGAAATTAACAAGTCTCAAAACCTCTCCTGCCAGACGAGACGGTGATTCCCATAGAGGCCAACTGATTTTTAAGATATAAAAAAAAAAAGTGAAAAAAGTGGAGCATACCATGGATACAATGTCTCCTCATAAGAGCTTAGATTAGTCTTTCAAACAGCATGAGTTTTGCATTGTCTAGTAGTCCACTCATTCATTTTCGGATAATGTCAGTTTTTCTCTTATAGACTTATTGAGGTGTGGTCTCAGGTTCCTCGGCTCTCATTTTGTTAGTTTTCCACCCTTCTCATCTCCTAACAAGTCCAATGAGAAGCTGATGTCAGCAGCAGCTGCAGTCTTGGCCTCTGCTGCCCCCCTATGGCGCCGTGGTTCATCCATCTCCGTCTGTTTGAGTGTGCAAGATTAAAAAAAAAAAATTTTTTGGAACTGATGATTCACTTTGCTTGTTAGAAAGTTTGTGAGGCGAGGTTCGCTTCAACACATGCTGGTGTCCACCCACAGTGTCAACATGAGCATCAGGCCACTACAGGGGAGTCTTGTGACGGTACCTGCTACTGCTGTACATTACGTTTACAGACTCAAACACCAAACAGGAGGCTCTGCGGGAGGTATTTTTCTTTTCCTTTTTTTCCCCAGTAGTTGAACATGTTTGAGTTGCTGAAAGTAATTCAGATAAGAATTTTCTTGGCACTAGTGTATAAACTGAAGTGTTAGACCCGCCCATAAGAAAAATCCGGGGTTCATGGGGGGTGCTTTTTTAGTGCATTGATTTTAAAAAATATACTAGTCTTTATTGTAACACAACAGTGCAATTAAATTCTGCAGCCAAAACACATAACATCTGTTTATATGAGACGACAAATAATGTGTTTAAGAGTATCATAAACAATAACTGTAGAGGGAAGCTGATTATTATTTTATGGAAACACATATTTTCCCAGAAGCCAAGAGCAATGGAGACAACTTGAAATAGCAGTGGGTTTGAGAAAAAAAAAACAAGTTTGACAATCTATCACTCAAATCTCTGACATTCACACTCTGCTGTTCTTTTTCGCTAATAAAGTGTGTAAAATCATCACGCTGTGATCTGAAGAGCTCCCTGAAAACTCCAGGCGAAACTTTGTTGGTGCCTTTGAGCTGTGCGGAGGGTTTCAAAACACCACCAAACTCTGAAGAAAAAATTAAATCTGAAAGTGCAGAACAATTCAGCAAAAGGCGTGAATCTCATCACAGTATCTGGAGGTAGTTCTTATAATTGTTGATGTCACAGTGAGAGTGCCTGCGATTTGAAAGAGGTTGCACTAATTAAACCAGCATTGTCTCTTTTGTTCTTGTCACGGAAAAAGCTTTTTTATTGCCGTTCCTCTCATGAAAGTCAATTCAGTGCAATTACTTTCTAACTATGAGCACTAACTCTTCTTACAGTCTCTATGTGACTGTTAGCGACCATGTAAATGCAGCAGTTATTGTTGTCTCAACTTCACTCCAGTGAACAAATGAGTAATAGCTGTTAATGCTTGTGAAAAACTGCACTTAATGTTATTTTGTACTTCTGACACTATGCAAGGTCAGTCCATTTTAATGATAATTTATGTATGACAATTAGTTTTTAGCTCCATGTGGTTTTTAATGATTATTTATGAATGAGACTATGTTTTCAGCTGGGGTTGTTTTTAAAGTGCTGTTGAAATAAAGTTAGAGAAAGATAAAGATTGCAGGAAGCGTTTTACTGAAAATAACACTGAGAACCAATTGTCTTTCAGTGCTCGCATGTGGACAACTTGGCAGTTTGAAATCTACAGTACTTCCAGGGTGTTTTCACACTGGCTCTTTTGAAATTGACCCAGTTTTGTTTTTTTGTATGACATTTCTAGCACCTGCTGCGCCACAGCTGGTTCGGAAAGGTGGTCTTGGTACTTTCCATACATCACAAGCTCAGTGCAGAAAAGGTCTCCCAGCAGTCTAAACCTATAGCAACTTTACTCAAAAATGTTCCAGGGTGGCCTGAAGCAGCCCTAACTACTAGCTTTATTGAAGTAAGCCGTTTTATCTGAGTTCAGGACCAGAAGATTGCCGTTCATTCGGGATAAGTAGATTTGTGTATCATCTGCATAGCAATGGAAGTTAACAGAGTGTTTTCTGATAATACTGCCTGTATGTGTGATGGGAAGAGTATAGGTCCGAAGACAGAACCTTGTGGAACTCCATGTTTAACTTGTTTTTGAGCTGAAGAGTGGATCATGTCTGATACATACGATGGAAACCAGTCTAGTGCTGTACCTTTAATCCCAATGATATGTTCCAGTCTCTGTCGTAGGATGTTATGATCAGTAGTATCAAATCCAGCAAAGATATCTAACCGTAAAATAACAGAGGCCAGTCCTTCGGTTTCAATGACTTTGGGGAACACATGCATCATAAAAGTCCCCAGAAATTAGTGTAGAATATATATTTTCAAAAAACAACCTCAATATGTGAATGTATATTGCAAAACTAAAAGACATGATGCACCACATTGTCAGCAGTCATGGCAACTTGTTATCAATTTATGAATCAACATATTGAAAATCATCCATTCACATTTTGGTCCAAATTATTCTGCACCAACAGATGTGACCATATATTCCAAAACATTTGGCTTCATGTTTGAGAAATTGATAAGTTGGTTAAGGAATGAAACAACACATAACATAACCAACCTACCTGTCTGACTAGTATCCTCGTTGCAGTGTCATAAAAATGGATGTGCATGTCTTAGCTATATCCATTCTGCCATGATATATACAAGACACAGTAAAAGGTGGCACAGCCGTGCAATTTTCAGCATTTATGGGAGAATGTGTTCCCCCTTCAGGGGTCAGGACGTCAGATCATGTGACCCCGCATGTTTTGACTTGGCACAAGTTGTTCGATGGATGAACATCCTAATGCAACCTGAGCAGATGGAGGTCCGAGGCCTCGCTCGGGGACCTCCAGCAGCAACCCGCCGGCAGTGGGATTCAAACCAGGAAATATCTGGTGACAAGCTCGCATTGCGTCCCTCACCTTTAGGCCACCGCTGCCCTACTTTAAAGCCTATATGTCAGAGAAAATTACTTATAGCAAATGATTATTGGACGACTAAACTAGTTGCCCTTTACTTTGCCTTGTATCGACTAATCAATGAGTCACTTCATCGCGGCTTTTTTCACAGCTCCTGCCAATACTGAACGTACCTGCCCCACACGCAGTCGCTCCCCGCGCCGCCGCACTCCTCATCTGCTATCTCACAAACTTATGAAATTGATCTTTGCATTTTTCTCTATCTCACCTGTCCAAACACATTAAGTACCTTTTACCGATGTGTTTTTGCCCAACCTTTGCCAGCGGAATTCTCCGTCAAGTTGGGGAAAAAGCTCAGCGAGGGCAAAAACCATAAATCAAACGGTACCTTATCAAGAAATCCTCCCAGCAGAGACCCACAAAGGACTGCAGCACACCTTGTAAACATGGTCTTGTTTTTGCGAAGTTTGTAGAGAGAGAGATTACGGGTCTTAAAAGTTTCCTGAACTGTTTTCGGAGGAGTGATAAAACTGCAGTGACCATTTATCCACAATTAGTTTCTATTTATTAGGTGCTATTTGGGATATTTAGGAAATCTCTTGTGACCATGATGCAGAAATAAAGTAAGAATCAAGTGTTTGCTGTAAAACAAATTAGGCAAATGTTTGCTGGTCAGACAGATCCTCTATTTAGTCTTTTCATGTGCGATGGAAACTACTAACAAATAACCATTATATCCTTAATTTTGCCACTAAGTCCCTTAAACGAATGTCGGTTGTTCTGCAAAATGTTGCCAAGAGTCACGTTGACACAAGTGATAAGCAGGAATGAAAACTTCCCCAACAGAAAAGGTGACATATATTCTATTCAATTCAAAGTTATTTGGATGCGACCAAATACAACACGGTCATGTCAGGTGATTTTTATAGTGGAAAAGCCAACAATTCCACATGAGAGTGAGGAAGGAAAGAAGCTCAGTGTCAGTCTCCCAGCAGTCTAAACCTACGGCACCATCACTAGAAAACGGTCCAGACTCATGGTGGATCGGACACTTTAAAATTAGAGCATCTATAGAAGACCTGGGCAAACTTTTTTTTGGCATCAATGTGTTTCTTTTTAGTAAATCAGGGATTGTAACAGTCTTCCACAGTCTTTCTTAGAAGCAATCTAGACGCGCTCAATGAACAAAACCCAACTGGGAGCTACTCTATTAAAAACTTTTCTATAAGTCCTCTCTCTAATGAGACTCTTTATAACATTTGTTCACAATAAGGTTCCCCTCTTGAATTACCTTCATAGTCTAAGTAAGTCAAGCACGTTTCTCTAGCGTGACCTTCGGCTTGACTTGAGCGGCGCTCTGTTGTTACTGAGAATCGGTCAAGAGTGACGTCTTTTTTTCCCCTCCAAGCCGCCGTTTTGTCAGCTGGTGTTCAACACTGCGGAATTTGTGTGGATATTTCCGTTCAGTGTGCAGACATTCACTCAGCAGGAATTGTCACCCTGATAAATCACCTCAAAGCTGTTATTAATCATAACTGCAACATCCTTCAGGTCAAATATAGCCGCTTGGCTTTGAATAATGCATCATAGGTTGGCTTTAGCTCGCAGAGAGGCAGGTGAGGAATGCCATGCAATGACTTATAGCAGTGGTGGATATGAGCCAACAACACTGCTGGAAGGATTCAGTCACCACGATGTTCCTGCCCCAGAATCCAGCCTGAATAAATAGCACAGGACGGCATACTTCAGTGGATCAGACTTTCAATTTGATGTGCACACAATTGTGTCGGACACCAGTGTTATCCATCGCATGTTAATAAAGCCCTGCAGATTTACCTCATCCTTGAGTAAAGCCTGTTCAATATGTCTGATGCACAAAACCGCTTACTGATTCATATTGACTGTTCCGATAGATTCATCTCGACCTGCTTAGAGTGAGTATGACGGAATATTTGTTAATCCCCCGCGAGTGCGCTGACCCCCTCCTTCGTTTTTGCCAACAGGGGAGCAGGAGTGTTATTGTTCAAAGTGCCGAGCATATTCTAACTTTTTTGTTTTTGGCCTCTTTCACACGTTTTCAAGTTAAAATGCAAATCTTTTGTTCCAATTGACTGCCAATACCTTTCAATGTTATAATTTTATTAGATAAGTTCTGCGGTTTTCTTTCCAAAATATCCAAAACCTTGTATTGAAACTCAAGCATTCAGCCAACAAGCTGAAAAGTCTGGGTTTTCTTTCCCTAATTAGAAATACATTTAAAAAGTTCAAGTCAAGTTTTCTTCTTCTCTACTGGGAACATGGTGGAAAATGTAAATTTTGTCATTGAAGCAACCAGCAAATTTTATTAATGTGAGCTCAAGGCTGCTGTAAGATGTTAGTGACATTGAGCTGTTGGATCAACACCCACACACACAAAAAAAAACAAAAAAAAAAAAAACCTTCGTGATATTTTAAGGCCGCTTTGTGCTTTGGGGGCATGCTAATATTGGCTATCACGCTGCCAGGCATACTTAGAGTAAATTGAAATAGGAAGGATTGAAGTCCCTGGTGCTTCACATACACTTTGTGCCTCTGTGTATCAGCCGACTAAGAGCCTCATAAACCATCAGACTTGAAATAATATAATTTTCCTGATGCACACAGTGTAATAACATGTTTTTTCCCCCTAATATTTTTAAAACAAGTGTCTTACTCAAGTGCTTTTCTCTCACAGGGGGGTTGGATTATTTGACTGGAGTCTGATTTTAAGAGTACACTGGAGTCCGTCGGGATATTTTTGGTCGTTTTGATAGTCTTGTGTTGTAGCGGCGGTTTGTACCCGCGTGCGTTTCTCCACAGCGAATCACGTGCTGAGGATTATTGTGCCTCTACTTTTGAGTGCAGGCTTTTTTCTTTTTTCTTTCCTCAGTGTGTGTGTGTGTGTGTGTGTGTGTGGGTGTGGGTGTGGGTGTGGGTGTGGGTGTGTGTGTGTGTAGGCAAACACTGCACAAAGACACAGAGAAAAAAGGACACTGTGATACACACTTAGTGCCGGTAAGATTCCTTATCAGCGTCCTTATCCTTGCTGTCAGGTTGAGGATATGATTTTTGAACTTTAAAGAGTGTTGACAGCAGGCTCTGAAATGTGTGTGTGCACGTGCATGTGTGTATGTGGGGAAAAGAGTTGACAGGCATTCACATAAAAAATAAATAAATAAATATAAAAAAAAACACCGCAATGACAGTCAGGCCCTCGTTGAACTGTTTATCGAAACAAAGGCTTGTCAGTCCGTCAAGGGAAAAAAAAAGAAAAATAAGATTAGATAATCCTACAAAGTTACTGCCAAGACGAGTGAATAATGGGAACACAGACGAAGAAAATGGAGAGAAAGAAAACAGATTGAAAGGCAGTAAAGTGTGTGTGTTTGTGTGTGTGTGCGCGCTGTGATTTTACTCCCCTTGTGCTACACATTGAATATCAGTGAAACTTCTCACTTAATAGCTTTTCCTCCTCCTCCTCCTCCTCCTCCTCCTCCTCCATCTTCTGCTTCAGTTGGACTGCTAATTATGTACAGAGCGGATCTGTCTGGAAAAAACACACACACACACACACACACACACACACACACACACACACACACACACACACACACACACACACACACACACACACACACACACACACACACACACACACACACACACACACACACAGACAAGTAGCAACTTAATTACCATCTGAAATGACATCCTCAATGCTGCTGATATCTCCCTTAAGAAATCCCAAATTGCAGAGAAGCATGCATCACAGCTCCGACGGTGTGTGTTCAGAGAAGTCGCAAACACAGTCCCTCAGCGAAGTGCAGTCACCTGCTGTATCTTACACATTATTAGTCTGACATTGGCGCTGATTGATTTCGCATTGTGAGACCAAGACCGACGTTTATCCCGTCACAAACGTGAAGTGATGTTCGCTCCAGCTCTTCTGCAGCTTTTGCCCCCTCACACATTTAGCAGTGCTATAGTGGCGCAAACTACTCTAGGACGCCGGTATGTTAGACAAGATGAACCACCGGCTGGAAACCTAAGGTTAAGGTAACATTTTCAAGTGAAAAACGGAAGACTTGCGTTGCACTTTTGGGGTTCACTTCCACAACAATGGGGCTCAGAGCGACGGAAAACGCAACATTGGTAGATTAATATATCTTTATTGGAAAAATGTTCAGAAAAAACAAAACTCAAAAAAAAGAAAAGTATTTAAAAGACTCAGCAAATGTTGATGTGTACTAATCTGGATTTACATGTTCGAAAGGAGGCAGGAAGATCTCGTTCATCGCTGACAACTGTGGTTTCTGAAATCTGAGCCGAGGCTGGCGTTAAACTACCATCAAACTACTTCGGGTGCAGAACTCCACCGTCTCTCCAGCTCATCTTGAAACTTGTAATGGGATTAAATGCACTCACCTTTACAAAAGTCTTTCCTCCGTGCGTGACCTAGATAAAAGCGATAAAGCTACAAGCTGGAAAGTTTCAGGAGCTTGCGTACAATATTGTCAAGGCTGTAAAGGGACGAGCTGGTGTTCGGCCGGATGATGTGACTTCCCCAAGAAGCCCCCGGAGTCTCATTTAGCCACTTGTTGGCATTCACCTTTTTCCGACTCATAAAAACTGGAAAAAAATGAGAAGGGCAGTTTCAGATATTTTTTACACGGTACAATAAAACTTACATATAGTTTTAGCTCATGCTTAACACTGACCTTTTTTTTTTCTTGGCATTTAATCAAAAGTATCTTTAAAATTACAGACTTCAGGTCAAGGGAAGTGAAAGTACTAGAAGGCTAACTTAATGCGGAAACAATTAGATATAGATTAGTGTAGCATTCAAGACATTCAGACATGTTATGAACAAAGTTTTTGCCAATTTCAACAATTGAGCCTCCGTCAATATCCTCAGCCTACTGCAAGCATGCACACACTCTTACAGGCTGTAGATTTACACCTAAACAATATAACTTTACATGGACATGACTCCAGATATACGGCCACCTTTAACTTTCTAGCCGACATAAAACAACAGACGCAGAGATCCCACTGCTGTTGTAGCCATGTTGTTGTGCTCCCTGTAATTCATAGCAATACATTTTTGTGAGGACAGTGCCATTATAACTCATGACTTGCCCAGAAACCCAAGATCCGATCTGGATTTAAAGCACAATATTTCTTCGATTCTGAATGATTCCAACTTGTACCCAATTGGAAACACCAGCCCGATAGGAAACCATCCTCAAAAGTGAGCACAGCAAATAGGATCAATCAATGTGAGGCTTTTTATTGTCTGAACCTGTCAATCCAAACACAAGATTGAGTGAGCGTGGAAATTTAAATAGGGGCATTTTCGAAAAAGACAGACCGTTTGTTCCCAAATCTCACAAGTGAGTCACATTGAAATGTTCCTGGAACAAAAGGTAGAGTGCTGCAGAGCTGCAGGCAGACCACCAGTAAGAACCTGGAAAAGGAGGACACCACTGAGGGGAATAAAGAGTCGATGACCAGCGGAGCCACAGCTGCAGCAGTTTGTGCAACAATTCACTTCTTTTTTTCTTTTTTTTTTCTCCACAGAAATACAGTGCCTGAATAAAAACTAAGGACAGTTTGGCCAACTAACGTCACTGTCAAATAAACAAAAGTGTTGATTAGGTCTAGTCAACCAGCTGATAAAAGGCAAAATCCTCAGAAAAATCAGTGTTTTCATTTGACAAAGTTAAGTGGAAGCAGATCTTGACATCTTTATCATGATGAACTGAGTTATATTCTCAGTCCAGATGGGATCACAGCGTCTCTGGATAAATGATATCATATTAGCTTGAGTCCAGTGGCGTAGTGATTCCTAGAGAAGTGTGTGTGTATACGCGCGATTTTTGGTTTTTGTAAAAGCAGCAAATAAATGCCGTTGTCCCTCCATAATATTTGGTCATTGTCACATAATTTCGATATAATTTATTAGTTAGCAGTATTTGCCTCGTAATGACCGGCCCTACTCTGCCTCTCTTGACTCATGCATTAAGTGTGACTAACACCACATTTGGTGCACGCTTATTTCAAAATGTTGCAGTTCAAGGAGGTCACGATTTGCTTCAGTGAAGTGGCATTATGCAATTGTTTGTTTTTTTCTAACAGTGTGGGCTCACCAGCTACCTTGTTTGCATTTTATACATTAAAGTAATACCAACCTGCACTGGCCTGATAGTTCTTTAGCCCTGACTAGTGGTAAGTGGCTGCATGACAATTAAGTGGCCGTGTCCTTGAATAACACTGTTTTAATTGACTAATATTTCAAGCTGGTGATTGTTCAATTATTTAGCTGGCTAATTGTGTAAGAACAGAATTTTATATAGTTGATTATGTATGGGCCCTACCTTCATCTCAAAGGGACTGCCTGGGTGAATAAATGTAAAGAAAACAATCCCCTTAATTCCCTTTTGCTCTGTGGATGTTGCTGCTGTTCTCTCTTCACTTTTTTTTCATGGTAACTGTGTTATTTTATATGTAGTTCTGTTTCAGTTTTTGTGAGTGAAAAGTGATACTGTCCAGTCAATCACATCTCTTCGACCGTCTCTGGAGTGTGAAGTTTATGAGATTTTCTCAGTCTCTGTCTACTGGAACCTGCCACAGTGGCTCTAAATTAAGCAGTTGGGCATCTTCACAACACCCTGCCTTACCTCGCTGTCTGCCGCTCCGGCAGGACGAAAAAAACAAACAAAAAAAACAAGCTGTGAGAATAAACAACGGCAAACATCAGTCGAGTAAAAACTTCCACTTCATTTCAAAGACAATGAAAAGCCATTTACCTGCAGCCAAGCCGCTTCCAGCTGAGGTGGATCAATGCCAGGCAGGCAGGACGGGGACCGCTGTGCCACAGACACAATGCCTTGCACCAAAAACAGACCTCTGCAGTGAGAAAACGGAATGTCTGAAAAGTCAGACATATCGACTGGTTGGTGTTTGTGGATTTCTGTGTCATGTTAGCATGATCACGAAGCGCACTGTTAGCTAGCAGTAGCTGCATAGCAATAACTTGTGCAGCTGATTTCCATGGATATGAATTTTTCAAGTTGTATAAGAATAATCCATCAACCAAAACAAACTTGTGTACTTGCTTTTTCAAGACTAACACCCTGTTTACATGTCATTTATGCATTTTCGTTTCAGAAAAGTTCAGCATTTACACAACAACATTTTTAAAAGTCTTTTCATGGAAACGGCAGAAATGCTGAAACCAGCGTCATTAGCATGGCGGGACTCGAGTTGGTGCCATTGGTTGTTTTTGTTGTGAAACCACACATGTGCACACAGAACCAAATACACTAACAATGACAATGGCGAGTGCAGGGACATTCATTCATGACCCTATGTTGCTTTTACAGTGAATCTCTGGTATAAAACTGCCAGATGATATTCTCCTGGGAGTCATGCCACTGTGGAATAGCGGCTTTTCAGAAAAGTGAGAAATTGTGATGTGGAGAGCGTTTTGGTTTAGGGGGAAGAAGATACCTCAGAATTGGTCAGAAAGCTTCAAGCGCATAAATCCCTCATGACATGCTGGGTGGTCCTCCATTCTTCCAAATAGCCAACTTGTTCAGTGAATGTGTGTTCCTATGTCAGTAGAATGGAGGACGCACACGGTTTAATGGTTAGCTTTTAGCTTTCTTGTCCAGCGTGGACAAGAGCTGCTCCTGCTACCATTTCCAAGATGTTTTTACTTTTGCACATTGACAGCGGAGGTCAAGGTCAGCTTTGAGGCTTCCATAATCCATAGTGCGCAACCAAAAACTACGTTTGTGACCTCTAATGTTTGCAGCTAAATGGAATAGGCCTTTACAAGCAGGTGTGTTCGCCTTGTCCAGTCTATGAAAGAAAAAGAGAGACGGAAAAAAAGTTTGGAGGCAGTAAGAAACTGTCTTGTAAGGATTGACACGTCCACAGTAGTTCAGCAGAGCCCCAAATGTCAAACTCTCGTAGTTGCAGACATCAGAATGGATTTTCAGAAATAGCTATACCTAGGGCGCCATGCCAAGTCTGCTTTAACTCCAGAGTGGTCATCACGCTTTGTTTCACGGGGTACTCTTCATGTCCTGCCCTGTCTCTTTGAGTGTGCCGGGCTGCAGATTGACTCCCTCCACTTTCTTTCTTCTTCCTCCTCCTAGTGGGAGTCTGGGACCTGACCCGCCTCACGAATCAATACGAGCCTCTGTCAGTTAGGAGATTCGTTCGTGCATGCATTGCTGGATGCGTGACTGTGTGTGTTTTTGGTGTTTGTGTGAACAGAGAGGAGAGACAAAGAGGGATGGAACCCGCGCAATTTAAAATTGAGCAGAACAATGGTGAGCCAAGGTTTCATTACCCTCCAGGCTACTGTACCCACACAGTCGACAGCTTGTTCGTGGAATGGATTTTTACAACAGCCCTAAAAGCAACACAGAAATGTGAGATTTTTATAGCGGCGCCGCTGGATGGTGGCACGAACAGGTCGGGTGATTTTACACTGCTCGTGTTTGAATTTTGCATTATGTCACATGAATTTTGACATTTAAGAGAGGTGAAATCCAATACGACTTATAAAACATTACCTTTTGCATGAGTAAACATTCCTCCCCGACAAATCGAACTGGAGAGGCACTTTATTCCGCAGAGGAACACACTAACATGTCGTAGTTTACATATGCAGCCTGTCTCCTCACGTGATTCTCCGAAACCCCTCACCTACAGCCTCAGCGTTTCCCCAGATGCAACGAACGCTGGTGCATTCCTAAGGCCAGGGGGCTATTTCTTTTTCTTTTTTTTTTTCCTTTCCAAAAGCTGAGGTGTCAAAACAGGTATTTCATGGTTGGATACCTTTTTTAATCTGTCTCTCTCTCTCTCCCCAAGAGGCATCCAGTCTGCTGACAGTCTTCCTCTTTCTTTGCCGCACTCGCTGTGATTCTCTGCTTCGTGTTTCGGGACAGAACAGTCTGGCCCCCCAGCCTTGACATATCTGCTCGTTTTGTCTCTATGCAACGACAACATAGTTTGTGTTCGGCCACGCAAGAGGCTTTTATTTTTCCTTCGCACAGTCTTACAGTATTGCTTAATTTGCCTACCTCCGTCCGGATTCTACATTTCCCAAACAAGATCTCCAGATGACAGTAAACGCAGCCGCCTAATAGCTATAGAGGGGAGTTGCCGGGGAGAGGAGGAAGAAGCATGATGATTTAATTTTCTGCACTCTGAGCAGCGTGTGTGCGGCACGGCAGTCTGAGCTCCCAGACACTGGCTTGTCACTCGATGGGTGATGAATACAGCTGCAACCAGGCATGCAGAACGTGTGTGTGTGTGTGTGTGTGTGTGTGTGTGTGTGTGTGTGTGTGTGTGTGTGTGTGTGTGTGTGTGTGTGTGTGTGTGTGTGTGTGTGTGTGTGTGTGTGTGTGTGTGTGTGTGTTCTCTTATAAAATATAAGGAACATGCAAACATTCATGATTCGCTTTTGACAGGAGCTCACTTCTTTTTCTTTGTTCAGTCTATGACTGCGAGTTTACTTTCATAGCACGCACTTTCTTTTATCTTATCGGTGGCTACGTTGGCATAAACAAAACTGTCAGGAGGAGGTGAACCATACGCCATATATTGCCTTATTTTGCGGCGCTATGATAGCATCTATTGTTTGTGCATGCACAGATGGACTGAGGCTCTGTCTTCCCACACTACTGGTGGCTGGTGCCATACGTTAAAGACACATGATGATATATCATATGTCTAAAGCATCAATAAACCCAAAGGAAATGATAAACTGTGAGGTAATTGGCAAAGAAGTCACTGGCATTGTTAATGTTGTAATTCCAATAATGTAATGGAGTCAACTGTCTAACATAAGTGCGTTTTCCGAATCATCAACAAGAGACATAGCAACATATTCCCGAATCTTCTGCACATTTTGATGTGCTTCTGTGTTCTAAACTGTGTGGGACTAGTTACCCAAAGAAAAAACAAAAAACGAAATAAGATAAAAATATATGTAAACGGCCACCGAGGATAGTAATCTTTGTTCCTTGCCACTAAAGCAAGTATAAGAATTAATACGTACAATGATTGAAGGGATAAATATCTAACCATCAAAGTTTTCAGACACTGGACCAATACCATATCAATAACTGTGTTTGACCTGGTTTCACTCAGGACATACATGACTCACACACACATTTCACTGTATTTTGCACCAGAAAGTTTTCGAGAGTTATTGTTTGTGCTTTTGTGAACATATAGACACATTCATCAAATAGACTTTGTGCCACAACAAATATCAACATTGAAGATTAAATGTTCAGGTTATTATGGTACTATTTAACGGTCCGGTCCATTCAAGGGCTGTAGGTAACTTCTGAAGTAAAATGCGTTTGACACTGCTGATGTAGGCGCAACTCAAACAACTGGCAATAAACAATATTGAACACGATATATGCACATATACTCCACAGGAAGTGAGTTTTTGTTGATGAGATGGTGTGCTATTTATGGCCAGGACATGACAACCTCGGTCACAGAATTCCCAAGAAGTTCTCATCGGTCTTCTTCTTTCTGGCTTTAATGCCCAATGCAAACTTGGCACAATATGTACTTGACAACATCGACGAAAAAATGTATTTTGTATCAAGAACAGGCTGTGAACTCTTTCGTGATCAGGTCCCGGGGCCTCGGGCAAATCCCCCGGAAAGACTGGACAAAGTTCATACGGGACAAAAGTTAATCCATCACACACAATCCAACAAATCGTCATTCCCTCCTGTGGGTGTGGAATAGCTGACATTCAGCCTAACAAGCACCTCTTGTGGGAAGAACATGGAGAGTAGCTTTGCAGGCACATGAGGGAACGTACAAACTCAATACTGAAGCAAACTTTGGTTTTCTGTCTGTGCAGCAATGATTCCTATCAATCGTCACTGTGATGCAGAAGTCCCAGGCTGGGCTTGTTATGTCTGAATGTGCCACAGCAGACTGCCCGCCAGACGTAACAGGAAGCTGGTAAAGACGCCACCCTTGATGAATCTTGGAAAACGTCTTGCTCATGACCGACAAATCTGAATACTTTCTACTTCTATGATTTGTTGCATCTTGAATTCTGTTTCATTTGAAGACATTGGAGGTGTGTTTACACGAAAACACAACTTTTTGAAAACAGCTCGCAAAGTGCAACTTTTTAAAAGTGTCAAACTTTGAGACTTTTCTGAAATGCTGCTCAGTAGATGGACAATAACAACAATGGTGGCCCCCAGATTGTCATGACTCCATGTCCATATTCACTTGGGACTTCATGGCTTTATAGTTGAGTTTCGCATTGGAATCCAACTTGGTTGTCAGTCCAGACAAACGTATGTATACTCGCCACGCTCACTACATAGTTTTCAGCGTTTGTGCCATTTTGGTGCAAGTAGACATCGTCTTCAAAATGCTGCTGTTTAAATGTGAAAACATTGTTTTTTCACTTCAAATGTTGTTTCATAAACGCCTGATTTTAAGTGATGTTTAAGTGATGACTCAGAAAATCATTTTGCAGATTCACTGTCAATATTTTTAACCATTTTTTTTTTTTTTTTTGTGTCTGTCTTCTCACAGAGGCCTCCATCCTGTCCTTCGACGGGAGCATGTACATGAAGGTGGTGATTCCCAACGTCATACACACAGAGGCAGAGGACGTCTCCCTCCGCTTCATGTCCCAGCGAGCGTTCGGCTTGCTCATGGCCGCCACGTCCCGCGACTCCGCAGACACTCTGCGGCTTGAGCTGGACAGCGGGAGAGTGAAACTGACGGTCAACCTAGGTATCGTATAAGCCGTCACTGTTGGGTCGCCTTCCTTCATTTTCAGGGGAGGGTAGCCTTACGCCTTTCTGTCTTTTTGTTTTATTTGTTTTGCTTCTTTTCTTTTCTTTTTTTTTTTACATTCTCTTTATTTGCAGATCTAACACATACTAAACCGGCTTTGTAGTTTGTCTTCTTAGTTGCATGGATTGTTTTTTTGACTTGCCTGAACTGTAAGTTTTTTCTGCCTTGACGCTCAGATGTCTTTGTAGATTTTTCTATCCATCAATCTAACATTTAACAAATCTATCCATGCTCTGCAGCACATCTTTTGAACCGATCATACATAGATCATTGCAGTCATACTCATCATTGTGAGCAAATAGATTTTTTTTTTCTTTTTCCTTCGCAAAGGTACGACATTTCACTCTTTGAATAATAGATGGCACTTTTGACACTTGCATTAATTCATAAAGCAACCTTTTAGATTACCTTCTGCCATCTATTCAGAGCTTCAGGATTCTACCTGTGAGTGCTGCACAGACAGTCGGATTGTGTGTTTTTTCTTTTTTCTTTATTTTCTTTTTTTCTTTCTTTCTCTTCATGGTAGCAGGTTCATGTCTCTCTCCGTCCATTAGTTACCCTTGGCCTAGCCAGCATCTCCCATGCCTTGTTCAAAGATGGCACTCACCCCTTCAAAGGCCCAAAGCCTGCGGCCCGTCTGGCAAACAGCCCGATGCCACAGCACCCAGCGCGCCTGCAGATGGTGGCACGAGCGGCACATTTAAGTAGAGTACCCACATTTATACCAGCGAGCCCGGAATAGGGACTTTCCTCTGAGGTTCCATACAAAGTGCCCCAACCTAACGCATCAATCATAGTATGCGATGTGCTCGCTTTAGCACAGCTGCTACAAACATCTGTAGTTCCACGTTTCCTGTGATGTTTGTTATTCCCCTAAAAGAAATCTAAGAAATCTCTGTACGTATCTTTTCAAATCATTTTTTTTTAGATGGCTCAGGGTCGCCTTAGAGGCTTCTGTACGCTGTTGATGCTGCGTGGCACGAGGCTGTTTGCTTCCACTTTTCTGTTGCGGTTGACGGCACATGACCAGCGCTGGGCACATGGATTTCAACCTGCACCCGGCAAACACAAGCTCAGCGATCACAGCTGTAGTTCTCACTGAGACTTTGTCGTCTTCCACGATGATGATATCAATCGTATCCATTCGCAGACTGCCCAAACTACTGTATATCTTGGCTCAAGTTGCTGGGTTGCAAAAATCGATGTGGCCAACAAATCGCAAGCGGCCATTTTGTTACTTATTTTGGTCAAATATGTAGTTTGAAGTCAAACTCAGTCAAAAAAACAACAAAAAAAAAACCCCAGTGTGAGCACTTTCCCTGGGATTAAAACACTTGGCACCGATTATTATGCTCTCCTTAAAATGGCCGCTAGCGTCATGTGACCGTCCCCAGAAGGTGGCCTTTTTTATGCTCTTGGATGTCTGCAGCTGTAACCTTGAAGGATGCGATTTCATCTGTCACTTATTCTCCCCTCCCCATCTAGACTGTGTCAGGATAAACTGTAACACCAGTAAGTCAACATTCTTCTTCTGCAGCCTTCTTCCTTCAATCGATGTTTGATTATAGCCTGTAGCTGTAAGAGCAGCAATGTGTGAATGCGGGGGACTGATAAGAGGATTTCTCAGATAACAGGGGGGGAAGTTATAGCGATAGATCATAGTTATGCTAATCTGAATTAATGTACTCTATATATTTTAAATGGCCTTTTTCTTTCTTTTTTTTTCCCTAAAAGTAATTCAGGCAACTACTAAGACTTTTTTTTTCTAAATGTTTACACTGTCAGACTCTGTAGGCTCCACTGTTTTCTCAATTACGTTGTATTATATTGCTGTGTCTCTCTTGCCTTGCCTGTTTCTCGTCTTTGCTCTAACGTTTACTGCAGTATATAGGCCCTTAATGTGATATACACAAGCTGTTAGAGGACTCGCTGTTACTCATGAAAAGGACTCTTATTCTTCATTATTGTTAAAGCTCTTATAGCCAGAAGAAAACAGGACATTTGTGTGTTAATCTAGACGTGAGGTTTTGTGCTGTAGAGGCATCCTATTTTTATTTTTAGCGTGTGCAATTATCACCGACGCTTATGAGTTGTTGTTTTCTTTGATAATTTTTCACACCATGGTTGGATCCGACTGAATAGTTTGATTAAACAAGAGACAGTCAGACCTCATTTGAATAACCCTTCAAGTGAAAATGCATAATTTTTGTGTTTTAGAAAAGTTTCCAAAAAGTTGCCTTTTCAGTGGCTCCGAGCACCGTCGTCGTATAAACGGGGCCTAAATTGCTATCTCCGTTGCTCTCATGCAGCTGGGAAAGTCCTATTTCCCTGTTCCCGAGACAAGAACAAACATGCAACTAGTCAGCCCAATGACAATGAAACGAAACTGACGTTACATCCCAAAAAACAATGCATGATGGAAAATATGCATGTGATACAAGGAGAAGTTTCTTCTACGTATTTAAAAAAAAAATTAAAAAGATATATATATATATAAATAGCACGTTTCTGTTGCTAGAAAAGTTCACAGACTCTTTTCACTCACTTGCAATTGGGTTTGTTTGTTTTGGTGCACGTGCAGATTCACAAACAATATTGTGTCTCAGCGTTTTTACTTGGAAAACTACTGGAAAAATTTTTTTCCACTTCCAACTCACTCATGAATTCATGGTGCATTCAGAAGGAGCTGGGCAGTGAGAAAGGTCCTACTTTGCAGCGTGAAAAATGCATGAGCGCAATTAAACTGCTCCCAGAAGCAAGGTTTGACGTCACTGGAAATAGTATAGCGGGACTGGTGAATAAAACGTAGTCGCTTCACGTACAAAGGAGTTATTTTTAGCTTATTGCTCGTACTCATAGACATAAATTACCACTATACTGCTACTACTTCAGGAGGAAGCAAAAACAAACAGAAATAGGAAAAACCTTGCTGTTTGTAACCATAACACCTCTTGTAATGATTGTTATATATGTGAAAGACAGCAAACAAAGCAACTGCTGTACAGCAAATGTGTATAATGATGTGTAAACCAACTGAACTTGTGACTTTGGGACAAAGTTTCAGCCTTAATGAACTGAGTAACTCTTTTGCAAAAATCGTGCTGTTTTACACAAAGTGGCTTTGTACAATTTATTGTAATAATAAAGTATCTGTAGGCAATGGAAAATTAATGTTATGCTGAAAAGTTGAGCTAAAAACTTGTGTTGTTTAGTTTTGTTAGTGGAAACTGAATGGAAGATTAAATGAGAAGATAATAGTGGTAATTTTTTTGGCTGGCAAGACTAAATTACTTCACACTTTCAGTCTAAATATTAGTGCATCTAATCTCAGCCGTGCTGCTATTTACTGCAGCAGCAGGGATGTTATTAAAGTTAATTTAACTTATAGCACACTATTGATCGTGACGTCGCACCAGCTTGCATAAAAGTGATAACCGGACTGGTGCATTTTTAATTAGGAGGTACAGTAGATGTTCATCAATTTCCGTATGGTGACGCTCAAATCAATTTCAATTTGGTGAAGCTCCAGTAAGTGAGGCTTAATCTGTCTCACCACCTTTTACATTAAAAACAGCACATTCACACTCCGTCCGCACTATAAATCAGCAAATTAAGAATTCTGATCCCGCTGCCGAAGAAATCCCTCCGGCTGACTGAAAACAACACACCCTGCTTGGATTGAACAGCTGCTTTCACAAAGCATCATGCAGCACAGTGAGGCTGAGCCTCCCTCAACTTCTTATAGACTCACTGAGCTTGGAGCGCCCTCTAGTGTTTGATTTATTTAACAGTAGAAAGTCTCCATCCAGTGTTGAAGTCCACATTAAGGCTGAGCTGAAATATTTAAGGATGTAATTCATTATGTGTTAATTATGTGTTATACATTTTATAAAAACGCATGATAAAATCAAATTATTAATTCAGTTATCAAAAAGTAGAAAATAAGGAATGTTAACGAATAATAATGTGAATTTGCAGTTACAGACACATGACAGACACAAACTGTAGATTTTTCAATTGTGGAAATTTAAGTATTTACATCATTGATGTCTGAGGTAGATATATTTCAAAGTCTGTAAAGCTGAAAGATTCTGATTGTTTTAAAATGAGGAGTGTTTAGCGGCTCAGGAATAAGATAAAGAGTAAGAAGAGTTGTGAGTCCTGATATGAGTAACAGCGGATCGTCTCTTCAGCTTTGCTGCCAGTTGTAGTATTTATTTTTTCCTCTGTTGTCAAACTGCAAAACCAAATTTTTGTTTGAGAAGTACGACGGGGTATTAAAGTCAAAGTGCCGTCGCTCTCGATTCCGCTTTAATCTCAGAGAACGCTCCGGACATCACAGAGAGGATCTTGATGTCCGGGCGTCTCCTTTCGTGACGTATTCGTCACATTGGAACGGCTCTCGCCGCAAAAGAAAACAAAGATTTGGTTTGTGCTCGTGCCTTCCCCCCCTGTCCCTTCACTAACTCGCCCTCATCTTCAGGCAAGGGTCCTGAGGTTCTTTATGCCGGACAAAAGCTCAACGACAACGAGTGGCACTCAGTGCGAGTGATCCGCCGCGGTAAAAACTTCAAACTGACCGTGGACGACGACATGGCTGAAGGTGATTTCCTCATGTCGACTTCTGCTTCTCCATATCTGATGTATCTATAATGATATGATCTTATATTGCTTCTTTTGTTGGAATGAATGAGTGAATTCTTTTTGACTAGTGCCGTTTTCAATTTGATCATTATTTCTGTCATTATTATCCATAACAGAGACGTAGAAAGTAATGCAAATTGGTCCAATCACTGTTACATTGTTTACATTGTCCAGTAAGTACAAGCATTATAATCTACAATAAGTAACCAGAACTCAAAATCTCTGGCTTTGTTTTAGTGCTACATAGTATTAAAATATCATTATGAATTTAATGAACTATCCTTTGACAACACAACACACCTTGAAATTTAAATTAAAGAACTACAATTTCAACAATGTCATGTCACCGTGTGCTTTAAAATTTACAGATCACAGTGAACATTTATTCAACTATGTACATCTTTAAATGCATAAAACATTTATCCACATGTAGCTCAGAAATATAGCAGACTAGTTCATATTATAAGAATAACTTGTCAAACATTTCTACATCACGTGAACTGATTCTGTGCATAAAACAGACTAAAGTGTGCCCTTTGAGGTGAAATAAACATATTACAGTTAATGTTAGAGCGAGAAAATTTCATCTGACAGGCTAGATTTGACTCTGGCAGGCCAGTTAAGGCCTGCGGGCCATATGTTTGACACCCCTGGTTTATACAGTTTCTAATTATGAATAAAAGTACTATTGCATAAAAAATGGTCTAAAAAGTGAGTTCACAGATGCTGGCCTCCTTCAATGTAACTTTTGTGCTTATAGAGGCATTCGATTACTGCCTCCAAGGAAAGACTGCATAGTTTGATTGTTAAGCTTACAATATACTGAAATACATGTAAAAAGAAAGAATACTGCATAATACCCATTTTAGTTACATTTAACTACCTTAAAGTCCCCTGTTAACAAGCATTCAATGTACATCTCTAAAATATTTTTTGGACATACTAAGCAAAATTACCTTAATTCAATTTGTTTTGTAAACATTTGTTTTATTATTATTATAAATTGTTTTAATAAGGGAAAAATGCTGAAGAAAAGTTGTGACTATCAATACAACTTAATGTAGTCAATAGAGACGATAAAAATGTTGTCACCAGTTTGAAGTATTCATGAAGTATTCATAAAAGTACCCAGCTGGGTTAATTAACACCACAAAGCAAATCTGTGTGGGAGATTTTCTATTTTCATTCATATGATACTAATTATCTCCACCTTCGGATCGCACAAGATTTTCCTGTCTGATCGCAGACGGGCGACCTGCTGTTCCATTGTATCGGTGTGTAATTTCACCATCTAATCATCTGTCTAGGAGCAAAAACAACAGTAGGATTGGAAGACGTGTGTAATAAAGCTACACTGGAAGGTCAGGTTGTTGTCTCTCCCCGTCTGATTCCCCGCCCTTTCTTTCTCTCTCCCTCCTCCACTCACAGGTCAGATGGTGGGCGATCACACCCGCCTCGAGTTCAACAACGTGGAGACGGGCATCCTGACGGAGAAACGCTTTGTGTCATCTGCTCCCTCGTCGTTTATCGGCCATCTTCAGGTACTTCCCGTGGCCAATTGTTTTTTGTTTTTTTCTTTTGACAGGTACAATATGCAACATGTGTTCAGCCCCATCTTCAGCTCTTCTCCAGTGGCTCCTTGAAGTTTTTAGAATATGTAATGTAACGGAACATTTGTTTTAAGTTGTATTTACGTTCCACACTGATTGTGTGTCAAAGGATCCACTGCAGAGTCTGACTTCTGCTCTATAAAGCTTTGAATGGTCTCTGGCCTGAATAAATCGTGGGTTTACTTATAGAATGTGAAACATCCAGACCTCTGAGGTCTTCAGGAAGAGGTTTACTCAGTGTTCCTAGAGTCAGAAGAAACCAGATAAAGCAGCTTTTAGTTCCTGTGCTCATCACCTGTGGAACATACTTCATGCAGACACTCTCACTGCTCTTAAATCAGGCCTTAAAACACTAATATATAGGAATATACTCTCGTCATGTAGCCTCGATCCCATCTGAAAGATTTAAGATGCAGGACTTTAAAGCCTTTAAATGGCTTTCTGAAAACAGGTTTGAGGTTTGACTCTGAGTCAGGCATCCGCTTCTCTCATCCTGCATGTTCGCCTTGTTTCCAAGGTCCAAATTCTGTTGTGACGTCTCCTGGAAAAAAGAATTGCCTCTCTTAAGTCTCAGCCTTCCTTAGGTGAAGATGTCATGCCTCAGTCTGCTCTGAACTCGTGTCAGATTGCAACTTAAAGGCCTGCATTGTATAAATAATGAATCCAAAATCCAGAATATACAAAGAATCTTGAAAACCTGTTCAATAGATCATCTTGAAATGCCCTCAGGTTGCGTGGACTCGCTGGGCTGCACGATTTAGATGCTCCAACACACCGAATAGACGAAGAGAAAAGCTCTGCAAAAGCCTGATAAATACTGCAGGAGATCCTCAGGACAAACTTAGAGAACAAAGTTATAGCGTAGTTCACAGATCGTCGATAACCACCGTCTCTTTAAATGCCTGTCCTCCCCCAGAGCCTCAAGTTCAATGGTATGCAGTACATCGACATGTGCAAGAACGGGGACATCGACTTCTGCGAGCTCAACGCCCGCTTCGGCATGCGCTTCATCATCGCAGACCCAGTGACCTTTAAGACCAAGAGCAGCTACCTGGGCCTGGCCACGCTGCAGGCCTACACCACCATGCATCTCTTCTTTCAGTTCAAAACCACCTCAGCTGATGGTTTCATCATTTTCAACAGTGGAGACGGGAACGACTTTATCGCTGTGGAGCTGGTCAAAGGGTGAGTGAGATGAAGGCGTCGTGAGCTTGTCGGTTTCAATCAGCAGCTGGAGGCAGGAGATGAATAATTCATTTAAAACTGGAGTCTATTGAAAAGGGAGATCCTATAGATGTCATTTCCAATGACAGACAACATCAGTGTAGTCAATAAAAAAGCAATAATTATTATTTTCTAGTTTCTTGAGGAATTATGAATTTAATAGTAAACCGGAAAATTGATCTCTAGTCTCTGTCTCAACTTTAAGAAGCTTTTCGGAGAATGAATATTGGAATGCAGCACATAAGATTGCTTTCTGTATCAGCTAAAGGCCAGGTTTACAACGTTTAAAAACAAAAACACACATTTTTTTTTGTGTTTTCATTTCAAAACAACAATATCCGTTTTCACAGAAATGGCAAAAAACGCCCCCAAAAAATGTCGCCAGTATATTGGGCCACTAGTAGGTGCTGGTGGTTGTTTTTGTAATGAAACCACACACACACATGCGTGCAGAGAAGAATACGCTATAAGCATAAACAATGATCCAAGCGTTTCCAGAAAGTTGTGTTTTCCCTCGTTGTCAAAAAAGTTCCACCTTGGGAGCCGTTCTCAAAAAGTTGCGTACCTTGCATATTCAGTGGCTCCGAGCACCATTGTCGGGTAAACAGATGCCCAAAATGCAACAAAAGTCTTGCGTTTCATCTTTAAAATGGTGTCGTGTAAACTTGTGTGAGAACAGTGCACAAATTGTGTTTGTCAGAGGTAATAAATCTTGCGAGATGAGACTAAATATGCCACACATAGACATAAAAAATATAAGTGGTGATGATATTTTGTGCTGTTGCTCCTCTGCCAGGTTCATCCACTATGTGTTCGACCTGGGCAACGGGCCCAGCCTGTTGAAGGGGAACAGCGACAACCAGCTAAACGATAACCAGTGGCACAATGTGGTCATCACACGAGATGCTTCCAACACGCACACGCTGAAAGTGGACACAAAGTCTGTCACTCAGAACGTTAACGGAGCAAAGAACCTCGACCTCAAAGGTACAGTATGTCTGAATTTCTGTTTTGGTTGCTGGTAGTGAGATTTAACCTCTGGACATCAGAGTTTTGGTACAATTCACACTAACAGACTCCATATATATAATCCTGAGGTGTCACGTTATGCTGATGACACCCAACTCTTCCTATATTTTTCATCACATCTGTTCGTCTCTATTTTATTTTCATTGCTGTAATGTTTGTTGATGGGAAAGATTAAATCCTGTCGGCTTCTTTCCTTTCCTGCACGGTCAGGTTTTATTTCGTATAATCCTGTCTTATATTCTTATTTTGTGCAATTTAAAAAAAAAAAAAAAAGAAAACACACGGGTTTTGACATAAAATGGGCAGATGGACTCAGAGTGGTGACATTTAAGTAGTGGGAACCACAAACTTGTTCACCTAACCTCAAGGACACCATCGCCAGGTATTTTCCTGTATTTTGTATTATATTATAATGCTATAAAATTTGCCTTTTTGAAAAATTCAGTAAAGAAACAGGAAACATCAAACCTTTTGAAAATACCACATCTTTGTTTAGGTTATATGATAACTAATTTGTTTGGAGTGTACATATTAACAGATACTTTGAATTAAATAAATATACATGTATATCCGTGAAGCCTTCTTATTGCTACAGAACATTATCATTTGATTGATCAGTCAAGGTTGCATCATGTATGATGAAACAAAACAGTCCCACACTACTAAACATTTTATCACCCTCAATCATGAAACAGTCTGGAACCAGCTCATTGGATAAACACCATACAGTGATTTTACATACGGTGCTGTCGCTGAAGACAAGTAGGAAGATTGTGGGAGTTCAACAGTGCATATTAATGGATCTGTACAAGGGGCAAATAAGCAGGAAGGTGAATGCCATCTGTTCCGACATGCTGAGTTTCAGTTTTTGCCTTCTGGCTTTCGACTCAGCCTTCGTAAACACACCAAAAAATTTAAAATACTTAAAACTAGTGAAATTATCTGTCCATGCAGCAAATGAATTCTACTTGATAAAAAGTCTTGAAATAACTATTTAAATTTGGATTTAAGCTTATACTCTGAAATCAATGGCTAAAAATAAGTAAATAACCTTTTAAACAAGCCACAATGTTTAATCACGTCAAAAACTAATATTTAAAATCTTGACCAGTGCCAAATAATTTGTAATGTAAAAGCTCTCCTTCATCCCTAAAGCGATGTCCCTTCTGAATTCAGGGTATGAGTTGGAGCTAATATGATATTATGTGGCAGTTAGGTAGGCAGGAATTTATAATATTTACTATTCCTATGCTATTTATAGTATTTACAGTTCTATTTAGTCGCTGCTACTGATGTTTCAGCACACTGTTTTGTCCCTCCCTCTTGAATTTTTGAATGTTGTATATCATGTATGTATGAGCTTTTATGTTTTATACTTTGCTACAACACTATTTGACCCACGGAGACACAAATAAACTGATTTGAATGGAACTGCTGGGTAGAAAGTGACTAATCGTCAGACCAGTCAACCTTTTCTTCATCTTTCTGTCAGGCGACCTGTTCGTGGGAGGTTTGGGACCCAACATGTACCAGAATCTCCCCAAGCTGGTGGTTTCTCGGGAGGGCTTTCAGGGCTGCCTGGCCTCGGTTGACCTCAACGGCCGCCTGCCAGACCTCATCAATGATGCCCTTTTCCGCAGCGGGCAGATTGAGCGCGGCTGCGAAGGTACAGATGGCCTGTAGCGCACGAGAATCATGACCTGATGTGTGAGATTTATTAGGCTAATTAGAAGGTGCTTCAGCAGCTCCTAAAGCCTTTTTTTTTTTTTTTTTTTTCTTCTGCCGCTGTTAATTCTCATTTTCATTTTCTTTGCCAAGCATTTGTCACAGTGTAAGATAATACTTTAAATATGTTAAGTGCAGTTTAATATCACTGGAAGTGCTTAAACCTCAGCAACAAGATTAAGAAGAATCGAGAAATCAACTTTTTTTAAATATATATATTTTAAATTGGTATTCCATCTATACTTTCCTCTTTGTTTTTAACCTCTATCATCTCATATTCCAGGAAAATATGTTGATTTTACAGGAAATAATCACTCCTTATTGCCTGTACAGTTGCTTTAAAGTGATTTCTGGCCACATTCTGTATTTGGATGCACACGTTTGCTCAAATGCATGCTTATTTCCTGTACATGAGGCAAGCTTCACATCACTCCTCTAGAGGGCAGCAGAAGATTGAAATAAGTTTACCACCACTGCCATGACTTCAGAATAACTACACATAAAATAATTATATGTATATAAATAAATAAGCCAATGTTAGTGTTAATAAGGGAGCCTGACAGACAAACCTTCAGCAGGTAGTGTCACCAAAGTTACTGAGAAGTTGTGCAAAGTTTTCAGAACGCTAATAATGCTGGTCTCCACTAACCTTTACTCTTGTTTTCCCGCTCTGCTCTGTTCTTGTTTATTTTCTTTCTGCGCTAACAAAGTTGGTTTCACCAAAGCCGACCTGCAAGGTAGAGGGTTGAACTCCGCCTCTCGGAGGCCTGCTCGCCTGAAAGTCTGCTGTGTGCAATGCATCGTGGGTGTCACCATGGCGATAATGTCCCCCCGAGCGCCGCGGCGGCGACCTGCTCTCTGAGAAGAAAAAAAACCCTTATAAATAGAACAATTAACAGGAGAATTCTGCACGAAAATATGATTAGTATTTTCATACTAAAGTCCTACAACAATGTTATTTGATCACAGGTTTGCTCAAATATGTCAGTTTGCAGATTGGATGTGGGGAAAACTGGAATAATCAATTATAGATTTGAGTCAAGACTTGAGTTAAAAGGAGGTAAGCAGGTGAAGTAAGTAAGCCGACACAGTTTGAAGGAGCACAGTGTCGCCTGAATAAAAAAAATACAAGACGTGACAGCAGAAAGAGACTGTCAACCCACATCTGAATGCTGCCAATGTGCAGCTGAGGAGTCAGGCTGTGCTCTTTGTGTCTCGTTTTTCCATCGGGGAGAAAAAATAAAATAAATACTCAAAACTGCCTTTTCGCTGCTTCACTTAGATGAATGTTTACTTTTTTTTTGTCAGAGAGCAAACAGTAAAAAAAAAACTGAAATCCTTTAATAAAAGATAAACATACATCATGTCCACACAAAGCTCGGGGACGCCTGGTTGAACACTGTTACTGTACATTACACAGTAAATGCACTTTCAGCTGGCTCTGTTTTCCACTTTAGATGTCTCTTATCAACATTGGTCTTGCACTGGACAATTGCTCCTAAACTCTGTTTACTTGCATTTGTCTGCCATATATTTGGACTCTTTTCTTTTCTTTGAGTCAAGCTTTTTATTTGCCGATCAGGAGGGTTATTGTTGAGGTTGTTTTTCCCCGCTCTTGTCTGTTCTGTCCGGACTCTCGTTGGTTGGGGGGGGGGGGGGGGGGGGGGGGGGGGGGGGGGGGGGGGGTGTTTGTTGATCTCGTTATCTCTGCCGTGCGCTTGTCCTTATCTGCATTCCCTCTCAGTATTCAAAAGTGAGAGCTATGTGTGGCGGAGAGGAATAGCAAACACACATCCAGTTTGACTTTGAATACCCTCTTCAACTTTCTGTCTGACTCTGAAGTGCATACACGGGGATATGCACTGCGTGTTTCTCCAAGTGCTTTTTATGTTTCTTTTCTCCTCTTCATGAATTCTGTCTGTCTAGTGTATCTAGTGTTCACCGTGCATCCTCACACAAATATTTACACAGAGAATTATCGGGGCCTCTTCTGTGCAGTTATATTCAAATGTATTTTTCTACTATTTTTGTTGTTTTTAAAAGGTTCCCTTATTTAAATGTCTCGTCTTGCTTGTCCACAGAGGGAATGCAGCGTGTTAAGTTTTACTCTGATAAAACTTTTTATGGGAAACATGTTGGAATGACGATTCAGGCCCCGTTTACATGACAACACTTTCAAGTGAAAACGCAAAACGCCCATTGTGTTTTGGAGGTCCGTTTCCATGACAACGGGGCTCGGAACCACCGGGAGTGCAACTTTCTGGAAACGGACTCCAAAGTGGAACTTTCCGGCAACGCTCCGACTCTGTCGTCGTGCACACAGTGGAAAACACAACTTTATAAAAACACTCCAACTCTATTATGGAAATGGGAGAAAACACAACTTTTTTTAGTAAATGGTTCTTCGGCACACATTGTAGATGGACAATAACAACAATGGCGGCCTCTAGAGTCACCAACAGTCACCCGTAACAGCAATCCAACTTGATCGTCTGTCCATACGAATGTCCATATACTCGTCGTTGCTATTTCTTATGGCGTATTTCTTTCCCGCGCACATGTATGTGGTTTCATTATGAAAATGAACAACAGCACCCACTCGTGGCCTTAAGTGCTCACTACATTATATTCAGTGTTTCTGTTGTTGCTTGCTAAACAGACAACGCTTTGAAACGAGGACACAAAAACGATGCGTTTTCACTCGAAACGTTGTCGTGCAAACGGGGCCTGAGAAAAACCTGCATGCCAGTCCGCTGACACACACACTCTTGAAAAGAAGGAAATTATGGGATGTTGACAGTGCCGCCACAGCAGCCTCGCTGGGGGGTCCAGCTCAACTGCTGAAGCGTCTCTTCAATGCAGACTACATTCAAATTAACGTCCTGCACGGCAGATTTTATAATAATGAATTCAAAATGTCCTAATGATGCGTGTTGGCGAGCCTGTGACAGTTTTCAGGTGTTGTATCACACGTCAGGCTTCCTGTGGTGGCACCGTTGACTCCTTGTTCTTTCTTCGAGGCCCACATGGTGCACACTTGTCTTTGCAGAGTTTGTGCATGTTTTATGCATTGAATTGTGTCCACAGCAGTTGTGATTGTTGCCTGACTGTACACTTGTGGTGCACCCTCTCTCCCATTTTTTTTTTTTTTATTTCCTCCCTCCCTCTCGCCTTTTTTCCACCAGGACCAAGTACGACCTGCCAGGAGGACTCGTGTGCCAACATGGGCGTGTGCATCCAGCAGTGGGAGAACTTCACGTGCGACTGCTCCATGACGTCGTACACGGGGACGCACTGCAACGACCGTGAGTGCTTTTCCTCTATAAGTCCTACGCCTGTATGAATGGAGCACTCCACAGCTTTCTGGCCGGGAAAGTGAATTTATTAGTTGCAGTACAGAAGGAACTAAGGGTGTGTTCACACTTGTCATAGGTTTGGCTTGATTGCTCTGTTTTCAGTGTTCGATTCTGGTCTTCCACTTGCAGCCATCTGAATTGCAGTGTGCTTTAGGCAAACACAGACAAATATCCTTTGAGGACCACTTCTCAGTCTGAGCTCCCGTGATTTTTTTCCCTTGAAGTCTTAAAACAGCATGGATTAGATACGTACCGAACAAAGGATGTGGCAGGCATCAGATCTGCAAATTCATAAATCCACAAATAAGTGTAAGATTGCACAATGTGGGAAAGACACACCTCTTGACTTTTTTTTTTTGAAGTCCTGTAACATCATATGAAAAGCTGCAAGATACAATGTTGCTTAGCTATAAAGGCTAAGATGTGATCGTTTTATTATAAATTGTGATACCACTCAATACCGCCTGCTTAAACGAGTCTGAGTTGGCTCATGGACAGAATCCATCTCGTCTGACTTTTTAGTTGTGGTATGAGGTGTCAAACATGAGACCTGTGGGCCAAAACTGACCTGCAATAGGCTCCAATCTGCCCAAACCAACAAGCAAATTGTAAAAAATGTAAGGAGCCACCAGGAGACGATACAAAAATTACAACTTCACAATTGAAAAGTATTTGCATCTTCTTACAAAGGATATTGGGCAAGTGTGACCACTTCCTGACAGGCACTTCTAAACTCTTCTTGAGGAGTCTGAAGGAGTCATACGAGTCCCAAAGGTTTTTTTCATTTCGAGACCACAAAATTCTGAGGAGACTGTGCATGCCTTACACATTGGACTATTGGAGAGGCCTGCTGAGAGTCCGGTTAAAGAAAGTGTAACACCCAATGTTGTTGAAGTTTAAGGCTGCACTTCCACACTCTTTCAAAAGACTAAATTGGTGTGGAGTGCTGCTTTAACAGGCAGCCAGTCTGCACCAGGCACACGTAATTGCACCAAACTGCCATATCACACCTATATTATATAGCCCCACGGTGCTATAGAGTGACCCAGAAAAAGAAACACATCTTCCTGACAACAAGCAGTAATTTTACACTCATTAGAAGCTTTTGGCACACACAGGCACCTGCACCTATTTTGAGGACACCCATGAACCTTTGCCATCCTCCCCTGTGCAGCACTGAGTACCACATCCTCAAGAACTCCCAGGCTGTTTCACGTGTGCTTATTAAGCCTTTGCCAGATTTGCTGCATAAAAGCGGTGCCGAAAGTGCTATGTGATCTTTTAAATGAAGCAGCCGAGAGATGTTGGCAATTGTCGAGTTCTTTTTCTTCTGCATTGCAGACAATTTGTCGTAACAGGTTTGCTTGATGTTGCAAAGCTTTCCCATTTTGGGCTCCGTCATGAGTGGGTGCTGGCGATGATGTGTGAAATGTCCACTTCTGCCTCAATCGCCATTCCATAAACGTCCTACAGACAGTTCTCGTGGAAGTGCGTACGTGCGTGTGTACGTGCGTGCGTGTGAGCGTGCACGGGACTCTCCTATCCCCATGACAACAGGGGACTTCCCTTTAGTAATCACGGCTGGCGGTCTTTCATTTAGACTTTAATAGTGGGGCCATGCTGCTGCTGGGACAGACTAATGAGGTGCTGGAAGCTGTTATCTGTGAGCATTCTCCTAATCATCCAGACCTGTCTGATGTCTGACCCGGCCACTGTGTATGACTTCATATCTTCCAAATCCTAATTTTTTCTTCATTCTCTTCCTCTTTGCTATCGTGACCTCTCACTTTCCTCTCTTTCTTCCCTCGCAGTGATCACATGGTGCAATCTTCTCCATGTTGGGTTGAGAATCTGACTCCAGTTCTCACTCTGTGATGGGAGCTGTGTGTTTATGTGTTAATTAGTGGTAAGACGTGATTAATTCACTCCCTGGTGCTGCGTGGGGATGAAGGAGATCCCATTGATTTCATATCGACACGTGCATGATTCTTGTTGATATAGTTGCTTATTTTACATGTCTTTGGAATTGCAGGTAGTTTTCCTGTTTCGGCTGTTGGGGATAGATGCTCCCTTTTATTGACTGAGCTCTTACCTAAACTGTGTTCATCTCAGAATTTTGAAGTGGATTTTCTTTTCTGTTTGTTTTTCCTCTGAGTTGTTATTCTCCATTTTAATGAAGGGAGAGAAGTGAGAGAGGAGAAAGAGTCAGGTGAGCAGGCATTTCGGTTTGGGAAGTCTTCATTGCATCCAGACTGTGTTTACATTTCACGAAGTGCACTCATGAGCCGACATGACACCGTCTGCGTGAGATAAGAGCTTCAGTTCACGTCTCCTGGCTTGACTCAATCTTCTGATGTTGACTCTGATGACAGCCTCTGCTCCTCTGAGGTCTCACGCGCTCGCCAGTGCCGCCTCACGGCCACGAGGTGGCAGTAAATCCACAAGCAGGACCTCGCAATACTCCTCCAAACCTGGAGAAAATGAAACGCAATCCCCCGAGCATGAAATCTGCTTTCCTCTGATTTCCTTCTCCCTGCTTCCCTCCATTTCAACATATAGCCCCCGTACAAACCCCCTCCAATGACTGCAGTTATTGATCACAGAGAGAATAATGTGCCATCTCCTGAACAATGCAAATTTGTGAAATTTTTACAGTTCAGTCACAATGCCATGAGTTTTTTTTTTTCCTTTTTCTTTTTCTTTTTCTTTTTTTTAAATAGCTTGATAAAATAAAACAGTTCAACAAAATGTTTGCCCTTTATTCAGTGAGCATTGGGAGAGACAGAGTTTCTAATTAACAATGTGGGAGTGTAGCTTCCCCCTGCATTTCTCTTGGTCTCCCCCTCTTCTGATAGCTGCCAGCAAATATCAGTAATTGTCTGCTTCTCCGACTTCTGCCTCTGCCCATTGTCCAAACAGAGGAAGAACTTGAACAAAGTAAAGTGAAGCAAGCCGCTGGAGAAATTCAGCTTTGTTGACTGTTAGCGTCGCGCCTCTGCACTTCCCTCCGTGAGCCAACAGGTCTCCAGGTGGCGGAGGAGAAGATGAGGAGGAACACGAAACGCCTCGGCGGGCGAGAGCTATCAGCACCGCTCCCATTTGTTGTGGTGTAGCCCTGCAGCCGGCACTTTGTGCCTGCTGCACACCTTAACGTACGGGAACAAGACAGGGAGGGAATTTGCAGGGCTCTTTGCACCATGCAGGCCATTTTCAGAGCCACTCAGACAATCTCGAAGTACACGTTGCGTTTTTTTTTTTTTTTTTTTTTTTTTTTTTAATAATGGGGGTTAGGGGTGAACTCTTTTTTTTGGAGCATTCTTGAGCTGCTTGGTTCTGGCTCAGTGCTTTTGTAATACTCATTTCCATCTTCCTGTCTTCTTGTATCCACCCCCCCTTTTTTTCACCTCATCCTCCTGTTTCCTGAGTGGGACCTCTCCCTGTCAGGATCCATGAGTGCTGCAGAGTTTCATTTTAAATCCAAGGACATGAGTGCTCTGGGCCAAGCAAGAAGAGCAGTCGGACACTCCTCTTCCACATCCAGAGCAATTACTCAAGTTATGTAATAGAATTATCTCTGCAAAGGTCGCTGCATTGTTCCACAGTCAGGAACGTTGTAAACAAACTGGAAAAAATACACAGTGATGGGAGGAGGGGAAAGAGACTGATGCGAAGCCACACGTCAGTTTGATGCTGTCGTCCGTAATTGCACAGATGGATTTGGCGATGGTTTTCTTTGTCAACGCGATGAACCCTTCTTCTTAACCCAATGTCCTTCATTTATTTGTCAAGATGCACTCAGAGGACTGCAATCATATCCGGCTAACTGCTTACGAAAACCACTACACTGCAACGCCAATATTTAAAAAAATTAAATAAAATAGTCAAGGCATTCACCGCCTTGTGGTCATTTCTCCTCTGCAGAGAAAACAAACGAGGGTGGGGAAAGAAACCCCAACTGGGATGGGGTGGGCTGCTTTCCCTCTGGTCTGCAAGCGAATCCACAGTGATGGCGGTTTCCTCAATATTAACTGAAGAAATCAGCCACACAGTGGAGACAAACGACGAGTAGATATGAGAGCGATTGTCTTGAACGTGGGAGGAGATTCCGTCGAAGCGTTGAATATTTCAACCTGCTGCAGCCTCTGCAGTGTTTTACGGGCTGATGGTGGCTGTGATTGGTTTACAGCTGTGACCCGACTGTGAAATACAAGCATGGCATGGTTTGAGACCGGCCACCATTCATTTATGTGTCTACTGTAGTGCTTTACACAACTTAGGCTTGTTGACCCTTGAGCTGCATTTCCACCCAGTGAATGGCATTTATACAGAGTCTGAATCTGATGTGGAACCAGTGAGCAGGAGGAAACACAACTCCAACTCCTTCTATTCAGGAACATATCTATTAGTTTAGTGTAATTTCCAAAATATTCCGAGTCTAAACTAAGAGTTTATTATGACGGGGAAGGGAGAAAAGGCCTTATACCTGATCTTTTGTTCCGCCCAGTCTTGATTGTGGGACGGTACAGAGAGCGAAAAATAACAAATCAAGCTTTAATAACACAATGTCGGTTTCCAAACAATGAATGCTGCAATTTGAGAACCCACATGTTATCAGAGCTCACACAATGCCAAGTTTTCTGATATGATGGGAGATAATAGTAGCATAGTGTCTGCTTGTATATTGGTTGAAGTAAAAATCTGAGTTACCTTGAATGGTGTGTGAGCCATTTGCATGGCAGCTGCCGCCATTGTTGTGTGATTGCGTGCAAATAGGTGAATGTGATCCTGTAAAGCATGTTGAAGCTGCTCAAGCGGTTTAATGAGCCATACAAGTAAAGCCTATTAACCATTTGTTTGCCTTTCCTGGCTCATTGAATCGCCGTTTTTCGTGAAAGTCCTTTATTAGTTCAGTCACATTATCGACGATGCTGTAAACCAGAATAGGCTTTTCCACCACAGTGGGGGACAAAAAAGTCACCATAAAACTGACAATAAGTTTCATAATACTCCTAAAGCCATCACAATTGGGGTGAGGGGATTTAAATCCACAACATTGTCGAAACTTTCCCCGACTTTACTTCCCGGTTTCCTTCTTGCAGAAACTGACAAGTTATTCTACTGTATTTGAAAGTATCTTTTGGCGAAAGAGGGCTCATAAGTGGAGCATAGCGATATGAGAACATTTGCCTATAAATACCACAGGTAGATCAGAAATGGGCCAAAAGAGTTCCACAGAGAATGATTTGTCCTCGGGGCTCAACCTATCCCAAAAGCACACTTTGATACGATCTCACTCTACTCGTCGAGATAATCATGCAATCCAGAAGGGTCTGTATGACTGAGAGATCACCTGATCTGATCGGGGTGCTGGGAGGCTGGAACATCACTCTGAAGGTTTGACAGCTGCCTGCAGGGTCGTCATGCTTTGGACTGTACAAGTCGCTTGCGGGAAGTGTCGTCGTACAGCTGTGGCTTCGGGAAAAGTGTAATTGCTCAGCGTTAGGCTCTGTAGAATTGCCTGAAATGCATACATAGAAACATAAAGTTGTGCTCCCAAGTTTCTAATCTCTCTCTATCTATCTATCTCCTCTCCCTTGTTGTATGACGTCTGTATTACATCCACTGTATTAGATCCAGAACTGCATGTGCAGCCCTCAGGACGGGGGTCTAACGAGCTGCCTCGCTATTGGCTGATCTGGCTAATGATGCTTGCCCAGCACTGCATCATGTCACTGTGATAAGACTGGATGTCGCTTGTGTCAATCGATGTGTCACCGCCATGCTCAGAGCCGTGGTATAATTGGATGTATGCGGCGCTCTGGAGCCTAAATGCCCCGAGGCCTGAAGGAAGTGAAAGTAAAACGGTTAAAAAAGATGGAGGGGAAGAGTGGGAGATGTTGCTCCTCTCGGGTGTTAGTAAATGTGTCCGTTAAAGAAATATGTCCTTTCTTCCATAGTTTTGGATCATTCACTTTCATGTGTGTATATACAGTATCCGCTCTAGTTCCGAGTTATTAGACCTCAGGGAAATCCGACTCTTGTAATGACATATGTGAAGGTTTTTCGTCACATATCTGTGATTCTACTTGGTTTACCTACACATTTGTAGGTAAACCAATAACTTATTCCTACTCTTCAAGAGCTGATGTGTAGGTGTTTCTCCTTGAGGTTTCGTCGACCTGTTGATGGCATTTCCTTTTTGAGTTGGAAAGCATGACTGCAAATTTTTCAAATGGACCTTCTGAATCAAGTTAGTAGTTCTACATAGTCTCTACGAACTTTGTTGACGACGCAGAGCATCTTAATTTCTTTTCCACCGTCCTGGAAGTTGCGATCTGAGATCGCATCCCGCCTAGTGATGTTCGAGCATTTTGTTCCAGTGCCTGCAGTGTTTTGTTTTATTTTGTTTTGGGTTTTTTTCAAGGAGGTCCTCTGACTTTTTGACATATTTGATAGGCTAACTCTAAATTCCTTGGGGGTGGGTGTGTGTGTGTGTGTGTGTGTGTGTGTGTGTGTGTGTGTGTGTGTGTGTGTGTGTGTGTGTGTGTGTGTGTGTGTGTGTGTGTGTGTGTGTGTGTGTGTGTGTGTGTGTGTGTGTGTGTGTGTGTGTGTGTGTGTGTGTGTGTGTGTGGTTTTGTGATGAACTGGCAACCTTTGCTTTAGTAAAACGTTAGTGGATACCGGCATTCGTAAATGTACGGATAACATCTTTGTTTTATATCGATTTTCCACATCAGTTGATGCTCAAGGATTCATTTCACTGATTCGTTAGGGTTCAGTGAGCAGATAATTGAAGTCGATGAATTGGGTTGGATCAGTCTGTGATTGGGACTGAATGCTGGTTGTCTGGAAAGCAATGCAAATTCTGTCATCTACTTCAGTTGATGCATGACACCAGAAAATATGAAGAAAACTACAGTTACTGTGCAAACGCCTGTTAGTGTTTGTGGCTTTATTGTTGCTGGTTGTGTTTTTGTTGCAGCAGACAGACGTCAACCTTTGTTAGGTGGCCAGAAACAGCAAAACTGACAGTACCAATTAAAAGAGATACTAGTGAGGCACCGTTTTGATTTTGGCTGATTTTGATGCCAGGCGAGAGGCAAAAAGAAAATCAAAAACAGACACAAAAAAAACGGCAGCCTTATGAATCCCTTTTTTTTTTTTTTTTTTTTTTAACAATCCATAAGCAGTTTGTGAGTTTTGGTTCGGTGCATTGTTTTAGTGTTTTAATTCCGAAGAAAGGAAGTCACCATACACTTCATGCATAATACACGAACAGACTGATATTCTCCTGAAAAGAAGTAAATAAACAGCAGATTTTTCAACGCAAAAGACACCTGATAGTTAACAGCATCACATTGCAGTTATTGTACCCAGGGAGAGACGCTAAAGTTCTCCCGGTGTGATAATTAAAATCAGGACTTCGACTGCTGTCTCCCGGATACGCAGTGCACCTCTGCAAGCCGCCTCCACCGGCGAATGAGAGAGATGTTGTGAGGGAACGAAACAGAGGGAGGGGGGGAATGATTGAGTTGAACACATTACAGACAGTTACGATGAGGGGCATCCATCTGTTTTGGAGCCAGGCGGGTAACCTTGAGGCTGTCAGAGCGTTCCCAGCACCCCGCCCTGGCCCTCGCAGGCTGAGAGCCCGGCCACAGACACATCCATCAACATGTGTTCCCAGACACATTTTAGGAGCGCAGGCAACACATACAAATCACCCAATCAATACCTCGAACACCCCGCCTGAACTACAGGGTTCTGGGCAGGAGCATGTCCTGAGTAAGTGCGGCTGACGCACACATTTTCTTTTGCATCTGTGATCTATCTCTTTCTGCTGCAGTCTGTCTTTAATACATGTGTCTTATCATTTAACTCGTTCTTTTGCGGTTTTTTTTTTATTTTTTTATATATATATATATATATAAACTGTTTCTTTATTATATTTAGTAATAGTGTCTTCTTTTTTTCTGAGGATAAACTCATTTGGGTTTACAAACCATCTCGTGGTATTTGATGGACTGGTGTCGCTTCAGCTTTGCACAGTTTCAAACTAGTTTTTCACCACTAAAGATGCATTAAGCTCTAATTTTGTCTATTGCTTCTTTGAAGCAACTTTTATGGTACGCACTTTTTTTTCTTAATGACCAATTCATCGTTTACTTTATCCTGACGTGTCACCATTCTTCTCCCACTCTATATAATTTTAATGAAAATGCTTAAACTGAGCAGTTTTGTGACATAAATCAATGAAATGCTGAATCGCTTATTTTTAAGACATTTAAAAAAAACTTATATACCCTTTTAAAAATTGGGGTGTCAAAAAACTTTACTTCAGGGACCACATACAGCCTGATTTCATCTTGAGTAGGCCAAACCGGTAAAACCATAACAAGAGCAATCAGAAATTTATGACATCAGCCAAAGGCTGGACTCAGAAATGTGGTGAAAATATGTCTTGTAGTTTTGACGTAATGCTTAAAAGTCTATAAAATAAAATCCAAATCCACAATCCGAATCCGGATCACCTCCAAAATATAATGAACGCTCCATTGCCTAATATCTATCTGTGGTGAAAATTTCGACAAAGTCCGTGCAGTAGTTTTGACGTAAGCTTGCTAACAGACAGACAAACAGATAAACATACAGCAATGATTGGCAAATGTAATAACCTTTAAATTTTTCTTTTCACAATAACTTCTGGAAAATACTGCAATCTCAACATAAAGCCAATTTTAGTACAGTTTGAAGTGAATTAAACACACATCAGTTGGCTAATTCAGATTTAAAAATATTATATTAATTGCAAAAGCACATTTAAGCGATGTATCCAATGAAAATAATCTCTGTTGAATTTGCACACCCTATCTTAACTTTCTTTTTTTTCAGTTTCCATCAATAGTGCATTTTTTCCATGGTACACACGTGTCGTTTCCCTCACAGCTGTATAAATGTCCCATTTTGTGCAGGCTTCCCTAAGTACTTTCTCACATGTCATCTCGTGTACTGGTGAGTTGTAGTTTATGGCAACGCATACTTCAAGCTGAATCCTGGTTACTACAGTCTGAACAAGCGGCAGGATCCATAAATGGCTCCTCGTGAGCTTCCCTCATGTATGCTCTCCACTGTGCACTTGTCCATCGTGGTGGTTGGTTTCGAAAGGCCACACGTTTCCAAGTAATTTGTCATTGGCAGATAGCATTCCCACTCTGCGCTGGATTGCACACGTGAGTACATACAATAACCCCGTCGCCCCGCCCCCTCCAGAGCCCCCACAACTCCACAACACCAATTTAGATGCACATGAATCAAAAAGCAAGGTGAATTGGTCTCATTCTAGAGCTCTATTGTTCTTGTTGTATTCCCACCTGTCCCTGCCTTTTGTCTCTCAGCACGGAGGCCGATACAGTAGGCAGTCATCACTGGTAGGTAGCTAAACCTCTCAGAGCAGACGACAAAGGATGACGCTCTCCTCTCTACAGCACTCACAGGATGGTACTTCATCAGAAGCGAGGAGTGGCTCTGTCAAGCCGTTTGTGTTCCTTTTAAATCAGAAGTCAATCCGACTGTGTGTCTGACTGGATTTAAACAAGTAGCCGCGGTCATGCGGCATGTCTGAAGTGTACTGACAGGAAACTTTCTTGTTTTTTTCTTGTAAGTATCCATCTATCTTCAAGTACACAGTAGTTCAGGCCTGTCTTCTAGACCCCTCCAGGTACACCCAGGACACGTCGCCAGTCTTTAATCAGTCAGCAAAACACAACCAAATCTTTAAACCAGTGTACGTAAATTACACAAACACAAATAATCATTCACACTTGCAATTCGAAAGGTGGTGATTATTATGAGAACATGAAGTTGTTGAGATGGAGGTGGTGTAGGAGACTGTGGTGCTGCAAGCAACAAGCTCTGAGTGACAGAATTACTATTTTACAGTCGGTGAGCCGGGAGTGTGGCACGGAAAAGAAAGAGAGCAGAAAGAAAATTGAACAAGACTGTCATCAAAATTGTAGATTAGGTCATTTTGACATCGTCGGGAGAATGTCAGTGATAAAGAGACTAAAGCTGCTGAAGTGTGCATAGTGCTTGTGAATGAACAAGGACATGAATCCGAAGATCATCCTCATTGAAATTAGTTTAATTTGTACTATTCAATTATGTCTGCTGGCAAATGTATTTGAACTTTTTTTTAAATATCATCTTTAGTGCATGTGTTGCATTGATTGAGACGGCTCATTCAGCAGTGGTTCCGCTGGTAGAGTGGGTAGTCTTCCAGTCTCACGTTTGGTCGTTGGAGACCCCATGTCACCCTGTCCATATGTTAAAGTGTTATTGGGGAAAGCACCAAACTCTGAATCCCGCCCGACATGGCAGCTGTGACCATTGGGGCTTGAGTGTTTTTGTGAGTGTAAAGTACTGTCCGGACAATCAAAGGCAAAAAAAAAAAAGTAAAATGTCAACCACATCTTTAAACATGTTGAATAAATGTGGAGAATGTAAGGGATTTAATGATTTATTGCCCAGTTTACATCATATGCCGTCACCATTTTTATACCATCCACATACACACAGTAAGTGACAGATTTACCCTTTAGCACATTGCAAACACACATGACCTCTTTGTCCCTCTAACGTCCTGTTATCTCGGTTCATATTGAGACTTTATAGCTTTGATCTCAGTGAAGTCAAGCTATTCTTCCAGTTAAGTTGTCATGGTGAGGTTAAATTTGGGTCAAAAGACCCGGCTTGCTCAGTTGGTAGAGCATGAGACTCACAATCTCAGGGTAGTGGGTTCGTGTCCCACGCCGGGCGCCACCTTCCCGTGGGCTCACCACCTGCAGGAAGGTTCTTAAATGGTGCGATGTGATCTGGGTGACGGTGCTCAGACTGTCACCCCCGCGACCCGGAAACGGATAAGCGGAAGAAAATGAATGAATGAATGAAAGACTGGGAGGAAGCAGTCAGATGGTTCAAGAGGTTGGAAAAAAAACAGATTAAATTGCATTGATTGCTAAAGCAAAAGAACATAAATTCCAAACATGAAAGGGTTCCCAGTAAAGCATTGCCACATCTGACCTCCAGGCTGAGTCACCCATGTCTTTGTCTTTGTCTTAGTAATGACAGGACAAAGGGTCATAAAGCGTGGGATTACTGTATTTCCCAGCTTGACTAACTAGGGTTTCCTCATCCGCTATAGGGGAAACTGCTACAAACGCAATATCATCTAATGTTTATCTGTAGAAAGAAAATGTGACAAGATCACATACTTCCTCTGGTTTTGTCCCAGGTTCATGTCATTCATGTTTCAGCACATGTATGTATACAGGACTGGGTTTTTGTTAGCGCGTTCGTTGATTCTGATTCAAAGAATCTCAAGGCTTCTTCCATGTTGGTGGAGCCTTTCATCTTTTAACTGTTTATTGAAATGCAGAAAAAAGCTTGTACAAGGGATCTTACCTGGTTCAGAAACCCACAGTCAGAAAGATGTTAATCTTCCCCTGAAAGAACAATGAATACAAAAATACATAAGCTTATATACGATATGCTACTGCATGATCGTTCTGGACATGGGGGGAGAGGCCTTGGTTTAGAAAGAACACTAACGTCCTCATGCTAATCTCGTCTGTACGTCTCAGACTTCTTGACCCATTACTGCCACGTCTGATTATCTTCTCTAAGAGGAAAAACTTCTGTGATTATGATATTGGCTAGCTTGCTAGTCTGAATTTTGGCAGTTTAAAAGCAAGCTGTTAATTTTACACTGCGTGACCTTAGTTAGCTTCAGCAGCTTCTTCCAGAACATGCACACTATCAAAAGTCAGAAGGCGGCACCTAAACGGGGTTGATGCTTCTGACCTTTATATTCCCTGGGATACCTTTACAGTGTTATCAGCATGTGAAGCATAAATGGGTAAGTCATGAATCAATTCCTTCACAGTTGTTACGCCAACATTACCTTCCTCACAAGCCTTTAACAATTCAATTCAATACAACTTTATTTATATAGCACCAAATATAACACAGTCTTTTCTAGGTGCTTTCAACAGAGAAAAGAGAAAAACCCAACAAATCCACATGAGCAAGCAAATTTATTTGCGACTGTGGATAGGAAAAACTCCTTCTAACAGGAAGAAACCTTTGCAGAAACGAGACTCAGAGGTGGCGGCTTTCTGCTGACCGATTGGGGTGAGGGGATAGAGGAAAGGAAAGGATAGGATAGGCAGAAAGTTAGATGGGGGGGGCGAGATACAAACCTTGGAAACATACCCTGGTTCGGGTAGGAGAGGGAGAGGGAGAGAGAGAGAGGGAGAGAGAGAGGTAGAGAGAGAGGTGGGAGGGGGGTTTTGAATCAGCCCTACCTGTAAGCTTTCCTAAATAGAAAAGTCTTGAGTCTAGCCTTAAAAGTAGAGACTGTTTCAGACTCCCTAACTGAAACTGCGATCGGGTTCCACACAAGAGGAGCCTGAGAGCTGAAAACTCTGCGTCCCATTCTACTTTTAGAAAACCTAGGAACCTCCAGTAAGCCAGCACTCTGAGAACCAAGTGCTCTTCTGCGGAACTATGGGACTAACAGTTCTTTAAGATATGATGGAGCCTGGTTGTTAAGAGCTTTCTAAGTTAGGAGGATTTTAAATTCTATTCAAGATTTAACAGGGAGCCAATGAAGAGAGGTTAGTATTCGAGTGACGTGATCTCTGATGCTGGTTCTTGTCAGGACTCTCGCTGCAGCATTTTGAATCAATCGAAGACTTTTTAATCAGTTATTTGGACACCCTGATAATAAGGAGTTACAATAGTACACTCTCAAAGTAACAAATGCATGGATTAGTTTTTCAGCATCACTCTGAGTCAGCATGTTTCTAATTTTGGAAATATTACGTAGGGGAAAAAAAGGCAGTCCTGCAGATTTGTTTAATGTGGGAGTTGAAGGATAAATCCTGGTCAAAAATACCGGGTTCCTCACAGTGATACTGGAGGACAAAGTAATACCATCTAGTGTGACTATATCTTTAGATAATTTCACGCTCTGATGTTTTGGGCCAAATATAATAATTCCAGTTTTATCCGAGTTCAGAAGTAGGAAGTTACAGCTCATCCACGCCTTTATGTCATCAAGACAAGCTTCTAGTTTAGAAAGTTGGTTATTATCATCTGGTTTCATAGATAAATAGATTTGTGTGTCATCTGCATAACAATGGAAGTTAATGGAGTGTTTTTTAATAATATTCCCTACAAGAAGCATATATAAAGTAAAAAGTATAGGACCTAAGACAGAACCCTGTGGAACTCCATGTTTAACTTCAGTCTGGACTGAAGAGTCATCGTGAACATGGACGAAGTGGAACCTGTCCGATAAATATGATCAGAACCAATGTAGTGCTGTACCTTTAAGCCCGATGATGTGTTCTAGTTTCTGTAATAGGATGTTATGATCAATTGTATCAAATGCAGCACTGAGATCTAACAGGACCAGAACAGAGACCAGTCCTTTGTCTGAGGCTACGAGAACATCCTTAGTAACTTTGACCAGAGAGCCTCGATGCTATGATGAGCTCTAGAACCTGACTGGAAAGACTCAAATAGGTAATTTTTGCTTAAATGGTCACATAACTTACTTGCAATCACTTTTTCTAGGATTTCAGAAATAAAGGGAAGGTCTGATATTGGCCTGTAAGTTGTTAAGACACCTGGGTCAAGGGTAGTTTTTTTAAGACGAGGTTTAACAACAGAACCTGACACACATCCTCCCTGTCTCTTTTCAGATGATGTCTGACATTTCAATTCCATCATACACTAGGTTTTAAGAGCAGTCATCATATTTCCCCGTAGCTTCTGGGAGGAAACATTAGAGCAAAGAAATAAAAGTGCACTTGTTGCTGTCTTGCAGCCAGTAATTTTAACCATCAAAGACCTCAGTGAAGGAAACTTGCGGTGTATCCGAGGGTCGTTGAGGAGTACGCCATCACACTTATTCCTCATCATGTGAAGTGATAGTTTTGTAAGGTGAAGGCACTTTAAAGGTAATTACCTCTGACATATATATTTCTAAAGAAAGGGGACAGTCTAGTCAACTGTTATGCAGGGACTCACTCGGGTTTACCAAACGAGAATCGTTCTCATATTTAGAGGATACGCCTCATCCACAGTGATGCTCAAATAACAGGATGCAATGTAGTTGTAGTCAATACAAGGCAAAATGGGCTTCAAGCTGTTGAGGTGAATTCTCCCCTTGGACTTTTGAGCAGCTGTGGTAAAAGTGGTGTTTTAAGGCTCAGATTATTCTTTAATATTAACTTTCCATTGGGTTATATGGCAGATGTGGCTCGGGAGGTGGAGCAAGACCTCCATTGACTTGTAAGAATTCAAAGACTTGCATGTAGCGATGGAACAAACCATTTAAATTGATCAACTTGCCTTTGGGTTGTTGGAAAAGGAAGATTTTCCCCCTGGGATTATAAAAGTGTTATTATTATATTATATTCAGCACAATGTGAAGGGAACAGAAGGTGCGTAGTGGCAATACTTGTAGATGTGTCAACATAACTGTGACTAATTCTCTGAGCAGCAACTCACTAAAATCTTTCTGAAACTGAGGGATGCAGGACTGAGCAGATATTATTGCGATGTGGATATCACACCATGCACATTCGTGTTGCAGTACTCAAGAGTGGTTTTGGTCTCTCGGCCCCTTAAAGTCTTGGTCTTGACTTCAACACTATGTGGAGATACTTAAAGCTCAAGTACACCCCTTTTAAACTGTGGAAATGACAGTCATGGGCATTCATTGTAATCAAGACTATCTCAGCATGCTGAGCTTTTGCCTTGCTGCTAAAAAAAAAAAAGATAAACCAACCTAAGAAAGTTCCTATGTGTAATCTTCTGGTGCTCATTTCATTGAGGATATTCATCCCTTATTTGTATCCCAAAGAAGTGCAAAAAAAAGATGGATAAAACCACAGAAGTTAGGGAAGACACCTGTGCACTGCATTAAAACTTTGTTTAAAGTACAAACAGACCATGTGCTTGACACTAAATGTTCACCTCATATATTATCAACCTCTCCATCACATTTGATCTCTTTCCACTGCTTCACCTCACAGTCCTTCTGCTATTCCTTTTTTTTTTTCTCCCATAAACGCACCTAGATGTCTGTGATTATTGTGTCAGCAGCTTCCCAGTTCATCACTTAGCCCCTCACAGATGGCACTCCCAGACTTTCACAGTAGATTGTACTAACTTGCTTTTGGAGTTCCTCTGGATTTCCCTCCAGCCTCTATAGGAGCCGTCAAGGCAGACGCACTGATTTGCTTATTGCTGTCTGAATTGCAGATGAATGCAGTACATCTGACGCTATCTACTGAATAGATGTCCCCAGAAGAACCCCATGCACTGTACGGTCCAAACATTTTTGCATCCATCACAATTTGTTATAAATTTATTCAGAATCCTGTCCGATTTTGTGCATGAAGTTCACCTCCAAATGATGATGAGACCTTTTTAATAGCTTTATGCCATGGCTGTAAAAGCCTTCCATGTGATCAAAATAATCACCTCTTCACCCAAGTGGCTCATCTTTTGCCTACTCAATGAAATATGACATAGAAAAGCCAGCTCTCTCAAGGTCATCATTTATATTTATTACAAAATGGCCCTGGATGAATAATAACTTAGATTTGCTCAAGGGTTGTTGATTAATTTCACGGAAGACCCACTCTTACACACAGTAGTAGAACCTGATCCTTTTGTTGTTTTTGGACTTGAAACCAACACCAGGGCTAAAACGTCTAATAAAAACTCCATAAACTGCCTCTCTCAGCAATAAAAATCAAGAGGCACTTTGAGATATGTTGTAAAAGCATTGTCCATATTGCATGAATGTCTGTAGACTCATTTAAGCATGTTGTATGTGGATTCATGTATGTGACAGCTGGAAAAAGGCTCTGTTGGCTCCACTGACAACCTGCACATAATTTACAAGCAACCTCTCACTTCGGCTCCTGGAGTTGCTGCACCTTTCCCACTTTCTGTAGCTCCCCCTCTCTCACACACACAAAAGTAGGACACCGATGCCATTTAGATTAGCATCCCATGTGACCAATGCTGACATGAATTTGCTGGCTGACAAGGGACCCAATTACAGCGGAGGGCTGATCATCCGCGGACCCACCGTTTCAAATCGTCTCCTGGGCGTCAAGCAGCGAGCAGGAAAAAATGTATAATACTGGACGTGTCGCGCGTGTGCGTATTGTTGTGACTGCAGCTCTGTGTTTGCGAGCGTAACTGTGTCACTGTCTGTTCACGTCTTTGAGGATGAGGCCAGGATAAACTCTTGAGGTCAAATACATCACTGTAAGCGTAAAAGTAATGCAAACTGACTGCTGTCAGTCTCACGTTGTCCATCACAAGTCGAAAGATGAATCACACATGAACTTAACTCATTTTTGAGTGGCAGTGTGATACCCGCACGGCCCTTCAGTCAATTTGTAACGTAAATATTGTGTGGTGTTGTATTTTATGCCAGATTGTGCTGAAAATTGGTATGGTTTATATTTGGTGGGGTATTGCATCATATATTGTGGTGTGGTACAGTACTGCAAAGTATGGAATTATACTGTGTGATGTGGAACGGGTATGGTATGATATGTATATAGTATACAATATGGTATTGATATTATATGAAATGCAAAAGTATGGTTTCGTATGGTCTGGTTAAGGTATATTGTATGGTGTAGGTTCAATGTGGTTTGATATGAATGCAATATAGTTTTGTGTAGTATACAATGGCTAGGATATCATATTGTACGGTATGAGTACAAAGTGGCATTCACAATATGTTAAAGTATGGTGTTCTGTGATATGCTATGTGCTGGGCTATGCTATGCTTTGCTAAGGGTACGATATGCTGTGTGATGTTATACAATATTATGCTATTTATAAATATGCTATGCTATGGGTAGCATTTGGTATGCCGTGGTGTGATATTTATTTCATTGCATGATGTTTTTTGAATTTGGTATAGTATTGTGCAGTCTGGCTATTAGTGCCACTGCACAGCATAGTATGTATGTTATTATATCAAACTCTATCAAAACCAACCTCTAATATACTCTATTGTAGATGAGTATGATAATGTTTGGTATCAAATTAAATATTAACAAGTTGGTTTATTTCATGTCGTGATATAAATATATAGTAATTTATAGTGCAATAATATGTCATACTGTTAAGACTTTCTTAATTTATTGTGCCGAATTGAGTTGTTTGTGCCAATATATCCTCTTCTAGGATTTAGAATTTGTTTATATTCTACTGCATTCCGGTGTCATGGTAACTTGCAAAAAAAACGAAACATTAATTACGGGTTAATGTTCGACAACAGCAGAAAACACGAGGCACATGGTTTCTCTGAACAGCACCGCTTTGCTTTACATGGCATATTTATAACAGTGGAGCCTCGTGCACTAAAACTGAGCACTCTTGGTTAAATTTTCAAATGTTAATCCCTGCTGCTAAAAAGCACAGCCTCAATATAATGAGCAATTTGCAAAGGTCAGGATGATGCAGTGTAGAGTGAGCAAGTAGTGCATCACATCAGACACATTGCACAGCAGTGGGCTTTGGAATATATCATTTTATTTCACGTCGCTCCAGCTATAAGTCTTTTTTTTTCTTTTTTTTTTTTCTCCCAGTTTGACAGCTATCTTAACTGAACCTGGCTTGGCGGATTGATCAGCAGGCCTTAAAACGGGAGACAGATAAAGACTTACCACTTCCTGTGGTGACATAATCGATGGTAATCAATCTTCCCTCGCTGAAAATGTGTCGAGTTCGCTGCTGATTTGGACACTTGATCGCCTTGTGCGTCCTGTCATGCGTGCTTTTTGGTTCACTCGTGTTTCGTTTGCCGTCGTGGATTTCACAGTGCACCGTGCGTGCCCACATTAGCAGCTGTGCAGTCTCTCCTTTTTTCTCGGGCTATTTTCAAACCTTGTTCCTATCAAAATGCGCTCTCCACTCTGCCCCACTTCTCCAAATGCCTCTGCGGCAACGTGAACCCCTTGCTCGGCAAGTATCGCTTGCTGTTCCCGCTTCATTCTCCTCTGCCTGCGCGTTTTCTTTTCTTTTTTTTTTTTTTTTAGCTTTGGCGAATCGAACCTCCTCCTCACTGAAATGTCCGCCACGATAACGGCCTCTCCCGTCGGTGGGGTAATGCTTTTGAAAGGCTTTGCGTGCATATTCCAGGCAGAGCTCGGGGAACACATGGGGATGTCATGCGGCCCTTCTTGGCACGAGACGGATCGGCTGAGAGTGCCAGAAAATCCTCGCTCCCTGCATCCTGAGCCGATCCGCCTGCGCCGGACCACGTGTTTGTTTAAAATGACAATTCCCCCCCCCCCCCCCCCCCCCCAAAAAAAATGTGGAAGGTAATATACTTTTCTGTTTGGTTTATATTTCGCTGGGTTAGTGGCCGACAGTGACGGCAGAGCTTTCCCCTTTTTATTATTCGCCATGGAGTGTGTGGCGAATGCATATGTGTCAGTGAGTCTGGCCCCGGGGCCTTTGCCAGCCCATTACTCCCTCGCTGTTCTTGCTCGTGTGTGCGCGAGTGGGCTGTGTACTCGGGCCTCACTGATTGTTTCTCCGTCGTAGGGACCCTCATTACTGCCCCCACACTGTCACTAGCATCTGCTTCCCTCCCTCCCTCCCTCTGTTGTTTTTTTTTTTTTTTCCCTTCTCCTCCTCCTGCCATGCGCGGCAGTGGGCTCGCAGGCCCCGCGCTGCCTCTGACATGCAATGAGGAGGGAGAAGAAGATTTGGAAAGCACAAAAAGAGGCAAGACATCAAGGAAGAGAGGGAACATAAATTGTGGGAGGTGGGAACACGCGAGGCTCCTGGCAGGGCGATGCAGACCACCAATGATAGCTCTGTGAGTCTTTGGACTCGGATCGGCCCCGTAGCCTCGGCTTGACCCTTTTCCAGGCAGGTCCACTACGTCCCCATGAGACCCATGCAGCTTCCTAATTTTTTCTATATATTCTTTTTCTTTCACAAACGATGTGCTGTGTGGCGCAGTGTGCAGGGAAAGGAGGGAGGTCAGAGCTTAAAGGGAGAGAAAGTCTGTGTGAGGGAGAGGCAGACAAAGAGAGAGCATAATGAGTGTGTCAAAATTAGCCTGGCTCACCCACAGAAAAACAGCAGTATGTGTAACTAATGATTTGTTCCAGTAAAGCCCAGTGAGAGGGGGGGAAAAAAAAAAAAAAAAACAGGAAAGGGCACAAGAGACAGGAAAAAAGGAAGAGGAGACTTTTCTTACAGCACAAATTGGAAACACAGCTCTTTCTTTTGGTCTCTGTTATTAGGGATTACTGGGACGGGCAGACACTTGGAGAGATCGCTTCTGTTCTGAAGACCCTGGATCCACGCTCAGCCTCTCTTTACTGACAAACACTTTACACCCATTAGTATGACTGCGATTCATGAATGAACCCGAGAGACGAATGAAGCAAATTCAAATGGAGCTTTAAAAATTCACTACAACTGTTTCTTCTACATGATAAATATGACGTAGACAGACATAATCGAAAAAAAATGTTTGACATGCATTGATTGCCAATAGATGAAGAGCTCCATTAAAATGTTGGTTAAGTTGAGTTAAGCATGAGTTTCAGTCTCAAACCATGAGAGGTTTACACGTTTACACAGTGTTTCAAGTAAAAATTGTTTCTACTATCTTGTAAAATCTCATATTTACAGCAATGTTCTGAAATTGTTTCCATGGAAGCATCAGTTTATGTTGAAAGCAATGTAACCATCAGTGGGCGCTGTTGGTTGTTTTTGTAATTAAACCGCGCATGTGCAGAGAACAATGGTGGGTACACAACATTCAAATGGCCAGACAAAGTTGGACCAAGTTGAATTGTTATTCCGGGTGACTCTCAACTATAAAACTCACAAGTCCCAGGAGGTCATGAAACTCTGGAGGCAAACCTTGTTCCTGTCCATCAAACTGACCATGTGCAGGACAACTCTTTACTCGGGCCGTGGTGTACATGCGCAGTAGCAGCGTTTCCAAAACGTTGCGTTCGCCCCGTTTCCACAGAGATGTCGTCGCAGCATTTCAAAATAGTTTCAACTTCGGAGCCGTTTTCACAAAGTTTGCAGTGGCGGCGATGTTGTCGTGTCAACAGAAACCCAAGACACAACAAAAGTTTTCATGTGAATGGGAAATTTTATCTTTTATTTTCCAAAAGCATTTGCAGGGGAAACGACATTTCTCCCTGTGGTAGAAACAATTCAAGAGGAGGGTTATGTTAACCATTGTCTATTCCCCGCTGTCCAGCAGCAGTTGTATGTTGTGCCAAGACACGTGTATTTAAAAAAACATAGTTTACTGTGCTTTTAGGCTGTCGGAGACAAAGTCGTGAATTATGAATTCGGCATTGCACAATGTTCCCTCACATGTACACGTCCCACAATGTTCCTATTTTACTTTTTCATGCTCTTTTCCCCAAGAACATCTGCCCTGAACCGTTGTACCGGAGCGTCCTACTTTAAACACCAGCTCCTTAAACTTACGACAAGATAATTATTTAATGACCTTGAGGGAGGGAAGCCGTCCATTATCGTACCTCCGGCACGGCTTCGCTTTCCGCTCCGCTCACGCGCTGGTGTTGGTCTGTTTAACTTGGTCTAATTCTTCAGAGACGCAAAATGAAAGTGATTGGGCTTCCCTTGAGATTTTTCTTTTTCTTCCTCCTTCATTTGCAAAAATACAAACCCTCCAGGTCTTTTTTCTTATTTATAAATATCTACTTCTACCAGCAACCACTTGCACCCTTTGAGTCTGTGAGGGAATAATTGATAAGCAGTCGGGGTGAATGCATTACATTTGCTGTTAAATTGCAGTTTTATCCTAATCATCGCTGTCTAGTCGCCCAATCATCCAATGCTGCAGAAGCTCCTTTTGCTTTACATATTGCATGCACGCACAACTCATTATTATTTTTGCTAAAAGCAAAAAAAAAAAAAAAAAGTTGATGTGTTCATCCCGTCTGTCGTCCCACATGCACACACACCTTTTATTTCTGTGACAGGAGATCAATGTTTTATCTCCTGTAAATGACGAGCTCCCCGCTGTTAGCACAGTGATGCACGCCTGTGGTAATACGGCTTGTCAGAGTTGCATTGATTAGTACGTCTCGGGCTCTGAGGAGGATAGAGGATGATGGCTGCTATTAGCTGTGAAAGCGCTCATTAAATTATAAAGGAGAGGGGGGGGGAGGGAAAAAAAGTGGGAGGGGGGATATGTGGAGATGTGGAGAGAGGTGTAGGAGGTCACGCGGCGGTCCCACTTTATGACAATGTTATGTCATCAAAGCGGCCTGAGTGACCTCGAAGTTCAAACATTAATGATCTGATGAGTGACATGAATCACTGCTTTTGCACATATTTTAATGACTGTGGCGATAGAAACACCATTAAATCACATCTTGAGAAGAGAGCGATATGGAAGGTCACTTTAGAATCATTTTTGATATTTTTTAGAGAACAGGTTCATATGGCAGATGAGGTGAATTCAGCTTTTTGTGGTTGGAATACAATACATGCAGTTAGGGCAAATATAACAACAATAAGTTTCAGATGGTGAATATACTATTAATTTGATCAAGACGCAAGCTACGTCACCTCATCTTTCAGCAAAGGTGAATGCAATACATTTATTGATTTATGATAGAAATATATAATTATATAATGCAATCAACAACATAGTTATCTCAAGTCACTTGAGAAAAAAAAAAACATTTCCACAAGAGCAAGCAGAGGAGACAGTGGAAAGGAAAAAATTAGATTTTTAACAGGAAATAACCAGCAGAACCAGACTCAGAAGTGAAGACTTTCTACTGTTCTGGTTGTGGTTAGGGGGTAGAGGGAGAGAAAAGTAAAGGACAGAGAACAACGAGGAAATGGACATAAATCCATTCGCTGCATTTAACAACAATTCTGAAGGGGACAGCAACAGTTTTTTTTTGTTGTTGTGAAAATACAGGAAATCCGATACTCAGCTGAACGTGCTCGGTGTGATTTGTACCATTTAATCATGTTTTCCTAAAACATTCAAAGCTCCACATGTGACAAGCAATTAGTTTTTTCACATCCATTTGAAATTCAGAAGATTGACGTTGCAATTACGGAGCCCCGCAATCGTGTAAAAATAACCTCCTCGGCTGAGGCGCCTCGGCCTTCTACCTGTAAACTAATAGATTCCTCCTCTCCTGTCTCTCCACCTTTCACTTCCTCTTTACGTTTCCAGATTCTTGTCATAAGTCAGCAATGAGTGGCTGACTCCACATTCACAGACGTCTGTCACATTTACGGCTACTGCCATCCAGAAAGACAGCCGTTTTTTTTTTTTTTTTTTTTTTTTCTTCTTCTTCTTCTTCTTCTTCTTCTTCTTCTTCTTCTTCTTCTTCTTCCTCAAATAGCTGAAATGTTATTCTAACTGGGGCAAACCGCAAAAAAAATTTGATTCCAGCACGGTGCTTCTGTAAGTCGCTTTGAATGAAATCACCCGGTGAATAGCATAAAAAGTGATGATTTGGTATCTCCACTGGCGGCGCTGCCATCTAAGCCTCTCTAATCGCGGAGGACGTCCCGGGCTGTTGGAGTGTTCCAGCCATTTCTTAATCTCTCCCTCCGTGATCCTCCGGTTCCAGCAAAGCCACCTGGCTTCTCCCCGCGTGTGCGAGAGGATCCTGGCGAGGCGGCGTAGAGTTCCCTCCCCAGGAGCTGACCGGGATCTTTTATTGCGGGACTTTTCTCTCCTATTGCCTCCTCTATCTATCTCTCTCTCTCTCTCTCTCTCCCCATCTTTCACTTGTTCCTTTTTTATTATTGGCTTTAGTTGTTTATTTTCGCGACGCCACAAACTACGCTGCTTTTTGTCCCCCCGCCATAAATTCGGTTCAATTCGATTTTATTTACCCGGTATAGCGGCAATAACAACTGAAATTGTCTCATGATGCCGTAAGAGGGCTCGGGGACTGAATTCCCCCGGGCAGAAGCACTCGGGCAATGGTGGCGAGGGAAAAGATCATTTTTTGAAAGGATGAAACCTCCTGCACCAAACTGCTCACATCCATCTGCTGGGGGGAGAGGAGACGATAAGGGAGGAGGAGAAGCAGATGGAGGATTTAAATTATTAGCATATATGATACACGCCGTAATAGATTACAAGATGCATATGACATGCTACACGATATACAGTACACACAAGTCTGTAACACCTTTCATACAAAAACGGGAAAAGCAACAACAGGCTTTCTAAGTGCAGCCTGGAGCATGTTTGAAATAGTATATACGGTAAATATCTATTTATACGGCTGCTGCAGTCAGGATAAACAGAGCAGTGAAGTGGAAAAAGAAAATCCAATGGTGGCATTAGTTTGTTTTACCGTAAATAGGCTGACAGGAAGACGCATCACGGGCTTAGTACAAATTGCGCATAACCGTTTGGTGGCATTGGACGGCTATAAACACACACATAACGGTGAAGAAACTGCTGCAGCTTCCCCACAGTGGCGATAGTCTGTATTTGGAGGGAAGGAAACGATGACCTGTCACTTTAAATGAAGATTTCAGAAGGAGAAATGCTACGGGTGTGCATTTAACTGTGAAGTTAATTGATTTTAGTGTGATCAGGAACATCAGCATTTTTTCTTATTTTTGATACTGATCTATTTACACAGAGAATGAGAAGAGTTGATGGCACAATAATATAGTTTACAATACAGCTTGCTTACAGCAGGATCGGGAGTTTGCGGGTTCAATTCCCACTGCGGACAGGTCACCACTGTGGGTCCCTGAGCAAGACCCTTGACCCCCATCAGCTCTGTGGATGCGTTTGCACCTCTGCACTCTAGAAATAAGATAGATCCATACGGAGGAGGAATTTCCCTAAGGGGATTAATAAAGTATGATTCGTTAGTTAGTTAATTAGTTGGAACTGCTCCTGGCTCATGTAGATGCTTTATGTTTGTTTGCATTTTTGTGGTTTGATGCTTTCATGTAACCTGCGTCTTTAATCAACTTTTTTGTAATTGGACTGTAATTATATAGAGGATCCATTGATCCCTACGCACTTCACATGATCAGCAGCATTCATCCAGTCACACATCCAAGGTGCCTGACATTGAAGATTGGAGTTACTGTGTCTTAGAAAAACTTGTAGGAGCACTCACCGCTTATCACTTTGAAAATTACGGATGCAGCAATATCAGTATCTGGCATCGGCTCGCATACTGTACTGTCTCATAAAAAGCTCCCCGATACAACTGGAGAGTATTATGTGAAGTCAAAGTGGTATCGGTGAATCCTTAATTACAATCCAGCATTGTTCACACTAAATGTGATGACAAACGAGTCAATAAGATCAGTTGTGGCACATTAGACATCTCTATTGTCATAAGTAGATTTTTTTTTTTTTGGTCTTTGCTTTGCCCAAAAATCCAGCTTCAGGAATTATGTGAAGTAGCTTTGGTTTATTGTTTCTCTGCAGGTATAAGGTTGCCGTTTATAGTGTGATCATGGCTGTGCTGATTACACAGGGCTCAGGGCGCAGTGGTTTCCCTTCAAGTTCCTTTTTTTTTTTTTTTTTTTTTTTTTACTGCTTTGTGCCATAAAGCTAATGAAATAGAAGAATTCTCTCGCTTTGTTGGTGCCACAGTGTCACCGCGCTGACCTCCTGAGCTTACATCATGATGCTGACCTTCTGTTAACTGCCTCATTGTACATTTGGGGACATAATTCACGAGACCCTCAACAGAGTCAATATGCTCTTTTTATGCTCCATTTCTGCTCTCCTCCTCTGTGAATCATCGGCGTCGTTATATAAATGACTTTAAAACACGTTGAGACACCATCAAGAGAAATTACGCACGATTCCTGAGTCACGCCTCATTTAATGGGCTTGCTGATTTTGTTTGGGCTCAGCAGTGTTGCTATCCTCCGGATGCTCTTCATCCCCGGGGCACGTTAGCGCAGCACGTGGCGGCCGTGTGTGTGTGTGTGTGATTGTGTGTGTGTGTGTGTGTGCGTATGCAGGCAGTGCACTTTTCACGTATGGCTGCATTGGCCCCCCCGAAGTGGGGTATGTAAATCTCCATGTGTGAGGGTTAAATGGTTGAGGGGGCTGCTGTGAATTACAGCAAAATTTCAGCACCCAAAGGTTAAGTCTGTCTTATTGATTCAGAATAGCTCAATTTGTATTAACAGACTGCTGACCTCTTTACCCAGAAATAAATTGTGATGTGCAGCTTTGTTAAGTAATAGGAAAAAGGAAGAAAAAAAGAAAGTGCAACCCTTTATGGTGATTTTATGGATACAGCAATGAATCCAGCAAAAGTTCAATCCTTTGTTAGATAGGGATTTCTATTACGTTTTTCTTTACCATTGAAATGAGTAGAATAACATTGCCCATGCAAATTATTCCACATATTTGAAACGTAACCTTTTCCCAGAATCTCTACAGGCCCACAAAAATCCTGGTTCAGGTTCAAAATGTGTCAAACAAGCATGGGCTTTATTTGTCATTCGCCAAAATGAAAATATGATGTAAACAGAGACAAAGTTTTCTGAGAGGACAAACACTCATCTGAGGGTTTATTGACTGTGAAGAAGCCAGGGGATGGATATTGCGCTGGCAGAGATCGTTCCGTGATAGCAGCTGATATGTCACATAAAGTGGGCTGTGTAGTGTGAACACCAGCACTTCATATAACAACAATAGGAAATCAAATATCATGCTGGACTGGATTTTTTTTTTTTTTTTCGGTATAATTTGTACTGTGGACGTGTTGTTTCACTCAAAATGAGAAAAGATTAAAAGTTCCTAGCCTTTAAAGACAACATGTTAAATTTTGTACAATTTCAATCATTTATCTGATGTATTAGTCATCCACTTTTTCTATTTTTGGTTCTTTTTTTTTTTACATATTTTACTCCCCACATCTGGTACCAGATGCTAAAAGACAACTGTCATGATCTTGAAATCAGGGGAACAATTCATAAAATGTAGCAATGAAAGATATTGATGGTTTTTTCATAGTATCCAATAGTCAAATGTACCGCTTGGCAAGATTACGTTTTCCAGCTGTGAGAAATTATAAACTAAATTGCAGTATGCTTATTTAACCACCAGGGGCAACCTTCAGTCTGAGTCAGTTCAGGTGATCAGGATTTCTGATCATAATATGAACTAGCCTACTATATTTTTGAGTTCCAGCTACATGTGGTTTACTGTGATCTTTAAATTGGAAAGCACATTGTGAACGAGGGCAGAATATTATTGAAATTGACGTTATTTTATTGAAATTTCAGGTTTTGTTATGTGCTGGTCAACATAATTAATGGTTCCTTTTACCACCAATATCAATGTTTTCAGCCAATATTGAGCCATTATTACCTTATATTACTGATAAAATCAACCAATAATATCTGCTGGATGTGAGTCGGGCTGAATTTGGACTTTTTTTTGGGGGCAGATTAACTGGAGCTGCTTAATTTAGATGTTCCTATTTGCTTGAACCTGGATTGTCACCTCTAAAAACAAGCAGCATCTAATACAAGTCTTGAAACACAATAGCTGCTCGTGCTCAGTGTCTGTTTGATCTACGAGTGTGAACTCTGTCATGTTGTTCTCATTAATATCAACATGTTTTTTTCAAAAAATCCATGTTGTCATAACAGCAGTTCTGTGTTGCATTATCCAGATTTCCCTTGACTCTACGCAGCGAGCATGGCTCAAAGCAGCTCGGTGGGATGTCACGAAATGCCAAAATGTGACTAAATTCGGGGCTTTTCTTGCACGGCCTCTGCGATGAACGGAGAGAGTAATCCTCCGCTGAGAGTCTGTACCACGCTCTGGTGTCAGTTAGTGGAGTATTAGCAGCAATGTTTATCAACTGCAACAGTGGGTGTTCTGCCCGTCTTGGCGAGATGCGTTCAGGGACCGTTTTGGAGTGTGGGTCACTGGGATTTTGGAAGAAGCTCAGATCTGAGTGCACGATGAATTATAGATTGGACCCGATAAGTAAAATGGCAAATCTCTCCAAAAATGAATGTCGACACATGTTATGAATTATGGGCACATTGCCCAGTCCAGTATCGAGGACCAAAGGACGACGCACACCTCCAAAGATCTCGAAGGCTGCAGTATATGACTGCAGCTACATTTCGCATAGGGCAGTACTTAGCATCCATCTACTCCAGCTCACTGTTAATGATTGTATCAGTCATACTTTATTCATGTTTAGCATGTAGCATCGCGCTTGTGTGAGCCCCAGGTGATTATGCTGACCGACGACGTCACATAACACTCACAGGGTTGTGTGGGGGATCTTTTACGAGTACAAGTACACCGTGAAGTACTGGACCCAATCCCTGTGATCGCTTGAAATTGGGTTTTGTAAAGTGTTGGATGAACTCATTGCACCACCCGACTCTCACATTATCCATTCTTTGTTTGAAAACAAAATTTGATTTCACTTTTTATTTCTGCTCAAAAATGTGAAAAAAAAAAATAAAAAATGGGTGGGAAAAATGAGACGGCATGGTTCAGGAGTTGTAGTCTCTTCTGGCTCTGAGAGCGTGAACCTGATGACCCGGTGGATTAATTAAATGTGGTGAAGATTCTCACCAAGTGCCGCTTGTATCCGACAAAGAGGAATCGCGTTTACTTCGGCTGAACGTTGTGTGTACGGGAGATTAACAAGCAAAAAGGTTGATCTAAAACAGTAACAGTGTCATCGAGATCATCTGTTGCTAATTACTTGAAGCCTCAAAGCTCTGCTCGGCGTCTTTTTAGCATTTACAATAAATGATCCGAACCAAGTTCAATGATGAGAAATGTTCAGATTCTCAGCATTTATTAATATCTCCCAGGGATGATTATACACAGATGTTGAACGAGGCCCCCAATATTTTCTTTTTCTCCATTTACAGTCTGAACTCTAAAGTTACTTTTGAAATGTCAATGCGGATGCTATAGAGAGAAACTCAATGAAGCCTTTCAAACGACAGCCTTCTTATTAATTTTAGCGGCACCGTGTTCCTCCCCTATCTTTTTCAGCCTTCCCACATCTACTACAGCACCCCCACCCCCCAAACACCACCACTAACAGGGATCTGTTGTCATATCAGATGAAAGAAATCTTTCCCCCCACCCACCCCCTCTCTCATGTCCGCTGCTGCTCTAGAATCCTCTTATCATCATGTAGCTTACTGGTGAAACCATATCTGCTTAGTTTATGTGTATGAGGAAGCTCGTGTGCTCGGCGCTGCCGCGATGCTGCACGCTCGTGTAAACTCCAGTGGCGAAGATTGACAGCCGAGATAGATACCCGCACAGGGATGCGAGCCGGAGTGGCACCATAAGGAGGGAAATGATATGTTTAATACATGGAGATTTGACAGATTCAAAGCGTGGAGACGCATTATTTGCCATCTCTATTTCCCTGCATAATGATGCCGGCAGAATACGTTATGATCTCCACGGCGTAACAACTGCAGTTTGCTTTACGTAATTCAAATGGATTGTCCCGACATTAACACAATGTGCCGTCCTATTAGTCACAATACATTTGTGCCAGAATGGCATATTGGAAACTGCAACACCGTGTTCTCGCCTGGGTTTGCTGTGATATTGTCAGAATGATAATTGATGTGTGAAACTATGCTTCTATTGTAATATGTCCATTTACACACAATGCTGTCTTAGGAAGTGACAACTTCACTTTTTTGTAACTTTCTAAAAATAACCGACTGTGACGATTTACAACTTTGCTTTTGATTTTTTTCATTTGAGGATGTTTGAACAACAATACAAATATGTTTGCTTTCAAGACGAAGATATTCTATTTCTATTCTGTCTTTTCAAGGCACTTTTACAGAGAAAAAACAAATCCATGAGAGCAAGTATAGGTACCGGTTGAAAGGTAAAAAAATAAATGAAGTTAACAGGAAGAAACCTGCAGAAACAGGCTCTCGGGGGGAGACTTTCTGCAGAACCAGACTCGTATGGCGGGAAAAGGACAGGACAGGCAGAGAGATTGAGGAGAGAGATTCAAACTGTTTTCCTGGTAGGAAGTAGGGATTATCTTTTCAATTTAACAGACCTAAATCGACTCGCTGCAGACGTGATGGGGGCAGGAGGCTCAGACCACGGCCTTCTTGCTCCACTGTCAGAGATCCTGCAGGAACTTATAGAAAGTGACGGAGAGAGCATAGACTACGAGACAGAGTCCAAGATCTGTTATGAGATTTTTTATTTGCTTAAAGACTGGTTTCAGCTTGCTTCCACAGTTATCCCAACAAGTTAGCAAGCTGCACATTATTCCTTTGTACCTTGAGGTGGATTAGTGCAGGGGTTTATTTCAGGGGTCACATTCAGCCCAATTTCATCTTGAGTGGGCCGGACTGGTAAAATAGTGACGTAATAGCCTTCGAATTTAACTTTCAAGTTTATCATTGCTGTGATGCTAAGTGTGAGTTTTTCCAATAACATTTCGCAATCACTACCAGAAATCACTTTATTCTCAACATAAAGCCAATTTTAATGAAACCTTCTGGTGCAACATTCAGTGAAATGTCAACAAAACTTATCCTATAGCTGTTGCACATTGAATGTTTTTTTTTTTTTACAAACTGGCTTTGTTGGCGACGCTCGACTGTTGGCAATGGGGTTGCCAGCTTTCATGGAAGCATCACCGATATCTCAGCTCTGGTCTCTACTGGTTGATGAATCACTCACTGGTATACTTGATGAAAGGTTCTGCTGCTGATTCTATTCTTGGTTGGCATATGAAAGAATAGATTCAGTCTCTTTGACAAGCTTGTATCTGCCAGACCTAGCAGGAGTTCATGTTTGTCGATGGACAACGGTGGTAGTTACTGGTTACTAATTAACAACAATCCATCAGACTTGTGAGAGAGACTAGACAGTGTTCCACTGATTACATAGAGACTCGCCCAACTCCCATCCCACACACTGTTCTTTAACTTCTAAAGTACTCTGTGGTCATTAGTGCTTTGCAGAGCAAAGTGTATGCGCCTATCAGAGTGAAAGTGAACATGGGAGACCGTGTTTCAGGTTTCTATTTGCGGTAGGAAGCAAGGTGAGTGTGTTTTTCAAAGTGTATGTTAGCCTTCGCAGACACAGTACACCTGCTATGATCCCTCTCCAAACCTCAAGTTGTACTGATTGGGTCTGAACAGAGCGTAATGAGCCAACATGTACCTGCATGGAGCTGGCAGGGCCTGCACGCTCCAAGAGGTCCGCAATCAGGACAGCAAACCTGTAATCCCAACTTCTGACTTCTTTGGACTTTGGGCGCGTGCACCCTGTTCTGTGTACAACTGTACCGGCGCACATAAGTGGCAGTCATTACAAGCTGCCGTCCCCCACCATCACCGTCAGGCCAGAGGGGGCGTACACTGTCTCATTTCGGTCAGCACCCCAATCAACGCTCTCAGGCCATCTCCCGCAGGGTCGAGCTACCCAGGAGGCACGTCTGCGTGTTTGTGTGTGTGTGTGTGTGTCCGTGTGTGACTTTCTGCTCTCCATTTGTTTGCACGCGTGTGTGTCTAACCTCGAGCTCAACCGCCCTCGGTATCAAACACACCTCGAGGAACTGCATGGCCAATCCGGGCGACTATTCATCATTTCCATATTGTGGCCTTGATGAGAAAGGGTTTAATAATACATGTGCAAGGAGATAAAATCAGGGGAGAGAAAATTAATATTCTCTGGGCTTGTCAGGCTCATTTAAGCCAGGCCTGTGTTTCGTTGTGTGGCCTCTGACACAGATGATTGCATGGGCAGCTATGCAGTTTTTCCTCATAATTACTTTTCGCCATGCCGCTCATGTCCATTGTCAGCCTCAATAAGGCAGGGGTCTGTGAAAGAGAGAAAGGGAAGGCGAGATGGAGAAGCAGAGATGAAGGCTACGGAGCATAGCACTTTTATTTTAAACATTCGCACACATTCCTCTTACTTAAAAAATATCTTCCCGTGGCGTTGGCCATCGACAAATCCTGGTGTTACGTCGGTTTCCAGTGATAATGGCTCGAGCCAAAGCTTCATTTGCACTAATTAACCCAGTTCAGATTTACAGAACTAATTAAGCGAGCGGATCACCAGGGCTGAGTTGCACCTTCAAGTCTTTTGCAGTCCCCTTTATATTGTTTTCATTTTGGGAGATTCATGCAAAAGAGAGCGTCAGTTGGCGCTTGCTGTCATTTCCTCGCAGCCTCATGAATACTGATGCCTCAGGTTTTGCTGCCGCGCTGCCAAGACGACCATATACTGATGCTTTAATTCCAAGGTGATCACACACAGGACTGCTCCCGCAAACACACTCCACCATACATCAATGCATAAATATGTGGTACTTTCAAGGATTTATGTGCTCATACATACGCTGCGTCCACTTGCCTTGGCTGCTATCAAACCCTGCGTGCACGACGGGTTTCAATCAGGCAATCAAGCAAAAAAATAATAGAACGATAATTTACTTTCTTCCATGACAACCCCCCCCCCCCCCCCCCCCCCCCTTTTTTTTTTTTTTCTTGCTTAACTATTGCACTCCATCTCAGTTCTTCTCTGCTGTGCCACAACAGCAGGCTGCGAGAGACCGAAATAAAAGATGCTGTCTCGGAAGCATATCTGTGCACAAGGCAGAGTCATTTTAATTGAGTGTGCTGAGCGATGAGTCTGCTTGGAGTTGCTTTAATTTGCAGGGATGGCTAAACAGATGTAGCATCATAAAGTAATGTAACACACACACACACACACACACACACACGCCACCCCTCTTGGCGCGAAGACACACAAATATGCCTGGCTATGTGATCGAAAACCCGGAGCATGAATAGGGAAAGAGGATTTCTACACTAAAAATACTTAAGTAGGATGACTTTATTTCCCCGTTTGGATGACTCAGTTGGTAAATACTGATGATTGGCAACCTTCTTTGTAAGTGTGGGGATGTGTGTAGGCGTTAGGCACATGTGCTGCATGGTTGCATGGTGCATTATGTAGCGAGGAAAGTGCTCCTTTGAAGTTCCTTTGCATGCATCTGTGAGGATGTGAAAAGCTGTACAATGGGGGGGTGGGGCGGGGGGGGGGGGGGGGGGGGGGGGGGAATGTTGCCATTGGTGGTCGTGCTCGTGAGCGAGGAACTGGCTAGATAAATCCAAGGTTAACTGTTGTCAAACCAGCCTCGCAGCCATGGCAGTGTAGCAGAGGCAGGAGCCATGAAGTGCTCCCCAAAGAGTGGCCTGCTCAGCCCGACTCCAAAAACACACACGTACACCCGATTCCTGACAACATGGACATATGTCATGCTCCCAGTCCGAGCCACATCGGGGGAACTGTGGCACGGAGGCAGTGGCACGCTCCCCCGCCCTCTGCCACCACAGCTTTCCCGGCCAAGAGCAAAAGGCCATGTTTCACAGTGTTGCTGTTACAGGGATTTCACAGCATGAGAAAAGACACACACAAACCTGCATACTCACACACACACTCACACACACACACACACACACACACACACACACACACACACACACACACACACACACACACACACACACACACACACACACACACACACACAGTGGGGGTAAGGTCGAACTCGAGCGCCTCTCTGTCAGCGAACAAACGCTGGCAAGGTGAATGTTGCGTGTCTCTGCATTGGCTTGCAAATGACAGATGGAGCCCAGGTGCCATTAGGCAGACAAACGACGGCTTCATTAGGACTTGCCACTGGCGAGTGATGAATGCCGCCCTCTCCAAGCCATATTTGGAACCAGATAAAAACTGGAAAAAGAGGCAGGAGACGCTATGTAGGTTGTTTCGAAGGCGGCAGCTTTGTTTTATCCAATTCAAGTCTTTCAGGTAAATGGATGAAAGAAAAGCCACATTAAATGTGATGAATGGCATCAAACAGCTTAGGCAATTAACCTCAGAATATATCACTTTTTGTATTTTAATGACTTATTGTACACACTAATATGTAGGCGGAGCCAAAATTGCCAAATGTGAGAAGTCCAACATACTCCATATGGCAGGTGAACATGGACTGATAAATATACTTCACTCTTAATTCCAAGGCAGCTCCACCGTGCACTCACCAATTGTCATCGGTCCGTCTCATGGCACTTCCGACCTGACTCACGGAGGGAGGGCGGGGAGCCGGGGTGAGCAGAGGCGGCGTCGGGGCTGAAGTGACAGCGGCGGAGCGAAGGGCAGAGAAAAGTTAAAGGGGAAGGGAGGACAGGGAAGGAGCTTGAGAGAGATCGCGAGAGACAGAAGCGGAGGGAGAAGCTGAGAGAGAGGGAGGGAGCGGTGCCACGGGCCACAACAGCTCTCCCTCCCCGCTCACATCCATGTGTCACCTCACCGTGTTGCAAATTAGGCTACACATGCTCCCTGGAGATGTCAGAACATATATTTTGATGGCTGGCTGCAATTTGCATAGGTGTACTCAGGTTTCTTGGTTTTTTTTTTCTTTTTCCAAGATTTCTTTGCCATCACAAGCAGCAACTACGACATTAAAATACATCTACGAAGAAAACATACATCAAAATAACATGTAATGTTCTATTTTTATTGTAACTGGGATTTTAAAGTGTGATATTTCCTTTCCTCGGCTGTTAATTTTTATACAAAAATCTACAAAGTCTGATCTCACAGACCAAAAACTTAAAATACATAAAGTGAAGCCTCGTTTACAAAACAAGTGACGGAAAACTTTTCTTTTGAATGTCTGTTGACACGACAACGGTGCTCGGTGCCACTGAAAACACAACTTTTTTGAAAACAGGTTGAACTTTTCTAAAATGCTCTGACTCCGTGGAAATGGGGGAAAACACAACTCTTTTGTGGCACACGAACTACATTGCTTTCAAAGTTTCTGCCGTTTCTGTTCATCAAACAAGGTTTTCAAATCGACGCCATGTAAACGCAAAACTTCTCTCAAAACGAACAACATCAAACAGATATTCTTTTACTTGAAACGTCATAGAAAACTAGTTTTGGAAATGGAATAGCAATCCAACTTCTTTGTCTGTTCACACGAATTTCAGTTCGTCATTGATAATGTTTATTGTGTGTTGTTCTCTAAGTGCATTTGTGCTTTCATTACAAAAAACAACCAACAGCACCCACGAGACACACGGAGGTAAACAGAATGCTTGTCAGAATGTATGCCATTTCCATGTAAACGGACATCATTTTCAAAACGTTGCCATGTGAACAGGGCCTGAGTTTTGTTTTATTGTCTTTTCTCCTGTGAAGTCATATTTGGGGTGGCAGTGCTCATTATATTGCTTTGGCTACAATGACACTTACAGATTTGTTCTATGAGATCATTTTCACAAAAATGCCACGTTTATCACTTAAATACAGCAGTAGTGGATTATTAACTGATGTGAAATCTAATTCGGAAAACATGTGATGGGCATTTCAGGCATCTCCAAAGTTTCAGGACTCGTCTCTGCAGCACTCAGTAATCCTGTAATATGATATTAAGAGCTTCCTTGGCAAATAATTGCTGTGTGTGATGAAGACATCAGCCAATCAGCGGCCCCCCTCTCCTCTCAGTCGAAAGTGATAATTCAGATGCTGTTTTCCCTTTCGAAACCCTTCTGTAATTTCTCTTCATTAAATCCGGGATGTTAGGGGAGAACCCGTGAAAGGGAGCCAGAGAGCTGAGTGTGTCGTGTGATTTCAGCCCCCTGCTGCTCCAGAGAAATGTGTTCTTTGAAGTGCATGAAAGAAGCAGAATTCCACAATTTCTTCGTAAATTCCTTCATTTGTTATCTTTCTCGCTTTTACAATTGGAAGCTGAAGTCACCTTGAACTGCACTCTGGGATGACGAGCGCATGATTCACGATTTATAATTGTTTGTTTCTCTCGCTCTCTCTCTCTCGCTCTCTCTCTCTCTCTCTCTCTCTCTCTCTCTCTCTCTCTCTCTCTCTCTCTCTCTCTCTCTCACTCTCTCTCCCTCCTTCCTTCTTTCTCTGTGTTGCACAGTTCCATCTTGGGAGGCAGGTGCTTGGGTTACGGTTAGCGTTCTGCATTGTGGGCTCTGATGGGACCGGCGATGCATTATATTGTGAGCCACATATTGCCGTCCCACGGCTGCAGTCAGACGGGCAAATGGATACTGCCTGAGAGCCTTGCCCGGGGATAAAGAGAGGGAGAGAGATACACAAGCCAGCGGAGCGAGGGATCAGCCAAAAAATGCTATGATTGTACCTGACACTTAACCCCTGAAACCAACCCAGCTCCTGCAGATTTGAGCAGAAACCCAAGAGTAATAAGCATCATTATCATCATCATTATCATCATCATCACACAAGGAAATCTGATTAACTTAAAAGGAAACAATCGGCGGCCAACCAGCTGGAAAATCACACACAAGCTCTCGTTGTCATCCTGAAAAGACGTGTTTTGCTCACATCGTTCTGCGGTGTTAATGTTACTGAGGCAGCCTCCTGGACCTGCTTTGAAAGTGAATGGTGCTCATAATCAATGACATTTGTGTCCATTACGAAGATGGATTCCAACAGTCTGACGTGTTGTTTGGACTGCAGGACAAAAACATACTTTTATTAATATAATCATGAGTATTTATGTCCCGCACACAGACAGTGTGACTATCATTTATTTAATCCAAGAATTCCATCCAAGAAAGATTTGGTCATCAGGTGCAACAAGAAAAAAAAAGAAAAGTTGGTGATCAACCTTAACAGATTCAATATGTTCAAGGACCGTTGAATATAATTTATGATGGGAAAAACAAAAAAAAAAACAGAAAATATAAAAATATTAACTTTAAATCACTACACCAGCAAAATAAATTCCAGTCAAGAGGCTCCAATCCAGCCCCCCAAACCACCAAGTGAATTGTAAAAATCACAAAGAAGACATTTATATTTTAACATATTTCTGAGCTGAGATATCGGTGATGTTGCCACGAACGATAGTTTGCTCGTTGCTTGAAAACTAGCTGCAAAGCCATGCAGTCATGGTGAGTATATAAAAACATGTATGATGCAACCGCTATAGGAGATTTTTTATTATTTTTTACCATAAGGTTTCATTACAATTGGCTCTATGTTGAGATTGTAGTCATGTTCCATAGTAATTTTGTAAATATTGGCGTTTTCATCACGTATGCTCTGCACCACAATATTTTTTTTTAGATAAAATAAAAATAAATTTTGAGGTTATTATGACACTATTTTACAGAGCGATGACCCCCCAATCTAAACCTTTGACCTTATTTTTCAGGCTCATGTGCAAGAGGATTTTCTTCTTGTTCAAGGTTAATTGTTTATGCTAAATTACCAATTGGTGTGAGAGTGTCTTGTCTGTCACAGCGTGTTAATCTACCTTAGAGCTGGGTACAACTTGTCCCGAGGTGGATGGATAGTGGATTGTTTTATGTGGCAAAGCCCACCAATGAGTTTTGAATTGAGGATTGCAAAATCTATATTGTCTCACATTATCAATCTTCTCCCCAAGCAGCAATAACGCATCTAAAGGCTGCACAGAAATGATTCAACACACTGAACTGTGTGACTTACTGTCCTACTTTTCAGTAACCGCTCACTCAGTCACCGACAGTCTCCACCAGCTCACGTCTGAATCCCCTCTATAGATCGCAGCGGCTCAGCTTGCAAACGGCTCACTTTGTGATGTCGGTGACAATCACCAAGTCTTTCAGCCACCACATCATCGCCGCTGAAATTACAAAGCCAAAGGTTGCCTTTGCTGGCGGGAGCGTGTGCGTGCATGTGTGTGCAGATGTGGCTTTCCAAAGGAAGCGCCCATGCAGTGTCTGGCCGGACCAGGTGTTGTGGGGGTGACGGCGGAGCTATTTTCCAGCTGGCTGCTCTTGTTTGAGGTGTGCCGGGCACACAAACGGCAGGGATTGATTTTGCTCGGCCACAGCAGAAAAGGAGGGCTGTGATTACAATGCGCGCCTCGGCCCCAACTTTAACAACTTCCAAAGTCTCCTCTCGTCCAACCTGTCATCTTCTCCATTTTTCTCTCCCCTGCCCTGACTTAACTGATTTCATTTTCACAAGAAAAACACTGCAAAAGCTCAAAACACCACCTAGTATATTTATCCAATTTCTCGTCAAAACATCTTGTTACAGTTTACCTAACAAGTCGCCTTTCGGCAATTGACTTGCTTTCATAAATCTTTCTTCTTCAAGATTTTGTTATGCCTAAGAGCCTTGAGGCATAATGTTTAGGGGCAAGTATTTGCTAAAACAAGGGTTTCTTCATTGTCATCACATGTTTCAAGCTGTTATGGAGTTGTTAAAATGGTTTATCTCACAGAAAATACATGGAAATTGAGTTTGAGGAAAAGTTAACGAAAGCAAAACAATAGTGTTTCCCCATTAGTCATATATATATATCCATTCGTCTTATATATACACACATATGTATATATATATATATATATATACATCCACACGCCCCAGACACTGGATTCTGAACAAATTTTACTATGAATTTGACCACTCTTCCACCTTTAAATATCTTCTTTGCTAAAATATCTATTTTTAACCTCATTTGAATAAGTGATGGGCTTACATCTTGAACAGTGTCAGAAGAGCTGAATATCCGGGAAGTTTTATTAAATCATTTACTTCGACCTCGTTTACGCAACATTTTTAAGTTAAAAATGCAAAACTTCCGTGGCATGTTTGAGTGTCCATGCCCAAGTTTTTTTTTCAAAATGGCTCCCAAGGTGGAACTTCAGAAAAATGCTCAGACATTTCATGGACAATAACAACAATGGCCGCCTCCAGAGTGTCAAGACTCCCAGTGCATGCTCTCCTGGGACGTGGTAGTTTTATAGTTGACAGTCACCTGCAGTAGCGATTAAACAAGAATACCCGTGATCTCATATTGTTGATGTCTATAGCGTATTGTTCTCGTTACAAAACCAACCAACAGCGCCCACTCCTGACCCAACATGAAAACTGCATTGCTTATTGTCCATCGACTCGCATCTGTGCAGAAGGACTGTTAACTACAACCGTGGTTTGTATCCGCAGCATTTCAGAAAAGTTACATTTTCACCCCGTTTCCATGGAGATAGAGACGAAAGTCCTCCCTTGGGAGACGTTTTCAAAAAGTTGCGTTTCCAGTGGCTCCGAGTATCGTGTAAACAGCCACCAAAAAGAAAAAATTTCAGTTTTCTCTTTCCGAAGATGTTTGGTTCTCCGTAACATCTTAATTTGTGGCCCCAGTACGTCTGATGCATCTGCAAAATTAAATTAAGATTAATTATTCCTGCTTCTATTTTTCGTTACATCGTCTTTCAAGAAGTACTGCCATCCAGATTATCGAGCATGTCCCTCCCTCCCACTTGAACTGAAGTTGAGTCAGTCATTAGACAACAGCACTACCATGATCGAACCCTGTGTACAATATTAAAACAGGCCTGACTTTCAGTGACATTAAAAAGTAATAGTAAGAGTTACTTACTTAAGCCTCGAGATCATTTTCGGTAACTTGTAAAGTAACTCCCAATGTTATAGTTGTCACTTCTAATTGTGCTCAGCTACTAAATCTCAGTAATACTAAGATCATGAATAAAACACCACCTTGTTTTTGTGTTCTGAAGCGGTCTCTACAGAATGAGAGTCCTAGCTTCACTGGAGTAATTGTTCTTCACAGTATTAATCTTCAACCATATTATAAGGTTCTTTGTCTTGACGTGGAGAAAGTAAATGTGGCTTTCAGGTCATAATTCATATAGATGCATTTATTCACTGTAGGTCTGTCTGGAGAATCATATTCAAAGAATACAACCAGGGGGTGATGGATGGTGTGTATGAAGATATAAACTACATGTTTATAGAAAAACTAAAGAGGCCAGTTCTTGTTAGGGATACCACCTCAACTCCGGGGGCTTCTTCAGCCTGTCAGGATACACAATTGAATTTGGCATCCTCTCAAAGGCTGTCGAAGCAGTGTCTAACACAGCTCAGTGAGCAAACGCCAGCATGCTCAATGCTGCTGAAGGTCTGTTCATTTAATGGCATTCACACCACAGAGAGCAAGTTGCAGTTGGAGGAAGAAGCAAGAAAAGACAGCTCCTTGGAGAAAGAACACAACTCTCTTATCTGTAAACCTGTGAAAAAAGACAAGACAAGAAATGTTTTCTTTTTCCACAGAAGCATCTTTGACAAGATAGGAAAGTTTCAAGCACGAGGCCTAAAGTGTTTATATATATATATATATATATATATATATATATATATATATATACGCATATAATAAAAAAAAAAACACAGTCACCCACAATGACAGGAGAGGCAGATTTAACTCGTTACTGTTGGAAGTGCACTGAAATTTCTGATGAGATCAAAGACAGATTTTGCATGCTCAGTCATAAGCGTGTACTGTTGCAAGTCATCACCAACCCGGGTTGTTTTTCAGGCCACATTAAAATGTTCGCCTTTTAAGGACCACTCGTTGCGCTTTCCAGTCTGCTACCGGAGTGGCACCGAGAACCACGGCGCTCACTCTTCATCCTCCTGGCAGCCTGGACGGTGTGATTTCCTCCTGGAGATCTGTCCAACAAGTGTCTGAGAAATGCATCGTTTTGATGCTCCCGCGGTGCGACTACTGCTCGGCTATCTCTGAATATCTCGGAAAGTATCCGCGTTGGATTTCCATATTAATGGGAAAAAAATAAATACGGCTTCCTGATACTGAGGTGCCGTCTCATTTGTGAGGCAATGCAGCCTCCCGCCTCAGCCTATAGTGGCACCATAAAAGGCGGTCCCTTCTCACCCTCAAAGCCCATGTATCTCCTCGGCCTCCTGCCAAAGCACTGTTATTTAGTCTTCAATCCAAGGCTGCGTTGGTGTTGAAATAACTGTTATCAATATGCCAGGGACATCTGTTTCTACAGCTTTTTTTTTTTTCCCCTCCTTTTGTATGTGTACATGTTTTCCTCCCTTCGTCTGTGTTCCTACACTGCGGCAATATAGCAACAGAGGAAGAAGTTGTAATTAATCCAGCACCTATAATTGCATCTGGGTCCATCTGGGTGCTCTTATGACGGTGTGATTCTCCTGCATCCAGATGTGACTGTTCCATCACCGGCTAATTAGCCTTCACAAGACCCTCTTGAACAAAAGCTGAAGATGAGAACAGTGCAAACGGGAGATTCTAAGCATATCAATATAACTCAATAAAGCAGGGGTGTCAAACATAAGGCCCGTGTGCCTGGAAGAGGCTTCCATCTGGCCCAACAAACCACCGAGCAAATGGTAAAAATTTCAAAGAAAATATAGATTCGTTTTTTTTAATGCCAATGTCTCATTAAAATTGACTTCATGTTGAGATTGTTGTCATTTTCAGTAGTAATTGTTATTTTGGGGGGGTGAAAAATATCAACATTTTCATCACGTATACTCTGCACCACAACAAAGAAAGCTTTACAATTTAAATTCAAAGATTATTACGACCCAATTTTACTAGTCCAGCCTACTTTGGTTGAACTTTGGCTGGATGTGGCCCCTGAACTAAAATGTGTTTAACGCCCTTACGTCTCAGACGAGCTTCCTTGCAGACGCGGAAATGTCATCCAGGCTGCCGCCATTTCAGCGCCGGTGTCCAATACCTCCGTCGCAATCAACAGGGTGGATCGCAAATCGTTGGAGAATGTGTCTGTCATCCGATTGACCGCCTCTCTGAATTCTCTCTATCTCTAACAAACAGATCGATAGTAAATATGTGTGACAGTTATGGTTCAGGTCTATTGGTTTCCATGGTAACTTTTCAAAAAACCGTTCACCATCTTCCAACAGAGTCAATGGTTACCGCTAGTTACAAGAAATGGGAGGAAGAACATATAGCTGTGGAAGACGTTCTGTTTGCAATTCGGGGGTTTATCAAAAAAACGGTTTTACTTAATGTCATATGAAAAAAGCACAGGATATGATGTTTTGACTGTTTTCAGTCAGTTATTAAAACCTTCCTTATTTGTTTGTAATATTGCTTAAGTAAAGATGAAAATGTTCTGAACGCATAATATTTTTTTTGCGTCACCACAGCAGATCATCTGCCTCCATCTGCCACATCCACCATCTTGATGTCCTCAAACAGGCTTTAAAACTGGTCTACATCAGATGGAACTCGTGTTTTGTTGTTCTTTTTTAACCTCTTGTTCTTTGCTTGTCCACGTGAGCTCCCAACCTGTTCTGTGCTGACGCTCGACTCCCATCAACCTGTGACCTGTGACCTATGAACCCGCCTCTTAACATCTCATATTGCCACGATGCGAAGAGCCGGCCAAAAAGGGGCTGAGAGAGAGAGAGAGAGAGAGAGAGAGAGAGAGAGAGAGAGAGAGAGAGAGAGAGAGAAGAAGATGTGAAGGTCTGAGGTTCACCCGGGGTAGCACTTTATCTGCCGAGCACAGCTTCCTCTCCTCCACTACATTGGCCCTTGTGTATTTACGTGCGGAAATAAAAATACAAAAAAAAAAAGGAGGGGGGGGTGTCTATCTCAGGGCTACAGCTCGCACTCGGGAGGGCTACGCCATGCCTGCCCCCGCGCTCACTCGGTGTGGAGTTGAAGAGTTCACCCAGCGGGCTGAGAGTTGCTCCCGATCCAGTAATATGGAGAGTCAACCCCGGGCAGGCCTACAGAGAGCTGGGTAACAAACAGTGCTGAGCCCAGCTCCCCGTGTAACATCCCCCTGTCGCCGCCCTCCCCACCGCCACGCAGAAACACACATCCATAATGAAGCTGTTTTGCACTCTGTTTACTTCTTTCTTTGGCACTCGCAAGGTGAAAAAAGTTGAGCCATGAAATTGGTGGAGATGAGCGAGGATTGAAAGTTGTGTCGCCGGTTAATTATTTAGCCGGGAAAGTGGAATGCCAACATGTTAATTTAGCAACAGATAAGCTCTGCTTTTGAGAGTCTCTTATATTAGCTTGCACACGTCAAATGCATCGGGAAATTCAATCAGTTGAAAAAAGGTAAATATATTCATGGTTTCTTTAGTTTCGTCCTGTTGTTGTGCTGCGCTCTGAAGAGAACAGAGAGAGAAATCTTGCTGAAATGGAGAGAAAATGAGCACTCGTTGTCTTGTTGCCGCCGGCAATGCTTTGGCTTCATTGTCCCTGAGTGCCCGGAGCCTGGTGTGAATGAGAAGAAAACACGCTGGAGAGACGCACAGATCTGACTGCACGGAAATCTGTGCGAGGACGTGGGGAGCACAGAGCGGCTGAGAGGGTGCAGGAGAGGACACGTCGTTGGAAAAATGATCATAATAATAATAATAATGATAAATGATAATGGCAGACAGGAACCCAGACAGTGCAGAGGAGGCATAAATGGTTGCATGCTCGGTGAAGCCACAACAATGCGGTGTTATCTTTGTATAAGGTAACACGGCCCCGATAAACAAACATGTTCATGGCATCGACGTCTGCCAGTGTTGCATGTGTGTGATTTTCTGTGTGTTTCTTTTGGGTCAGAAAGGTCATTGGGGGATTTTAGTAGATTTCTAGGCAAAGACTTGTTCTAGTTATTGATTAAAGTTAAAGTGAGTTTAGAGTTGAGGTCAGATTAATGTTAGGTTTAGCGAAGAAATAGTTAAGGTTTAGGCTCTAGGTGATTGATGTGAATCTGAGAATGTGTGCAGGGATGAGCACTGGCCGGGATAAAGTAGATATCAAAGATGGAGGCGTGGGGCCAAAATCTTTCAGGGATACAAAATAAAGTCGTCAATGGAAGAATCATTAACGGGTTAGGTTGAAGCAAATAGCCATTATGGGAGAACATTAAATCGCTTCTACAGCTGTGAATGTCAAGATTTTAGGTCAATGCAATATCCCCATAGGTAATAACAACAGTACGTGTGTGTGTGTGTGTGTGTTTTCTGCAGCTTGTATCTGAGGATGAATTGGAGGGATTTTTAATATCCAGTTCTCGCTAATGCTTCTTCTGCACTCTAATGGTGATTGCACTTCTTTGCCGAGTCCTTTCATTCGTACCAGAGGACCTGGCCTCATCAATGATTGAGCACGAGCCTGCACAGAAAGACGAGCGCCGAGTCTGACAGGCAGGGAGCCGAGCAGGAAGGCTGGTTTTATTCTCAACAACCCTGCCTGTGTGCGTGTGCATGTGTGTGTGGGCGGTACAGAGGCCATTTTCCAGCAGAGACACTGTTTCAGGTTCCCACCAGAGAGACTGGGCAGGAAAGTTGGCTGATGGGGGCAAACAACATTGATGGTGTGTGTGTGTGTGTTTTTGTTCAAAAAGATGAAAAAATAAAAATCCTCAAAGTGTGTTCTTGACTCCATTAGCCTGTGTGTCAGCGCACATGCTACTGCTATCTTTATGACCTCATCAAGGCGAGACAGGCTGTACTGGCGGGCTCGGGCTCTGAAGCATCACCAGCTCTCCGGTGTGCGATCGGGGAGATGGGCGGCCTTGGCAGGAGGGACGCTCATATCGATGGATGCAGATGGCCTTATAACGAGAGACAGGAGAGGGTAGATACAGTCGCTCGTCTTAACGGATCCTCGCTTTTTTTATTCATGAGACAAGATGCAGCGGGTTCCTAACAAAATAATGGATAATGTTATCACTGTCAGCGCTCTATCTTCCCCCATGCAGATGACTGTACCTTCCTAACAGCTGCATGTGGAAGTGCCATGACGAGATGGAAAAGGTGTGTGCTACTGAAGGACTTAGAACTTTAAAGGTACAAGCTATTGCACATCTGGACTTAACAGTTCCAACGGGTGGTGTTAAAGCAGGTTCCTTTTCCTGTTTAAAAATGTACATCACTTCAATGAGTTGAGAGTTTACATGACAACGCAATTTTGTTCCAGAAGAATTTTGCATTTACAGGGCAATGCTTTATTTAAAAAAAATTGTTTTAATTAACATGGAAATGGCAGAAACTTTAAAAAAAGAAATGTATTTTCATGTTGGGCCACTAGTGGGTGCTGTTTGTTTTTGTAATTAAACCCAACAGGCACGTACATAGAACAATACACTATAAAAATTAACAATGGGAGTACACCAACTTGCTCATGTGCGGAGGAACTATTTACTACAGCCATGGTGCGGATGCCCAATAGCAGCGACGGGGCCCGCTATGCTAAGCCATGGAAAGATATATGTTTGAAAACATTTTAATTCTAAAGACAAAATATTTAAATGATAAAACAAGTTTTGGTGCTTAACTATAAACAACAACAGTTGCAGATTATTTAAAAGGACAACTAGATATTTGGAAGCGAGTTGGTGGAACATCAATGAGGTTCCATATTTTGGGGGGGTCGGGGGGGGGGGGTGTCTATCCTTCTCTGGTGCGTGTTGAATGAAACCACAGCTATGGTGGCCAAAACTCGTGGCAACTAAATGACTGCGCTCAGCCAGAGCTACTTGATTGGCCTTTTTTCATTTCATGGACGGGAAATCCTTAATTTGACCCTCACTCTGTGTCACTCAGCATCCCGTCTGCCATCAGTCTGCCCCGCGTCGCCTCAAGCCCCCACACAGGAAAAAATCAATAGTCGATCAGCCGCTGGTGGCGGGAGCCTCAACTCCGGCACTTTTCCTTTTAATCTTTCCCGAATGCAGCTCCAGCCCAGACTTATGACTCATGGCCCATAGGAAGGAAATAATGAGAATACTGTACCTGTAGGAGGAACGGAGCAATGAGTCAACTGGCCCAACTTCGATATTAAATAGATTTTCCAAACATTTATCAGCTTATTTCGTGTATTAATTTCAACAATGCATCAATCTGTGTAAACCATTCAGCTCCTAAACAGGTGATTTTTAACTTTTCATTATTTGAATGGCGATTTAATTTGTCGTTTCATTCAGCGAAATTATTACCTCAGCTTTGAGAGCTTTACGTTTGGTTATTAGATCACGTGATATAAGTGCATTTCACGCTGTTTGAGTACTTCGAATGGTATTCAAATCACTTCTGTTCCCAGCTGTGGTCGACTATTACTCATAGACTGTTTGATATGATAGAACATACAAAAGAAAATGTAGCATTCAATATGTCGCGGTACAGTAGGTAGTGTGTGGGCTCTCGCACACGTCTGCCGGCTTTGGCTCGTCTGGTTATCAGCCCCTCGCATTCTGATTCCTTCTCCTGCGAGATTAAGAAGCACATGTGAGCGAGGGAGAGGGCGAGGTGCTCGGCGAGAGACACACAGCCGAGCGAGCGAGAGTTCAAGGAGGCTGACCTCACTCGATACGCTATTGATTTGCTCGTTTGGGTTCACAGCAAGAGTCTGACACTGAAACTTAACAGCTGAAGGCTCCATCTTGAGTAGCCCGTGTGAATAAGATCGACTCTATTTACCTTATTTTCTCCCCGTCTCGTCTCCTCTATACGAAATTGCATGTTGTTAGCGCGTAGCAGTAAAAACGTATTACCTTTGCTGCCAGTCCAGTTGTTGCTTGTTGATGTTTGTTTACACTCTGGGTAATTTGCGTTGACTGTAGAGATCAGTTGATCTGATTGTACAATCGGAGCGCAAACTGCCGTTTATGTTCATGTTGGTCTTAATGTTTCATTTGGTCACGTGCTTCTCAGCCGCTGCTTTCAGTCTTATTTCCCAGCGTTCCTCTGCGCCACTTCTCGTGCACGAATGGGATATTCAACATTTATGGTTTACAGAGGCGGTCATGTTTCATTCAGGCGTGATAACTTTTCCTGATGAATTGACCTTGAGGCGGACTGAGGCTTTTGATTACAGTTCAGTAGCCTGACTCTACAGCTGCTTGAAGGTATATAGCGTGGGCTATTTAGGAGACGCTGGCCTCTCTTTCTGCTGATGAGCACAATCCCCCTGCTGCTGCAGATGGTGCATGTGCATTACTGCGTGCATGAAAACATGCATGCCTTCCCTTGCTGCATATTCACTGTAATCGTAACGGTATGTGGGAGTTGGTCCGAACAGTCGGCTGCAGCCAGTTGGAGAGTTATAAACCATTTTCCGTTTCGGTTTTTTTTTTTGTTTAGTTTTTTTTTCTAATTTTAAAAGAAATTCAAACCCACAGCAGAAAATCATTACCTCTCAGTTAGCGTGCAAGAGAGAAGAGTGAAACGAGATTTAAATGAAGGAACAAGGATTGGTGAGGAGCCAGTTAACTGCTGTTGACAGCATTGTGTTCCCCATAGTTTTGCAGTGCCCCTTTGAAGACAGATTACTGTGGATTAATGCAGCTGGCACTCTTGAAGTATGTGATTGTGTCCTTTGGCAAAGAGGGCAGAATCTACTGGGGGGGGGGGGTTACTCTGATTATATTGAGGACATATTTGATTTTATTTGCAGTTTACATAGCAATGGAGAGTTGCAGTTTTTCAAGTTTTACACCACAAGCTTTCTAGTCTTGAATATTGTTGATATTGTTTCAGAAAACATACACTTTGAAGTAGATGTGGAGTAAAGGCGCCTGTAGATCAGGGGTGTCAAACACATTTTAATTCAAGGGGCAACCTGCAGCTCAATTTCATCTTGACTGGGCCTGACCTGTAAAATAGTGTCAAAATAACCTTTTAAAGTAAGTAATGTGAATGGAGGAGCAGCGGTTAACAAGGCCCGCATGCAGCAGGAGGATCCTCAGTATGATTGTTTTTTTTATTTGCATGTTCTCGTCACGTGCGCGTGGGCAGGAATCAGTGTATTTCTTCATATAGGTGTTAATCTGTGATTGTGTAATCTGTGCTTGGACACGCTCCAGGAAACTGACGACCAGCTGCAGATGGAATAATTGGTTACTTTGTTATTTCTACAGGCGGCCACATGTGGGATTTTCTTTCAGCGAGACTCTGAATCACAAATTTCTCCCAACGGATTGACTGATTGTCTTGCACGTTCGCCGCCACCATTGGTGTGTGATTGCAATTGTGAATGGGTGAATGTCATTAACCGTGTAAAGGGCATCGGGAGCCGCTCATGCAGTGGAAAATCATCTTCAGTGGTGGCCATGAGGTTAGAGAATCAGACTTGGGATTACTGTGGGAACCTGAAGTACCGCCTTAACGCACCCGAGAAATCGGATTCGTCAATGCGGAAAAATAATACACATTCCCAATTAAGAAAGTAGGTTTAGTTTATTAGTTTTGGAGCCCCAAATATTATATATAAACAAATAACAGTTGTATTTACCTCCCATTTACATTCAAAAAGTGACTTAAATTTACTAGATAATATTTGACTTCTATGGTCCATCATGTTGTATGCCCCCGCCATATTTTCTCGCTCATATGAAACAATTTTCATTTAATTCTCAGTTGAAACGGTCACATCAAGTAGGATTCTGTCCTATCACAAGCACTACATAGCTTCCACTAACCTTCAGTGATCAGACAGTTACTGTTGCGTTTCTGTGGGATGATGTTCGCCTTTTAACTTTTCAAACGCATGAAAATGAAATTGCAGGATTTCTCAGTCAGATAGAATTGATGGGTAACGCCGTGCAGGAAATTAAACTTTTTTCCAGTTCAAAGAAATGCTAGTCAAAGCGGAGCATCTTAATTGTTTTAAAGTCAAGTCGGTGCTTTTTCTGCTCGTGTTTGAACTTGAATATCTCAGCTTGGCTGTGCAGAACGATGCCTGTGCGGGATTAAAAACTGAAAAAGACTGCTGAAGGAAGACGCTCTTTCTCTCTTTTCCTTTTCTTTTTTTTTTTTTTTTTTCCCTCCTCGCTGATAATCAGATTTCAAGATGCAGAGCCTACGAGCGGCGTTTGTGACATAAATAGTTTAGAATCCGATCCTGGCCTAATTGAATTCAAACAATTGTGATGGAGAAAATTGAAACCTCCAGTGCGCACACACACACACACACACACACACACACACACACACACACACACACACACACAGGCAAATGGACTTCGGTGTGAACTGTGAGACATCTTGTGATCATCAGATAAACTTCAGAGGTAGAATTGTTAAAAGATAGATCGTCTTTTCTGTCCACTGCTTCCTATGCAAATTACTATGTTTTCACTTGTCATCGCTATATAAAGAAAGCCGAGGGGGATCATGATTCATACCAAGAGTTTAACGATCATTAAATATTAAATCATTAGAAAAACAATGTAACGTCCACCAACTGTGTATAGGTCAAGTGTGAATATACATTTTGTTGTGCACTAACTCATGCTCATCTCTTTCTCTTCTTACACAAGCATATTTACTTGTTCGAGAAGGGATTTCCTTTCTTCGTGACATGGAATCTTTCCTTACTCACTCTGTTGATTTTCTGAATTAATTAAATTTCAATTTGCTCACCAATCGGGAACCATGCGTCGCAGAGCCCGAAGCAGCCATTATAGTCACGTGACGCTATACTGTTATTAACGTGGCTCCTCCACTTGCTGTATCTCCCCTCCAATTATGTGGATAACTGTTGATAACGCGAGATTGCACAGCCGACCGTGGCATTTTCCCCACAGCACCGTGTGACAAGCATCTCATATGAGGGAAGTGGTGACAGGAAGGGGCTTGTTTGAAACTAAACATCATAGCTGAGTTGTCTCATTTGCTTCAGTGGATAAACAAAGTGGAGATTGAACAACAAGTTTCGGGTATCGGTCCAAGAGTACTCGTAAAAGATCGCCGATACAGCACGAGTATTACGTGACATCATTCATCAGCGACACCGTTCGGTCTTGCAGCACATAGCCTTCGCATATCATTTGCATATGGAATTAGGCTCAATAGCATTTAATAAGTATTCGTATCGGTACTCGGTATCAGCTAACGGTTAGTACTCGTACTTATCCTTTAAAAAGTGGTATCGGCGCTTCCCTAAAAGAAAAAAAAAAAAATATATATATATATATATATATATATACATATATATTTTCCCTTTTAGTTGAGCTTGTATGAGTGTCTATGATCTGAAAATTGTTTATCCGAGATGCTGACAACGAGAAGCATGACTCAGAGGAGAGCAGCTTTCCCATTCTACCTCCCCACCTTCATCCTGAACTCTCCTCCTCTGAGCATGTGTATTTTTAACAGACGTTCAAACAGATAATCGCTCACTAACACACGCAGGCGGCGTCCTGTGCGCCCGGGCCTTTAAATGCCAATGCGACTCCTCCTCACAGCCTCCCGTCGCAGATTTAGACGGAGAGGAGGCTGTTGCGGCACATCAAGCGCTGCGTTGCTGGTTTGTCACGCCCGCTGCACATGTGCAAACATCTGCATATCACCGCCGTAGCTCCATTTATCCTCGCAACATTAAATCCATTTACCTCTCGCATGCCACGAGTCTAAATCTGGGGCCAAGTAATTAAATGCCATTCTCTTCTTCCATTAAAGAGACAATTAAGTCGGAAACCAGCACTCGTCTCATTGCGCTTTCGCACAAACCTAAATGGGGGCTCAGATGGGGTAAAAAAAAAAAGGTGCTACCTTGACTGAAATTCTGCTGATTAGTGAAGTGTAATGTCTTTAACTCTTTTATTTCGCTTCCGTTTCTCAATCTTCATCACTTTTTCTTTTTTTAACCTAATTGTAATCTAACAGGACCATCACGTTAGGACGATTCTCACAAGCCTCAGTTGTGTCTGTAGGTGTCTTTCACCTTCAAAAAGAGCATCTGTTCTCATACCTCGGGAGAGAAAATCACGGCTTCGTGTTCTTAATTCGACAGTAATATTTCGCAGCCGGTGACGTTCTCGCGGGCTGGCGCCAGGGTTTCCATTTTCAGAGGTAGCAGCAGATCAGTGGGGGGAAAGTGGCAAAATGCTAATAAATTTGAGGAGACTCTCACAGTTGGTGTGAAAGCCAAATAAACCGTCTTATTTTAGCACCAGGGTGCTATTCCGTGGAGGATTATGGAAGATTAGGGAACCAGTGAATATGGAGTCTAAACATCCGGCAGAATCCCGTTAGCCATCTAAAGAAGCATGAAGGTGGTGTTAGATGAGACGAGATCAAGTGATATCAGTTTCCAAGATAAATATTCTTTGAACGTTCAGCCAGCTCCACTTGAAAATTAGGCTTTATTTTCAAGATGTTATTTTTTTTTTTTTCAAAGCTATGTTTAGAATTTAGGTTAATGAAAGTGTTTCAGACTTCTTTGATTCAGGAATGCAGTTTTTTGTCTTCTGGCTCCCATCTGGGGCACTTAGAGGGCTTCATAGGTCAGGGAAAGGCCTTTTCCCCAACATTTTAGTTTTTCCATTGAGAAGGAGGAAGTAAACAATATTTTTCTCATAATTTCTATCATTTTTCATATGAATTTATTGTATTTAGTATACATATACAGTTCAATAAAGGGCAGTTAATACCATAAAATAGACATAACAGTTACTTTCTGGGAAACTTAAAGTAAAAACTCTGAGCGAGCAGGCGAAGAGATCTATGTTTAGGATCTGCCAATAACTGTAATTACCAATATCCACAACCCAATCTCAGGCCCTTCGTTTTGACTGTGTTGTTGTGTAAACGCTGTCGCCTTAATTCTACGTTAACATGCAAGCAGGACGTAGCCATCTTCAACTACTTTCCAATTACTTGCATATACTTGGAATAATTCACGAACAATGTTTAAATAGAACTAAAGATAAACGCAAACTTAATTGATGAAAGAAAAGTGATTAATCCTGATAGATTTACCAAGATTGTTCAATTACCTAATTTACAAAAAAACAACAAAAACATGTCAGAAGCAGCAGGACATCCACCAGTCAACCAATTTGCTTCAAGTGTTTGTTTGTTTACACTTATCCTCACACAGTTTCAAGATTTCCAGGTTATCTTTTTGCATGTATTCTTTCAAATATTCACTGTTTTGCCCCAATTATAACAGAGGAATTGAGTAACTAAATGGCGTCTTCTGCAGAGATTTTTATTTTCACGAAAAAATTCAAACTTTTTCCACTCATTATTAAAAGTGTGTAAGTTTACACATTCAGCTGCAGCATTCTTTCTTCTTTTTTTCCATATTTTATTGTGTAAACTTACAATCATTGTGAATCGGATGATCGCCGCTTCACCTGAACAGAATGAAAACAAAAATGTGAATGCTATTAATGCTGTGCTTTGTTTCTGTTCATATTTCAATACGGTCTTAGCTTCTAAAGCGCCTCAGTTCAAGCCACAGTGGATTGCATATATTATGTAATTCTGCTGCAAATGAGATGTTTATGCTCAAAGAGGAATTGATCTCTTCACATCTTTCCAGCAGAAATGTAGAAAGAAGTTACACAGATGAGAATATCTGTGATGCAATTGCTAAAAGGTGCATCGTTACCTAATGTTGAGGGTCCAGATAAAGTTTTTTGTCGTCTTTTTGGGAATGTTGAAGTCTTCAGTGAGTACATACTGTTCCAAGTTGATACTCCCTGGTTGCATTTTCCAAGAATAATAAGGGAAAATGAGGCCATTTGAGCGTTTCAGTTCTGATACACGGGGAGGAGAGCGGCTCCGCCTCTTCCCAGGTTCTTTCCTCCACGTTTTACAAAAAGTGAACAGACGGACGCCGCATCACCCCGGCGCGAGACAAAGTATGCTGCGAATCTAAGGGGGCCGGTGTCTTTTTAAAAGCCTAAAGCTGTCGTCAGCATGCACAATGTTCAGAGACATCCAGGCAGATGTTGCTGCTCAGGCTTGATTGCCTTCGCCGGGGCCCATCAGGGATTGCACTTAGCCTAGCTGGAGCTGGCGAAAAAAAAAGACACGGAACGGGGAGTTATTTTAGCCATGCTCAGTTCCTCCATTAGGTACAACTGAAATATTGACGGGGCTTTGCTTTTGCCACTGCGTTTCTCCATGCATCGCGCATACCTGGGGCCAGGAATTAGTCGGACTAGATTTCTGTTTTCTCTAACAATAGAATCTGGGCTCTCGTGGCTTGGAGACACTAATTTGGCGTCGCTTGGTTGCAAACACCGTTATATTTTATGTTTTGTTATTTTTGTTTTTTACCCGCTATCTTCTCTAAGGCGTGATCAGAGTATAACTTCTTTATACCAACGTCATGACCCAATATCAAAACCTTCACGACTCTAAGTACATTTTCTTCACTTTGCAATATTTACCAAACAACAACACGTATTATCACTGTGATAAGAAATCAATTTAAACATACAGTCATACCTTAAAATTAAGTGATTTGGTAATATTCAGATACTTTCACCAATTTCAACTTCTGTATTTTCTTCCTCAAACATCTGTACGCAGAATCTTCTAGCGTTAAAAACAGTTAGAACCAAACGGAAATGACTACTTGGTGTGAGACGTCTTTGTGCCGCGTGAGAATTCAGGGTGAAAATGGTTTCTGGCTTTGTGAGGCGGAGGCCATCTTCCCCCTCTGTTGCACCTCTGTTGTAAATGTATTCGACTTAACACCCTCTCTGTTGGTTTTAAAAACTCATGTCAAACAACATTTACAGCATTTAGAGAGTGACTACTGACTAGAGGAGAGCCACAGAGAACATATGTTTTATGGAGGCAGCATATGGAAAGCGCCTGACCTGATAATTAGAGCTTCAGTCTGACAAATGGAAAGCGGATTTGTCTGATCTTCCTGTAAACAATAACTCCAGCGAGGAAAAAAAAAGCTAAGCGGTTTGAACTCTACCTTGAATAATTCTGCCGGAGGTCTGTGTGTATCCGTGTGCGTGCGTGAGTGTGTGTGTGTGTGTGTGTGTGTGTGTGTGTGTGTGTGTGTGTGTGTGCGTGTGCTCATATCTTGTTTATCTGACGTGAACACATCTTTTTATCTGCTCATATCGCATGTATGCTCACCTGGAACGCCAACTTCCTGCGTGCCTCAGAGGTGAAGTTTGAGGAAACGGGGCTTATCTTAATATTTCAGATTCTAAACACATGAGAACAGTCAGTCGACATGAAACACATGAACTAGCTTGAGGAGAAAAGCATCCTTTATAAGCTGTTATTTGATTGTAAAACAAGCCAAAACCTTATCCTTGCAGAATCATGCCGGGTGTGTGAGTGTGGAATAAACAGATAATTCCCCTCATATGTGCTTTTGATGGAGGCTCAGTATAAAAACTACGACTTGATTTATGATTTGTTTATGTTTAATTCCACTTCTTACACAAATAGCTCGAGGTTAATTTTATACAAAAGAGCTCTTCACATTGATTTACTGTAATTCATCACTTAATTACTTTAAGCTGCACGTCTGCTTTGCCACTGTTTCCTTGAAAGACTAAAGCCTCAGTGGAGAAGATTGTGAGTAGACGCTACAGTTGTGGCAGTAACGAAGCACTGCAGTGTTCAGTCGTGTCCTCGGCCGGCCTTCGGTCTGCGTTCGATCACTGTTGTGTTCACGATTGCAGAGATAATTTTTTTTGCCTGTATCACTTATACCTGATTATTTCAGTGGAACTGAGACTAGAAATTCTGACATAAGACCCATGGGCCAACAAAAGAGGCTCCGAACCGCCAAACCACCAAGCAAATTGTAAACATTTCAAAGGAAACCTAATTGTTTTTTAAACAGATTTCCTAAGTGTAGCAGACACAACACTGCACTGAGACAAACTAACAGCAAACTCGCATGATCATCAAAGCCATGCAGTCAGGGTGAGGCTGTAAAAACACCCATAATGCAACAGCTATAGGGGACGTTTATTTGGGGGACATTTCCCTATTAATTGCAACAGAAAGTTTTCCTACAAATTGTCTTTATGTTGAAATTGTCCTCAGTTTATACAGTAATTGTTTAGTTTCACAAAACTATAGACATTCCCAACACATACTCTGTGCCACAACAAACAAACACTTTACACTTTAAATATAAAGGTTATTATGGAATTATTTTCCCACTCAAGATGAAACGTGTTTGACCCCCATGGCTGGACTACTAACACCATTTTAGTGAACGTCAATACTTTTCTTTACTTTCATTCTGTTGTCTTACTTCCCTACCAACATGGTTTATACATACATTATTATTGTGGGTGAAAATACAACATTTGTTCATTATAATAAACATGCTACCTAGAAGGGAATGCATTCAGCAAACAAACTCCTTAAAAAATTGATTGGCAACATAATTTTTGGCTTATTATACATAAATATAAATAAGCTTTGTGTTTTGTTTGCTTTTTTTTCACTTTCAGAATGGATCAAATCCATTACACACAAACTAAATGTTCATCCACTCAAAATTGCTGACCTGCACGGGAGCAGATACCCCTTCCAGTGCCTCTCCTGCCTCCCGTTGGATCAGTCACCTCCCGTCAAAGTGACCTAAAAATCTGTGCATTCTCACAGAGGGACGAAGCGGCGCAGGAGAGACAGCTCCACAGCCGTAATTACTCTGCTCCATATTCATTAGAGAGAGTGCCCAGTGTGAAATGTCAGTGTTTCCCACACTGCTTTGTCCCAGCCTAGGCCCACTCTAATTGAACCGGCGCAGGTAGCCTAAGTGAAGGGGAAGATGGAAGCCAGCCTGGATTGTGGTCAGAGCAGCCTGTGGATGAATTTTATCGCCCCGCCACAGTATCAGCACACAGTCTCACCAGGACAAGAATGGCCAATATTCAGCTACCCCGGGGTAATTAAAAAATGTCCTCCGTTTAATTTACACCCGCCTGGCGAAGCATGATATCATTATTGGAATGCATTATAATTCAAGGTTATTATGGGCATTATCTGCAGTGTTTTAGCCCAGGCAGTCGTAAGATGGTGGAACCTTATTGTCGCGCACTGATGCCACATAATGGTTTATTCCAACCAAAAGGTCCTCTGTGCATTATGTCATCCTTTTCACCCTAACCCCCACTGGGATATGACCCAAAACATTTCTACGCATCATGAGCTCCGGGGCGCTGACAATTTCTGCAGTGACAGCAGTGCTGTGGAGGAGGCGCACCTGGTGGAGCAGCTCGCATACCTGCTGTACACCAGCATCTGTTCCGCAGCGCGATTAGGTGTGTTTTGATGCAAAAGAGCGACGGCATGTGCGCACACAATCACAGAGACAGCTCAGCAGCCGAGCGTCGCCCTCTCCGTCACTTTGCCAAGTTAAGTGAAGTGGGGAGTGAATAAGTGCTTGTGAGTGTGTGTCAGTTTGTTTTACCCGTGTGTGTGTGTGTGTGTGTGTGTGTGTGTGTGTGTGTGTGTGTGTGTGTGTGTGTGTGTGCTGGAGCAGAGGGTAGTAGGTGATCGTCGATTGTTCTACAAATTAGCTGCCAGTCAACCTTCAGCTGGCCTGCGGGTGATGCACGTGGGCTGAGTGGCAGGTGCGGGCAATTCAAGAGCGCCATAGGTGCCGCGCTGTTGCTTTTGTCAAAAAAAAAAAAAAAAAATGGAGGGTTTGAATAATATCTGAGGTGGCATTTGAATAATCACTCTCCACGGCACTCGAACACACAATCGCCTAGACCTTCCTGTATGGTCGTCCTCTCACAAGTGGAAGTTAAACATGTTGATTCTTGGACGCCATCACGCAACCGTTCAGTTTCATGTCTCCACGTGGACTGTAAAGCTACATCTTCTGCATTTTTATTTTTTTTTGGTTCTATCTCATTACAGGACACGCGGCCGCTTGTGTTTACATCACCGTGCTCTCTTGCGTGAGCTTACGCTCCTCCATATTTAAGTTTGCATCTGCAGATGAGCGCAAGCGGTAGCGAACGTATTACCGCGGTAATGGTTCCTCATTCCTTTACCATCCCATAAGCAATCATCTCTGTCTCTCACCCACTCAGCCGTCACGTTTATCACACACGCCCCAGCACAAAAAATCCCCGGGCACTTTCTCCCTCAACGAGGTATGATCCATATTTCATATATTGCCTGTAAATCGCTTGGCCAGAACTGTTTTGACAAAGCCCTGGAAGTGGCAGGGGGCAGATTGGCTCTGTGCCTGCCTTTTACTGTACCTAGAATACAAACAAGCCTTCCACAGAAACTGTGAAATGCTGTATATGGGTATTTTTAGTGTCGGTTTTTCAAGGTTGAAATGCTCTCTATTACTATTTCTTTGCAATCTGGCACTTTGCACCAGTTTATCATCCCACTGGCAAACCAGTGTGTATTCACTGGAACCAATTTGCCTGAGTGCATTAAGATAGGGATTAAAATGTTGAGAAATGGAAAAAGGCATCATCAGGCTTGGTGAAATAGAGCAATCAAACTCCCATTCTGCTGTAAAGTAGGGCTAATTTCACAAACCCTCTCTTTCCTCTGTCTTACATCAAACAGCGTCGCTTGAAAAAAAGTGCAGCAAACGCAGAATCTACCTTGCATGTCCCTGAATAACTGTTAAGCGTAGCCATCTGTCTTATACAACATGCCATGTATACTTTTAACAGAGGGACTCATACATGTGACTGTACATGTGCGAGTGTCTGTGACCCTGTGTGTTAGTACATGCTGATCCTTGAGGGGGCAAAACAAGGCAACGATATGTGGATGTAATGCAGTCATGTGCCAGTCCCAACAGAGCGGAAACATCTAGAAAGCAAGGAAATGTGTCAGAGGCTATGATGTTTTTACTTGTGTTTCTGCATGACTCCATAAATGGGATCTCGCAAACAAAAAAAGCTTCAAAACAAACAAACAAAAAGAATATTCACATTTTAATTCAAAATGTGTAAACTAATAAATGGACAAAATAGTTTTCAAGCATTTAAGAAATAGACTAATGTAATGCAAAACAATGGCTCACAAAACACCGAACCATTTTGTACCACAAGACGAGGCAGGAAATTGCACCACCATCTGACCTGCGCTTAATACAAGTCTCAACAAACAGACTAGTAAACACAACAATAAGCAAAGACTCACCACTGCCACCCAGTGTACAAAAAAGCATTAGTAAAATGATTTTGTACGATTTCTTGAGAAAACTATCAAATCTGATGCTCGTATCAGTTGCATGTCTCGCTTGGTCCATTCTGAAAAGTTAATGACGGAAAATATCAGGTGAAAATTAGGAAACCCATCAGTTCCAAGTAGTAAAAGTTGGCAGTTCGTCAGCTTTTCTACATTTTAGGAGTCTGCACTTGAGATATTAGTGTGTTGAACCCATTAGTCTTTAATTGATGTACAAATGCACTAAACCAGGATTGTCAAACACATATTTACTTCAGGGACCACATCCACTTTCAGTGAATTTTATTTTGAGTTGACCAGACTGGTAAAGAAAAGTGCTTTAACAGCCTTGAAATTCAAACTGAAAAGTTTTTCTGTGTTGTGGTGCAAAGTATACGTGATGGAAATGTCTATATTTTAAAAAAAACAAACAATTACTGCAAACAATGATTACAATGTCAACATGAAGTCAATTTTAATGAAACCGTCTCCTGCTAAATACAGTAAAATGTCCCAAAAATTTCTCCTATAACTGTTGCATTACGCATGTTTTCACCCTAACGGTGTGTCTTTTAGGCGAATTCTTGTTTGCTCTCTTTCAAGGTAGCATCGCTGATAACTTAGCTCTCAGTGTTGTGTTCTGTCCATTAGTCTTAAGAAATTTGTTAGAAAAGTCAACGTTGGTGGTTCTTGGCACGTGGGCCTTGTGTTTGACAACCCTGTGCTAAACTGTCCTGCGTGGACCTGCTTCTATTTGAGGCTGCGTTGCGGACAGACAGCAGAAATGTGGCTGCTGTAAGTAGCACTGCTCGCCACATTTCAACAAATTTGACATCGTTTACCCAGAGACGCTGTGATCACTCTCGGGGGGGGGGGGGGGGGGGGGGATAACAAAGCTCATCATGACAGTGGCCTCACAACACCTGCTTCCAACGTTGGTAAAAAGGAAAGCTCCAAGATGGTAATGGAATATGTTAAGAATGAATGCACCCTGGCAAATCTTCTGAGCGTTTCTTTTTCAGACTAATAATCGAGTCTCAATTACATCTTTGTTTGGTTGACGGAGAAATGAATCACCGGGAACATCCCTTTCTTAAATGGATGCTACCTTCAAAAGCCCATACCTCCTGCTTTCAGTCGACATGCAGAGAAGAGCCAACTGGCTGCTGGCTTCAGGCGCATATTGAACAGACACATATGAAAGCGGAATCGATTTTCTCACCCAACGCTCGGCAAGAAAGTTGAGTGTTCCTCCTGAAATGTTGTAGAAAGTTAGAGATAAAAATAAGAGAAGGACTTGCTGATTCCCGGAGGTGAATACTGCAAGTTGCACGAGCACAAAGGAGCAAAACGCACATGAAGAGCTCTGAAAATCAAGGGTGTCAAACATAAGGCCTGTGGGCTAAAACGGGCCCCTGCAGGACGCTTCAATCCGGCCAAACAAACCACCAAGCGGATTTTAAAAAGAATCCCAGAAATGATATATATATATTTTTTTTTTACATATTTCTTAAGATTAGTAGACAGCGTGCTACCTGGTTTAGCAAACTAGCATTAGCCTCAAAAACATGCTGTTAGGGTGCATTTGTATAAACATGCATAGTGGAACAGCTAAAGGAGAAGTTCTTTTGTGGCATTTCACTATATTTGGTCCAGAAGTTTTCATTAAAATTTGCTTCAAGTTGGCATGGTAGTGAGTTTGGAAGTAATTGATTAGTTTTGTGAAAATAAAGACATTTTCATCAGGTATACTCTTATTTTTAAGGGTTATTATGGCACGATATAAATTATAATTAGTGCTTCTTTTTTTTTTTTTCTGACACCGTCACAAGGACACCTTCAGAGACGTGCCAAATCACGAGATCTAAATAACTGCAGAATCCACATTATCAAACGACTTTTGCCCAACATGTTTCTTATTTTGGTTTTTTTATCACAGGCTACGTTAAAACTTCCACGTGATAATTGGAGATGCAGGTTTTCTTTTTTGGGAAATTTCACACTGAAGATGAAATGAGAGAAGATGAAGAAAAAAAAGTGTCTCTTCCATTTGTGTGCAGAGTGCTTACAGAAGAGATTGTAGTAAAGCGGGAAAAGAAGGAGCGGACCGAATCAGCGCAGCCCCACAGAGAACACTTATCTCCTCTTTAGGGGGGGGGGGTACAGGGGGCGTGCTTTATTTTTCCACAGGGGTACACTTAAAGCCGCGTTTGATAACTTTGATGCACAAAAAAAAAAAAAAAAAAGAAAGAAATGGAGATAGTCTCGTCCTGCAGGTGATTTATTCCATTCATTTTATTTATTTATTTGCAGAGGCAGACCGAATCAATCCACCTCTGCTATTCCTCAAAGTAATATCTATAGGTGAGGCGAAATGTTTGTGCTGAGTTCGGCCTGTGTATATAATGTGGGGGGGCCTGCCTCTCTGTGCAGATCGTACCAGAGCTGGTCAAAAAGACGGCTATTATGAAAGCTCATGTCGGGAAAAACTCCCGCGATTGCGCCCAGACTCCGAGCCGCTTACAACCCCCCGTGTACCTCGGAGGAACTGGGTACTTGTTTGCAGGCAGATGTCATGAGCTGCTGTTGCCTTTTTCGACTGCACCTGTTTTATAACAAGAAAGGATTTTTGTGAGAGTGTGCGCCGGCTTCATTGGTCCCTGTTGGGAAATTCCCCTTAACTTTGCCTATCCAGTTCGGAGAGCATTCCCAGAGCTGGTATAGAGTCGGGATCTTAATTACTCGTGGACACTTCAGCTGTGTGGGTGCCTGCCAGCGCAGGGTTGAATCCAGGTTATTGAGTTGAGCGGTCTCTTTAACTGCGAGGCAGATATGTTTTTCTATTAGGGTATGCGCCGATGCCACTTATTTAAAGGATGAGTACAACTTTTCTGATCCAAATGTCTCTTCTGATTATGCTGCTATGAACTAGCTTTCACCTCCTCTTGATATTTTGGCAGAATATAATTCAGTCTGCCTTACCTTTGACATTCTCATTTATATTAAAGAACCTGCAAACAGCGGACATCGCTCATGCTCTTGAGCTGACGCATGACACCATGTAATACATCGTTGGTCCTTTAAGAGTGCGAGTATCGGTATCGGTGCATCACTATTCTTTATAAGATGAGATGAGATAAGCTTTTGTCTGCCCCAAGCGGTGACATACATTTTTTTCTTTGATCAGGCCCCAAACAATAAAATACAACACATATTTAAAACACACGTAAAGTACAGACATAAAGGAAATGTTAAACTCAAAACGGAAACAGTAGCCCATAAATAATTAAATACAGATATAAACAAACACAGCCACACACACACACACACACACACACACACACACACACACACACACACACACACACACACATTTTATATATATATTTTTATTTTCATAATTTATTTTTTTCTTTCATGTTGTGCAGTGTGGCTATTGCATTTGGGATAAAGGACTTTTCTGTCTATGTTTTTGCGAGCCAGAGGGACTTTGAAGCGTCTACCTGATGGCGGTATCCGTTGCTCGCTACCTTGTACGACTACAGACTGGTGGAGTAAAAAAGCCCAGATGGCTTTCGGTGAGCTTTAACTAGGCTTTGACACAACATATTGTCAGCGCTCGTGGTCTATGGTTAGAAAAGCCACTTAGTTCAGGCACCATTTATCTCTCTCAGTATTATATCTTTTTTTTTTTTGTTTTCAAAGACTAGGGGTGTTGTCAAAAATGAGATGAATTTCCTCTCCAGAGGTGTTGTGGAAATGCAGGCTGGAGCTTCAGCATGTAGTGTCTGCACTAAACTCCTCAGCTCCACTCCCGAGGGCCCGTTTCCATGGCGACGATTTTCAAGTGAAAATGCAATTCTTTTTGCATTTTGGGGGTCTGTTTACGCGACGCTTGGAGCCGCTGAAAGAGCAACTTTCGAAAGCGGGCGGCCAAGGTGGAACTTTTTCGAAAACGCTCGAGGTTTGTCCTGTGAAAACGTCACTTTGGCTCCGGCTCAATTCCGAGTTGTCGTTGCAGTAGATTGACAATAGGAACAATGGCGGCCTCCAAAGTGACACGACTCCCAGTCTATATTCTCCGGGAAGTCAATTATAGCGTCTTGTTTCCTGCATATGTGTGTGGTTTCATTCGTAAAAACAAACAATAGCGCCAACTTGTGGCATGGCATGATAACTACATCGTTTTCAGTGTGTCTGCCTACTTTTCTGAGATGAAATTATGTGCGTTCACAAGAAACGTTGTGTAAATGACGCCTAACACGGATCTTCATGTTGGTGGAATAAAAGGAGAAACAGACATGAGTTTTCTGAATATTTTATTTTTTTCTTTTTTGTAGGAACTAGGTCTTTGGGGGATTCCGTTGTTCCTCGTATGACACCCAAGGGAACACGCTGTGATGTGGCTCTTATTTTGATTTAGTTTTTTTCCTCTGAAAAAAACAAAAATTAATTTTTGCAGTCTACTCTCGTTCGGGTTTAATAGATTTTCATTAACTGCGCCTCATATTGGTCAGTTTCTTTCAGGCCTGACCCACAGTGTGGTCATTTCTGTCTGGCTGTTCCAGTTTCTTTTTTTTCTTTTTTTTTTGTTGGTGTTCCTGCATTTGTGTTGCCTGGCTTCGTTCGGCTCACTTTAGCTCGGCTGCGCTCATCCCGAGCTGTTGCCGTCCAGTTAAGGTTTCAGGCTTCATTCATAACTTATGGGGGGGGCTTGCTGCATTTTTAATATTTCAAACAAACGGCCACGTTTCAATTGCTGCTTGTCAGTTTTGATTTTATGATTCATACATTATTAAGTGTGTTAGGCTGCAGTGCAGTGCAACGGATGGATTACTGCACTTCAGCCATGGGCGGGGTATGACTCCAGTGTGTGTATGTGTATGTGTCTGTGTGTGTGGGAGGCAGAGGATGGAAAACAAGCATGCGCTCGCACGTGCGCGCCTGTTTTCATCTCACTACGGATGGCTTTTAAGTCTGTCTGATTCATATCAACAGTGACGTGAGTTTGACCCAAAACACAACACTCAGAGTCAGAAAAAACATCAAATTTGCATGTCAAGATGTGTATTTAAATTTTGTCATCCTAATTAATTTATCTCCTGCCACCTGCTTGAGGGACCAATCCATCCAAAATCTCCCAAATGTATCCAAGATTTGACAAACAAGAAGTCACCTGCACATTGTTTTCGCAAGAATTCATAAGACTCAGTTTCATAATGAATCGAAAAAGTAGCTCCGCATGCTTCCCAACATCGATGTTGACAGTTTGACCTGTCAACTCTTCCATTTAGCTCCGTAAAGCAGCTTTTACCACTAATCCACAACGTCCTCTATCCTTTTTCAAATAAGAAGCCCTCGGTTCAAATTGAAAAATCACACAGTTCTGTTCTTAGTTTTGTTTGTATTGTTGTTTTCTTTATACAAACAGTAGCAACAGTGTATTCACGCTGCACCAGGAGTCATTGGTCAAAACCGGAAGTTAGGGTTTAAAACTGGAAGTACAGTACGCGTCCTCCATGTATCTAGTCGCCATTGTTTGAAGCCAGATTTGTTGTCAGCTCCTTTGTTGTCCCCCTGCACTATGGCAACGTCTATGTACTACCTTTCCAGATTTACAGAAATATAGTTCACAGCCGATAATGTTCACAGTTTGTGTTCACCTTACATACATTTATATACATCCTCTTGCGAAAAGAAAATAACAAAGCACACTTTATTAGTTCCCTTGGAGAAGTTAAATGATGATTCGTCTGTGAACTGCCGTTACTATTTTGTAAGCTATGAGCTACAATAAGTTAAATGTAACCTTGATTTTGATTCTGCTGTAATAACATGACTTACGTCTGTGTGACTGAAACGAATTTTCTGTAAATTGTGCATCAGCCCATTCCGCATATTCTTTTTTCTGCTTTTGTGTTTTGAAGAAAAGAGGCACCCACTCTAGATTTTATCTTCTTTGTGCTCTTTTTCAATTATGTAAGCACACAATGCAATGAGCTTCATGAAATGTGTGGGTAAGAAAATAACATGATTGAAATGAATAGAAAGAAAGAAAGTTACTTCTAATCCAGCCCGCCAGGTGAAATTTTCAGCTGTGAGAAATGATGACATTGACTGCAATGTATTTATTTGACCAGCAGGGGCGTACTTTAAGTCTGTATTGGTGTGTTGAGTCAGTTCAGTTGATCAGGATTGCTACGCTGATGTAGAAATATATTGACATTAAACACAATTACTTATTCTGATCATAATATGAACTAGTCTACTATATTTCGGAGTTCCAGCTACATGTTCCAAATTTTTTATGCCTTTGAAGATATAAATACCATTTCCTAAGATGGAAAACAAACCTTTAAGCTCATCTGACATTGATTTCCCCAACCTTTCACTGAATACTTGCCCTGTTTGACCTCTTGGTGTTTTTCCCTTTGACAATGTACATCAACAAATATCACTGACCACATGTTTTGTAATGTTTTTGATGCTCCATTGACCCATTCCTGCAACATATTAACACTGAAGTGGAAACAATACAATGGAGGCGTTACACTATGGAAGCCGGGGCTGTGGAAATAATGTTGCTTTATCATCACCAGCGAGCAAATAGGAGCTTCTGTACATACTTACTCAGCTGCAGCAATATTATTGGGACTTCGTGTCCAGTTTTGACTTTTTTTTTTTGTGTGTGACCTTAATAATAATTCAGAGAATCTAATTCATTAGCTTGTCGTCACCTGTATGTGCATCTAAAGTCCATTCAGAGAGTGTGATTAGTGTTAAACCCTTTTCTGCCAGTGAGTTAAAAATGATCACACAAAGCCACTTTAGGCTTAACAAAAACTGCAATTTCAGATGGCAATCACCTTCTACGCGTGACCCTCTGAACACCCCGTCACAATGTTTTCCGCCGCCACTGGATACAATGTCCCCATAACATTTTCAATTATAGCTGCTTTAACCTCATCACTCGGGACTCTTGATGAGCTGTTGTGTTGCGCCACATCCAGCCCAAAAAAGGTCAACCTTGCTCACACTGTATATTCTTGGCAAATTGTACTCTGTAGGAGATACTAATGACCGTTGCTGATCTAGATTTTATTTGAGTTGTTACAGTTCCTGTCAAACAGTATAGCCCCTACTGGACATTAGTGGATGCTTTTCAAGTTGTTCCTTTTCCAGTATTCTGCCAGATTTGAAAATATGCAGGATTCATGTTCGCGGCATGGAAGTGGTTTGGTAAGAAACTGAAAGACAACTTTGAATTATCTTTTTCTCCAAATATCCTTGTTGACTTGGTATCTGTCTTGTCGTTTGCCTCGTGTGCCGGAACCTGATTCTCCAAATACTGAAGTGCAAACTGCAGAAGTGCACTGCTCTCTGAAGCCTTTCAAACAAGCTCACTTTGTTTGAAGGTGCAAAACTGTTGAAACCTTCTTGTTTTTGTCTGTTTTTATTGAAAATATGACGCTGAGGACGCATAACCTTGGAAGCAGAATTTACTAAACACTTCAAATAATAAGCAACACAATGAAAAAACAAGTGTTTATCTTACTTTCGTCGTTGCTTTTTCAAAACATTGTGTTTCCACTGGCTCCGAGCACCATTGTTGTGGAATTGGAAAACTCAAAACACAAAGAATGTTTTGCATTTTTACTAAAACATTATTGTGTAAATTGGGTTTTAGCATTGGGCGACCGTCAAATGAATGGATTAAGCGTCTTGCTTGACAGCCCCTTCCATTGGTGTGTGAGCAACGTGAGCAACAATGTAAAGTGCTTTGGGGATTCGACTGGTGGAAAAGTAAAAATGGAGGTGAAGTTCTGACTGATGTCCAATTATATTTTGTTCTGAAGCTCATATACACTGGTGAAATTAAGTTCTATTACGTTGATTTAAACAAAATGTTGTAAATAATGTACTTTCAAAAAGGACTAATTCGTATCATAGTGACACTGAAATTGTCATTAGGCTTCATAAACATTTGCATACTCACTGCAAGCTGATTAATTTTTCAGAGACAAATATTCACTTTGTTCTTATTTGCAGTGGACTGGAGATGGTGGTTAATAGATTTATAAGTATATCTCCTCCCCCTTGTATTCGCTCTTGTGTGACATTAAGATGTTTTGTGCTCATGTGCAAGGCAGGCAGAACGGGCTTCTTCCCTCACACGGAGAAATCACAGTGTAAAACACTAATTAGCCCTGATCCTGACGACTGTTTATTACTCAGTCAGCGTGCGACTCCTCGCTCCCGGGGGTTCTCGTTGGTTGACAAGTTTGGTGGAGCGGGCGCTTTAGGAGTGGCCGTCCTGTCGACAGGACGGGCGTTCAGCGGCTGCTGGACAATGTGTGCAGGAGTGCGTGCGCTGTACAGGTGGCTTATTTGCCTATGTGTACACATACAAATGAAGAAGTGTAAAAGCTGGCTGGCGAGCGGCCGTTGTGGCTGCCATGCAGAGCGAGCAGGAGTTCCCATCTGCGGGATGAATACCTTTGATTCTCAGTCGAGAGGCGGAGCAGCCTAGTGGGTCGTCGGGACCAGATTGAGCATCAACTGCTCCCCATCTTTAACTGTGGCTATAAAGACGATAACTGCTTTCTGGAGGGTCTCTTTTAGCTTAGCGAGCGAGGGTAAAGTGATCAAGGTGACTTATTACTTGCTCCTGTTCTGTACAACATATTCTCAGAGGTGTCGAAAGGACTTTTCAGTGTTTGAGTGATGACTTTTTATCACACCCAAACCTATTTTATACATAAACTCACCATCTCTGCCAAACTTTCTGCACGTTTAAACCTATATTGTACGCATTTTTTAAGGAGAATGTCTCAGTGAGTGATTGCCTGGTTGTGGCTGTACTTTTCCCCGAGGAAAAATAGAATATAATTCTCTTAGATGTAGTGCAGCTTGTTACCCAACATTAAGGCCGGAGGGTGTTTCTGAAATGAATATAGGAAAGCTGTGCCAAGCAAAGATGTAGGCCACTTAGAAAGCACATGCAGGGATTAAAAGTGTGTTTGGTAGATTGTTTCTCTCTTGTAAAAGCTACCATTGAAAAATAGTTTAAAGGTCCCGTATATATATATATATATATTTTCTTTTAATACAAGGTTGTTGGACACCTGTGTGAAATTGTTTAAAAAAGAAATATATATATATATATATATATATATATATATATATATATATATATATATATATATATATATATATATATTTATAGTTATAGTTATCATATATATAGTTATTGTATCATTGTATTTGCCACAAATCCAGCCTTGGTTCTGAAGTTCAGCCAGTCTAAAAGTCCCTCTAGCGAGCTCTACTGAGAACAGGCGGTTTCTGGGTCTGTACCTATAAATGCTAATGAGCTGTGTTTGTCCATACCTACGCCATGTCAGTTTTCCGGTAGAGTTTGCAAGGAGAAAAAAATGACGCTCACTTGTAATTTTAGAGGGCAGAGCTCACATACCTGTGGGAAGGTCAAAGTGAGTATCCACTACCAGAGGGAGTGGTTAATTCCCCACATGAGGTCATGAAGGGGAAAATCTCTGATTTGCCTGGATGAGCACACATTAGCTAAAAAGTGAAGCAAGCAGGTGAGGGAGATGACAGACTTTCTTCACTTCGTAACCCTCATACACAGGCTATGGAGACACACATTACTGTTGGAAAACCATTATAAAATGAATTTTGCATGATATGGCACCTTTAAATGCTTCCATTGGAGTTGAGTATGTGGACTGTGACACAGCGTCTCTGTCAACAGCTTTTCTCTGCTGTGGACTCGATGATAAAAGTCTGATGAAACAAGACATATTGGCAATTTAACAATTTATTTGATTTACTGTCTGTGTGCAGTCTTTTCCCAGTTGTCTGAAAGAAAACCCGACAGTCGTGCTCACAGTATGAGAAAATGGTTGGTTAAATCCCGAGTGATGTAGAATTTGGCCTTTAGTTGTGTAGATTATACCATGGCTCACTTTCAAGAGTGTTGTAACTTGGTTTTACCGAACATCAACCCTTGTGTGGCGTCTATGCGGAGCCATTCTTAGAGCAGACACCGACCAAATTGGCTTTGGAGGAAAAGATTAGGCTCTTTTTCAATGGATGCAACCCACATATTAATCCCTTAGAAATGTGGCACCATTTAAATGGGATTCCCAACAGTGTTGCCAATAATTATTAATACAACAAAGAAATAACCTACCAAACACAAATCTCCTCTCTTTTTTTGGGGGCAGTTTCAATCAAACCAAGTTAGATAAATCAACTGAGAACAAATCCCAATGGGTTGTAAATTTAAGAATAAATGATCATTTGGGGAAATTTTGAAAATGCTGAGACAAGTCGGCAACTTTTATGAGCAAACGAGATTGACATGAGGAGTTAATTTGGATGAAATGTCAGCGATGACATATCTTTTTGTTGGCCTGTCAGCTTTTGTTATGTTCCCCTCATGAAAGATCAGACTCTCTGCACGAGAATGGCAGACAGCCCACCCTGACAGGCACGCAAACAGGGCTGCAGCTCAGCGTTTAAAAAAAATTAAAATAAACTCTCCTCACTAACAGAGGAGTGGAATGAACCTCACTTTAATTGCATGCAAATTCCAGTTTTCATTGTGATATATTTAGCCCCAGACAAGGCTCTCGTGGTGATATACAGTATTTAACAAAGGCTCAGACTGCTCTGCACCTCCAGTTCACATTCTACTAATTATTTCACATGGAAAAGTACAACAAAGCCGCAGTCAAGAAAAATGTTGCTTTGATTACTTAAGGCGCAGAGAAAAAACAAAGAAAAAAACAAAGGTGCCAAAGCTCCGCAGTAACAACATTTTAATTTGCTTCTTATTTGTACAAAAACTCCTTTATTACTGTTTCATCTGTCTCGCCTGAGTGGCTTGAAGCTGTCTGTCAGAAATCCTTTCATATTCTGACCTGATTTATCCCAGGCAGGGCTTCGATGACGAGGCTCCATCCCAGAAAGGTCACCAGTCCATCTCAGGGCTAACACTACAACTCAGTCAACTCCATTCATACCTATGGGTAATTCACTGTTACCAATTTATCTGGAAAGGGTGTTTTTGGAGGGTTGCCGAAGAAACAGTTTGAGCAGGTAAACGCACGGGGCAGATCGTCAGGCTGAGGCTGCTGATCCAAACGTCTCTGGTGATAAAGTTGCTGCTGTTGTACAAACTGGCTTTCGCATCCTCTTGGTGTTTTGGCAGAACATAGTTTAATGTTCTTTTGTCATTCTCATTAACTTTAAAGAATCTCCAAACCGCTGACGTCAGTTGTGTCCTCTTGCTCACCTACAGGCGACGGTGCTGACGCATGACGTTACGTAATACTCACTGGATTGTATCTGTGAACTTTTGCGAGTACTCTGTGCACTATCGAACCCAATATCAGATACTGGTATCACTTTCAGTGCATCCCCATATATTTGGTCTTTAGTAAAAAAAAAAAAACTTTTATAAATAGAGCTGCTTCTTTCTTACCTCTGTATTTGCATCACATTAACTCATTTCGATAATGATATTTATGCTGTAGTATGACGATACTGAGATACCTGCTGCTTCTCATTTACATGGCTCAGGGGACGTCAGAGTCAAACTGTTAACTTCACTCACAACAATCACTGCAATAATTGTACCACCCGGGGCCTTTCACATAAAGACTCCTCAAAAATGAAAATGAAAAAAAAACCTCATAGACTGACAAATCCAACAAGACGCCGTCTCCCCTGACACTTCACACGCTGCCTCCTCAAAGCCAACAGTGAGTCATGTGTTTGGGAAGTTTTCCCTCACTCCCAGCTCATTGATGAGGCTGCCACCACTTAGCGTCCCTCCTCATGTCATTCCGGAAGATCTCCGCCTTGATCCGGAAGGTCAGCGGCAAACACCGGGCCCCCGCGTCAAACCGAATTACGCTCGGAGAAAGAAACATGATTAAACTGCAATTTGACTTTGGAGTGTTTATTCCTCCCAAGGCCCGGAGACGGTTTCCCTCCCTTCAGAAAACGGGAGATTGACAGAACAGGGGCTGGAAGCCTTTCTACTCTGTCATTTCTGTTTGGGAGAGGAGAGATTTCACCCTTTTGAAATTCACAAAATCTTTTCCTGTGTGCATAATACATGGATTTATTTATTTTATAATTTTTTATTTTTTTTTTGTGGAGGGGGCGGGGGGCGTCAGTGTTTGGGCTTCGATAGGCTTTTAGAACCATCAAACCAGCCATGGAGGAAGGGGGGGGAGTGAGACCCTACCGCCGCTAGAACCGGGTTCGAAAGCGTGACACAGCCGCACAGGTGGCCCCGCCGTCATGCGCCGCCTCTGTTTCCTTCCCTTCCTTGTGCGTTTTCTCCATTCCCTCGCTCTTTCCCCTCTTCCCTCCCGCACGTCTCTGCTCCCTGTGACTAAAGGCAGCCCACTCCTCTGCAGTGGCTGCCTGCCTCCCTGATTTGCTGGTTGCTCGGGGAGGATTTGCATAGGCTGGCCCACTTCGCCACTTCTCCCCTCCTCCCTCACCCTCTCTCCCTCCCTCCGTCCCATCATCTTCGCTTAGTTTCACCTGAGCCCTCTCCCATCTTCTCCTCTCTCTCTCTCTCTCTCTTTCTCTCTCTCTCGCCCCCCTCCTCTTCCTTCTCCTGCTCAATCTCCCTCCCTCTCATTTTTTCATCCTCTTTCTTTCTCCCTGGCTTTTCTCTTTCTTTATCTGTCTGCAAATCTCTCTTTTCTCCCGTGGAGTAATACATAGAGCTATCAGTCTGTGTCTTGGCGGGTTAACAACCCAGACCACTTCACTTCTCAAGGGACGGGGGAAAAAAAAAAAAAGAGAGAAGATCCTGAAGAAAGAATCGGGGAGGGAGAAATCAGAAAAGTCAGAGAAATATTGGATGTAAACTTAAAAGATGGGAACAGAGAAGAAGTGGAGATCTTCACCTGGCTGCTGCGTAGCAGAGCTGTAAAGGTTGCAGCCGAGACGACGGAGAGACGGGGAAAGCTGACAGTTTGTCTGTGCTGGAGCGAGTGGAGATCCTCGCCGCTCCGCCGTTCCCTCCCTCCATCCTCTCCCGCCTCCTCGGTCTCAGCGCTGAGGCTGTGTTATTATCTGTTGGCTTGACAGAGCAGAGCTGTGCAGAGCAGAAGCAGAGCGAGCGAAACGGGCAGGAGGCTGCGGCGCAGGTTGTGTGTGTGTCCCCCCCCCCTCCTCCTCCACCTCCTCCTCCTCTTCTTCCTCCTCCTGTCACTCACTGTACGCCCGCAGGTGAGGAAGGGCGCGCAGGGACACATTCCAGGTGTCGCCCACGAAAGGTTTCAGCTGGCACGCGCTCTCGCACTTGAGACGCATCCTGCGTGGCCATCAAAGGAGCAGCCACGGGGCGATCCTGCAGAGAAAAAGAAAGTAAAGACATATTGGATTCTGGTTCAAAGAGCCCACCGAGCAAACCAAGACCAGAGGGATATCTGCAGCCTGCCAGCCAGAGGAGTCCGGGAGAGCTTGAGCAGCCTGAGCTGCGTTCTGCTCGGGGGGAAGTGCCGGATGCTACGTTAACAAGGATCCTGTGTTGATTTGCCCCTTGCTATGGAGTTTGCTGCTGCATCCCGGCGACAGGAAGGTCACTTTTTCTGAGGTCTTTGCACATCTGCTTTACTCTTTTTGAATATACAAGCAAAGGGGGGGAAAAAAGGGGGGGGGGAGGGGGGGCGTGAGACATGCTCCCCAGAGGAACGCCCCAGGAGGGCCAGCTGTTCTGGATGTTGCTTCTGTTTGTGGGATGGATGGTGCTGGGCTCCGCTTGGGGCTCCTCGTCCTCAGACCTCCACCTCCTGTCACCTACGTCCGGAGCCCCGCCGCCCCCCGCCCTGCCCCGGCCCGATCGCCCGCACAGCCCTCAAGGGCCCAGGCACCACCAGCCCCCTGTGTCCATATATCGCACCCCAGCCTCACTACGAGCTGGCCACGGTGAGTCCCGTCACCACCTTTTGCTTCCTTACCCCTCTCTCTCCCTCCATCCCCCTCTCTCTCTCTCTCTCTGTCCATTTATCATCTTGAAGGATCAGAGTGAAAAGGTGCCATCTGTATCCACCTCTCTACCATTTCTTTCCCCCTCTATATAAGTGACTGTCCTTCCTCCCACTGTCCCTCTGTCTTTGTCCCCCCTCGCTCTCCCCTCTCACTCTTTGTTTCGCCACGGCGCCGAGCACTAACGATAGCTGACAGGAGCTCTTCATCACGGAGCTGTACATCGTCTATGAAATTATTGCTTTAATTGTCTATGAAAGGCACTGACAGGGGGGAAAAAAACCCACCCACAGTGACTCTATCGGCTGAAGAAACAAGCAGCACCTCTGAATTACCACCATCCCACCGGGATTAACTTCCTTGTAATTGATGATTGATAGAGTGAAGAGCTGGAAGGCAGCTCGCCTCGTCTCGTGGCGCTGATCTCTCTTCTAATCGTGTGGCTTGTCCTGCAATGTGTTGGGGTTTTTGTGCCATTAAGTAGATTTTTAAAAATGTAAGTGTAGGATTTCGTGTGTCTGTCGGCTTCTTTTTGTTCTTCCGCTGCTGACCGTACACGCCCAGGTGGCGGAATTGCCCCCGATGGTCTGAAGCCCTTCCAATGTTGACTTAAGTTTTATAGGTGCTTTATGTGACGTACTTGCACCATTTGGCCGCCATGCAGACACTCATGTGAGGGATATTTCTCTCACGTGCTTTTCTGATCAACATGTTATCGCCTCTTTCTCTCGATTGTCACATCTGATGGGACTGATGTGGTCGTGAACTGTTCCTGCTGTAGCCCGTTAATGGCCCGTCATTTCAGTGGAAAGGCTGTAAATACACAGTGGGAAGCAGCTTTTAGCAGAGAAGCAAGAAGTTATTAGGTGACAATTTATCACAGCGATTACCTCTGCAACAAATGTCTCTTCACAGCGAGAGAATAAATGCTCCAGATTCACTGACGTTACATGTTCCTGAACACTCAAAGGATCTTAGAAACAAGATATTGTCAGTTTGGTTTTTTTCCTCACAGGGTTTAGTGACGTAATCAAGATGTGAAGATCCTAAAGTGAAATGTATCAGTCTGGTGCACTAACTGGGACTAACAATAGCTTTGCCGAGGCAATGGGGCAAAACACAACTGTGTTATGTGGGTTGTTATGGGGAGTGTGACAATCACTTTAGGTTCATTAAGAAGCTGTGGTGGGACAAAGTGAGACCATGGTGGGCAGCCATGGCTTCTGTAATTAATGAGAAACAGTCTTGTAAAAAAAAAAAAAATGAATTAAAGGTTGCCTTCACAATGAGAAATGACAGCAAAAATAATTTATAGCAAAACAAGATTTACCACTAATCATTGGTAATTACTGTCATAATCACTGAAGCCCATTTATCACACTGTTGCAGTACTTATTTGGTCATGATTTCTGGATTGCAGGCTAGTGAAGACACCAATTATATATATATATATATATATATACAAAACCACCTTTGAAAAGGTTAAACAGTAATGATAATAACCTCTAAATAACAGTGATTCCTAAAATTATACTATGTTTTGTATCATGTTTGCCGTATCTTTAACAAAGCTACTTGAAATACTTTTGAGACAAACTCGGAATGACAGTTCGAATGGTTCACTCCCTACATTAATGGTGTCAAAGACATTTTAGTTCATTGGCAAAATACAGTCCAATCTTATCTTGATTGGGACGGACCGGTAAGATAGTGGTATAATAACCTTTGAATCTAAACTTTAAAGGTTTTGTTGTTGTTGTTGTTGGGCAGAGTTTACATGATGAAGGTTTCTATGTTCTCACAAAAGCAAACAATTAATACCAAAAATGATTACAATCGCAACATAAAGCTGGTTGTATTTCGACTTTTTGGTGCAAAAAGTCGAAATACAGTTTCACAGTATTTCGACTTTTTGGTGCAAAATACTGTGAAACTGTTTTTACAAACTCACCCTGACAGCATGGCTTAGAGGCTATTTTGATAGCAATGTGGTAGCTATCTTTCATGGCAGCATCACCCTCAACTTCCGTCTCATTGCATGTGCTACTCCTTTTTAAAATATAAAATCAATGGTTTCTTTGAAATTTTTACAATTTCCTTGGCTGCCTGTGGGCCAATTATAACCCACGAGCCTTATGTTTGACCCCTGCTCCACCAGGTGGCCCTTTGGCCTAAATTGGACCCTCGAGTCTCGAGCTTCGATTCCGGCTCAAGGGCCATATGTTTCTTCCACCTTGTCTAAGCACTTTAATGAAGATATGTGCTTAGTTTATAGGGAAAAGTGTTGAAAGATCATAATCTGAAGCAACATGAATTGGCTGAATAGAAATACAACCAATTGGCTTGAGTGAGTTTCTAAACTTCAGTCTCTTTTGAATGTCGTGAACACATGGAGAACTAAAACCATGGGTGTCAAATAAAAGGCCTGTGGGCCAAACTCGGCCAGCTGGAGTCTCCAATCCGGCTTAACCGCCAAGAAAATTTCCAAAATTTCAAAGAAATCCCAGCTTGATCCTCAGAGCCATGCTGCCATGTTGAGTTTGTAAAAATATACATAATGCAACAGTTATAGGGAAGTTTTGGGGGGGACATTTCACAGTGTTTTGCACCATAATTTCATTAAAATTGGCTTTATGTTGAGATTGGAGTAATTTTTAGTAGTAATGGTTTGGTTTTGTAAAAGTAGAGACATTCTTATCATGTACACTCTGCGCCATGACAAGGACAAGGTTTGAAGTTTAAATTTAAAGGTTATTATTGCACTATTTTACCGGTTGGGCCGACTAAATATGACATTTGGCCATTTGTGGCCCCTGAACTAAAATGAGTTTGACACCCCTGGTTTAGAGAGAGACAGAGAGAGAGACAGAGACAGAGAGAGAGAGAGAGAGTGAGAGTGAGAGACACTCTGGGTGGCAGCCATTTAAAAATCTGTCGTCATTATGTATCTTCTGGCCCACTGGACAACAACATGCTGGCTGTCTCTTCCTAATATGCTGATTTTCTCTTAATTTTGCCTTGAATTAAAATCGCCCACCAGTTGACGGTCGAGGGTGTAAAGGCTAATTACTGTAGATTGTGTCCCTTGTTTCCAGCAGCCACCGCGTCACTGCGAGCCTCACCACTTTTTCTTTTTTTTTTTCTATTCCTGCTCCAGATTAGTTCTGCTTGACTTTTGTGTACATTTGCATGCAGAATGTGGTGACTCAGTACAGCGCGAGATAAGAGCGAGGATAAAATCAGGAGATTAGGAGACTTGTTTGTGTGTGAGTGTGTGTTTGTGCACGCGTGTGTGTCTGCGCACGCTGCCTATTTACATTCCAGCAGCTCCAGACTGACCCTGGTTTTGCGGTGATTGTAATTACAGAGTCAGAGGAGACCTTGGAAGGAAAACATACAAACACAACACATGCTAATGCTCACTTGTGTATAAATAGATGCAATATGCACACACACACACACACACACACACACACACACACACACACACACACACACACTCGTGCACACACATGCTGATGAATGCATGATCTCAGTCTCCACATCTCCACAGACACACACCTCAGAGCCTGCACCGTCTGGGTGTGTAAAGTATTAATTAGTGCCAGTAACGAGGAATGATCCCCTCTGTTCGGGCAGAACAGCATGAAGGTATTCATAAATAAGGAAGCGTGTTCTGGCCGGAGCGATTTATACTTGCTCTGTATTATTTATCATTTCTGTTTTGCTCTTTCTCACAACACACACTACTTTTTAATTGTTCCCAGGAATAAACAGAGCGAGAAGCCGGCGATGAGTTACAGTCCTGAAAGGCTTTATTTCATTTAACGCTATTTACATAATTCCCTACATGCTGGAGAGATGTTTGAAGGTTTCCGACTGAACACAAAGCGCGCATAATTCTCCGGCGGCCTCGCCGTTTTTATAATACTTGTCACTATCGGCGCCCTGCGCCTGGGGACGCGTATTTTTAGTCGTGCTTTTATAAATTGAACCCAAGCTGACATAAACAATATTCGGTGCGTTTCATGATCCCCTGTAGCGACTCCAAGTCCATGTGATGATGCTCACGACTGACCCACTGAATTAATAATTCAGCCTTCTGGTTGGAGGGAGATCTCCTCAATATATTGCTTCGACTACAACGTGTACTGTAGCTCTGCTGCAGCAAACACGTGTGCGTCAGTCATGGAGTTGCTGGTTTGTGGACAGGTGCTGGGGGTGATAGTAAAAACGACGCTAAAAGCGGCGGCTGCTCCGCTGTGAATCGAACAGACATTGTTTCAAGCGAATGAGTCAACTGAATAACAACCGTGAGAGTGGTTTGACCTGCTTTGAAGCTTTGCCCTCAGCGCTTAGGAGGAATAAAGGAGAGGCTGCGAGCGAGTGTGCGTCGCCTCCATATGTGTGGCACTCGTTTGATGCAGGATCACCTTGACGAGAGTAGCAGCACCATCTTCCACATAGCGTGGACCTGGAGAAGCTTGACAATGGAGGGAAGCAGAGAGGGAACAGTCATTTCTAGTTCCCCTCCTCTGAGGTAAGCTCCGGCTCTGTGATTTGAATAAAAGCTGCATCAAATCCAACTTTTCTTTCACAAATTATCAAAGGGTTGACATTTTGAGTTTGAGCACGCGGTTTCTCCTCCTCGGGCCCTTGACACTGTGTGAAGGAAAAGTGGCAGATTCGCAGGCTGACTTTGACTGGAGAATAGCTTCAAGTTGGCTGCTGGGAGAATAACTCAAAAGGAGGAGTATGAATTAGAACGCAGAAATAAAGGAAGCTATTAAAAATCTTTGGTTTCAGATTGTGATGTGGTACATACATTGTGTTCACGTCAAGGATTTCGTGTAGAAACCTAGTGTGTACTGGCTCGTTTATGTGGGCCGTACTCGTAAGAAGTTGGATCTATAATATCAGGGTGACGTATCCGCTGTTTCCAGAAAGTTGAGTTTTCACCCGTTTATATGATGACAGAGTTGGATTGTTTTCAAAAAGTACCAACTTGGGAACCAGTTTCACGAAATTGCATTTTCAAAGTTTTGCGTTTTCACTCGAAAACGTGTAAACGAGCCCTCAGTCTCAGTTGTATCCCCTGGTTTCATTTCCCATTGTCATTACCGGTCTTCTGTCTCTTCATTGATGTAGCTCTACATATATAACATATATGTTGTTCTTATTCATTTGGTGCATCACATAAATTACGTTTTGCAATATTCATTTAAGCAGGACATCACAACACGTATAGTAATAATTGTGCAGTATTTGTTTCCAACTTCAGTGTGTAACACGATCAACGTTGAGTTTTTAAGATACATTTTTCTGATTTGTATCAGTTAACTCCAAATACAATAGTTACCTTTCACAACGAAACTTGGGGGGGAAGTTTATGTTTTTAGTCTACATGTATTTATTTTTCGGTTCGTATGTATGTATTTTACCAACCTTTGGGGGGAAAAAATTTACCCGAATTGCATGAACTCTTGATTTGTCATCAAACAAGAACAAATCGATTAGATTTTAAGATGTTAATGGCTTACTGTTTCCAAATAAATCCCCCAAAACTGAAAAAATTTAAAAAGGTATGCACTCAATGTTGCCCAGTTTTGTTGCAAGAGAGAAAACAGTAACTTAACATTATTATTCTCTAGTAGTTTGCATTGTATGGCAAGATAATTATGAAATGTGTAGTATTTTTAATTTAATGTATATAATTATAAATTTCTAGATATTTCTAATGTATATGTTGATGTTGATTTTGCATATTTGTATTTTCTATACATTTGTGTATTCATACACATTACTGACATAGATCTTCATATAAATATGGATAGATGGATAGATTGAGGTCAGTCGTTTGACTTTACTTGTAACTTTACTCACTCTTTCACCCTCATGTGTCTGATCCAGCAATGTTACACCTGTGTCATTGTCAAGAGTGCAGTAATGGCCGTGGAAACATTGCAGCCTTCACATTGCAGCAAGGACATGGAAGGAAGTGGTGCAAATTCAAAATGTCAAAGTATTTGTTTTCCCCTCCTCGGGAGCTGCTGGAGATAGCCTAGCAACACTCTGGAACCGTTTGTGTTGTCACAGCTGAAGCTATGAAAAATGTATTCGACCCCTCTGTCTCCTGTAAAATGTATTTGGACCAGGTACGGTGGGCTGCATGATAACTCATCCCCACGTGTGACACATATATGAATTATTCCAATGAACCGGGAGCAGTGTACACTTTGTGTTGCCGTCTGCCTTGATGAGGCGGATACGTGCAGGCATTATACCGCACACTGGCCGACTTAAGGGATATTGCCCGATGGCTGCCCGTGATGGGCGCGGAGTGAAAAATAATAAAACTGGAGCGAGACGATTGATGGAGAGAAGTGAGGAGACTCCCGTAGACTTTGTGTTTTTTTTTTTTATAATTTCTTTTTCTCCGGGTCTCAGAAAGATGTGACCAGCAGGATTCTCCTTTGAAAACACCTCCTCGCTCTTTTCATCCGGCTCCTTCTCGCTCCACTTCTCCATCCCCCCCACCCCCAAGTTGCTGCTCCCTGTTCAGATCCAGGACAGTAAATCAATAGGGAAAGCGGTTTGGGGAGGGGGGCTTAATTATGTGGTTATTTTAGGGCTTTCTTTTTTTTTTTTTTGCCATCTCGATCCCTCTCTCTCTTTTGTTTTAATCTTTCACAAGACACAGCAGATTTTTTAATCTGCCAGAGAGGAAGGAAGAGAGGAGAGGACAAGAGGAAAGGAGTGGAGGGCAACAGAGTGAGACAAGTTGAAATAAAACAAAAGTGCGAAAACAAAGTTGAAAACATTAATGAGGTGGCAGTGACACAGCAGTGGCTCTTCCATGCGTTTCCTGGCTAATCCTGACCTTTATCTTGCCTTTTTTTTTTTATGTCGGCTCAGCTCCCAGCCTCAGTTTCTACCTCCCCTGACTTCCTCTTCTTGCTCATATTTCTTTTCTTTCACAATATATAGATAAACATCTTCTTTGTTTTGTATGAAATTGTGGCTCCACCATATTTTTCTTCCCCCCTTTAAATGTGCTTGCTCTGCAAATTAAACAAAAGTCAAACCTGAAAACTTTCCCTTCAGCTTTGCAGGCTTTTTCCTCCGTCACTCCGCCATGACCTTATTAATTATATTTATGCTCTCTCGATCTTCTAATTATGACAGGGAGCAGTTGAACACATCTCATAATTATCCATCAAATAATTACTCATCAGACTGAATAACCCTGTGTACTAGAATTGAGCCACGCCATGAGAAATGTTATATTTAATCCTCCATTCAATCAAACATGTTTTAATTCTTTTTGGAGCATTCTCTCTCTCTTGCAACAGGAGCGTCAATACAAATGGGTTCAGGTGTAAAATGGATGTACTTTCTTTCAAAATGGAAGATTACTAAATATTGTTGTTGCGATTTCACCCGTTTACACGGCGACGTTTTGAAAACAATGCCTGTTTACACGGAAATGGTAGACACCTTGAAAACAATGTAGTTCTCTTATTGGACCACTAGTGGGTGCTGTTCAGCGGCTCCGGGCAGCGTTGTCGTGTCAACGGACGCCCAAAACACAACGAACATTTGACGTTTTTTCACTTAAAAAAATGTTTTACGTCACTCCGGTCTCGAGCCTGCATTCAATTCCAGCGTCCTCTTGAGGCATAATCGGAACCTGCGACAAGCTGACATAACCAAGGTTTCCCGTGGAAGGTTGTAAATGGCGACACCCGATCACACCATAAGGTTAAGTAATGGCTTTGCTCAGTGGAGCCCGTCACCTTCACGTCACTTCACTCCGAGCTCATTACAGCCTCCATCGCGACCGGCGGCGAGATGTGCCAGTGTCCTTTTCAAGTGCTGTGATTCCTCATTCAGATCAGCTGCCAGCACGTAACATTATAGGCTCTCTTTATTGAAAGCGCCGGTGGCTTATTACACGTATTTGCAGTGCAGACTGGCGACCTTGAGGGGACCGGATGAATGATTTATATACCGTGTAAAAGGACCACCCTTCCCGGTGCTCTCACCTGTTGGCAGAATGTGTCTCGGGGTTGTAATTAGCACCTCTCTGATTGATTTTTGATTCTCTCAGAGGCTCTTGGTGCTTTTAGGTGCAAAGTGGAGCAGATGGATGATTTGTAACACCGGCTATTTCATATGCACGTACGGTTTAATGGCCTGTCTTATTAGTTTATTGGTATAGCTCAACATTGTAAAAGTGGATTAATTCAAAAGAAATGACAGTAATGACTTCCTCTCAATATGCGTTTACCTAAGTGGTAATTAACCTGTATTTGCGCCCATTGCTCGTTATTGAGTAATGCATTAAATGACGATGTAAATTGAGTTAGCGTGCGCCGTGCGCAGTGTCAAAGGTGATTTTTGATTTTCCTCAGCACTTTAAAGCCGGGAGTGAACGTCTAGACGAGGCGTTTCTGCAGAGACACACACGCACAACCTTACAGATAATTCAACCCCTGATAAATATGTTTACAGCCGAGCAAATATAATATTTGTAATCCTCTCCATCTCGCCCTGCAAGGACCGGATAAATATCTCTTGCTTCAGCCAGGTTTCCGATGCAGTATTTCTCTTTCATTGTGGTTTATCATGGTAGAGGGAAGGCGGGTGGGGGTTGCAGAGGGAGAACGAATCGTGGCGAGAGGGGAGATAGAGAACTACTCTGAGGGAAAGAGAGATAGCAGAGAGGTGGCAGATAAAGTGAGGGGAAGATGGAGAGAAAGTGCACATGAGAGAACGAGAGGTTGAATAGAGAGGCAGGAGAGTTTGGGACAGCCTCTCTTGCCCACTCTCGCCCGGGCTAAAGTAGCTAATGGGCTTGCCCAGACGCACTGAGTGGATATTGCGTTGGGACTTCCTGCAGTCCCACAGCAAACAGACAGCCAGGGTTGGCTAAGAGGCTCACTGGCCAGGCGGAAACATGATATCATCTTGCGAGCACCACTAATATGAACACACAGCCAGGCTGAGAGAGGAGAAGGCAAAGCCCGGTGTTGACAGGCTCTATAAAGCGGGCACCTGTAGGGAGAATTGACTGGGCAAGCTGAAGAGGCATCGAGCGCGTTTCCACACACATTTGATGTCCCCAGACGTGTGCGGCCTTCATTACGAGCCGCAGGAGAACAGCCGAGTGTCGGATGGGTGACAAGCGACGCACTTGCATGCCCACGCATCGGGCGGGAAACATACAAAAACCGAAGGACACGATGTTTCCGACTCTGCCATCCTCTCCTCCTCCTCCTCCTCCTCCTCCTCCTCCTCTTTGAGAGCGACTGTTACAGCCCTTCAGAGGACGCTGTATTCATGGTCACAGACACAACCGAGACACTGGAATAAGCCTCCGCTGGTTGTCGAGACCTAAATTCCGATTCCTTTTTTTTTTTTTCCTGCCCGTCGCCGTGCATTCCAACGCTGCTGAATAACGTGTCAACCATTTCACGCTCTCACCAGGCACGTCTTTTATGTCTGCGCTCTCAGAAGTCATGTATTAGTAATGCGGACAAGTTACACCACAAAAAGAACAGTGAGATAAGAAAACTCTCTCGTTACTGGAGACAAAGCCGTTTTGCTATGTCGCCAAGAAAGTTTGAAGATCAGCATAAAAAAAGGCTGCATTTTAAACCATCTGCCCCTTACTGCAGCTATATATAGACTATATGGCATGTCCTCCCCAGCTTAAGCTATTTTTAATAGCTATATTCAATATTACAGTTTAATTAGATACATTTTTGGTAGGCAAGGTCAGACTCAGTTGGTTTCTAGTTTATGGCAAACTGTTAAATCTTTTTAGAGCAGTTTTAAATGCATATGGTCAAACTGAGAAGAACCGTTTTGTTGCATCATTTGCTTCAAATAGTTTTTTGTCATTGTTTTTGTTTTTTCTCATTTTCAGTGGATAAAGTCACACTCTGGCGTGCCATTTTAATTTGAACTACCATTAATCCTCAAAGACAATATCAATGTGCAATTGCTCGGCGTTGTGGGATGCAGTTGTTGAAGGAAACTGATCTAATGCTTATTGATGGAAGCGTTTCAACTGAAAATTTGTTGTTTTTCCATTTTTGGGGGGTTTTCAGAAAATCTCACATTTCCATAGCCATGTTTTGAAATCTATGGACAGACAGAATCGCTTAAATTGGTATATATTTGGAGTCATACTTTACTCCAAAGTTACAAGTGCACCAAAATCCAAACACAGCCTCCAGAGTCCCTCCACTATGACTCAGTGTTTTGATTTTCTTGGTCTGTTAAGCTTTGCTCATCAGGAAGGGGATGTACCTTCTCTCGTATGTGCTGTAAATATTTGCTACCCAAACACACTTTCCAGTACGCAGTGCCTTCTGGTGCTTCGCACACATTAGTACCCCCTTAGGCATTGTTAGCGCTCTCGGAGGAGCAATACTGTGCCATGGCAGGTCACAAGTTTGAGGGCAGATCAGAGGGCACAGCAGTTTTTTTTCTGCCCATTCCTTGACCTCTTGTTTATTGTAGTGAAATCGGCCTCTCCAGAGTCAGCACAGTCTGCCTCTCTCCGGCTACGCTCGGAGCTTAGCAACATAAGTACATTCTTTGTATATTCACAGTCGGCAACTTTCTTTTTTTTTTCTTCCTTCAATTCGGAGTGTACATAAACTGGTGAAATTACCATAAAAAGATATGAGCGGGAAGGAGAGATAGGAGGGAGCAGGCAGACCTCTCCCTCACTGGAGCCTTACATAACCATCTTTAAAGCAAGTCTTAACCTGTGATTCATCCACTTTTACAGGGCACTTAGTGGATATGGATAATTCATATGGATTCCAAAAGCCCCCCAGGGCCCTGTAGATGTAAACAATATATGTCCCATATTTGTCAGAATGAAGAGTGCAAGGAGCGACTCAGCATAGCTCGCAGGATGAAGCTGCAACCACCCCGCCTGAGTGAGATTGATTAGACGCTCATTACTCCATGCATGCCTGCATTGGCGTGTGCATGTGGGTGTGTGTGTGTGTGAGTGGGTTGGAGTGGGTGTTACCTTGATTTGATTTATCAACTGCTCAAAAGCAGGCCCGGGGATTAATCACAACAATGATTCCATGCCAAGCTATTATCTACGTTGCTTTTTTTGAAGATGCTGACTCTCGCTGTATGTGTGCGAGAACAAGTTTGACTTACTTTTCAGGAAACTTAAATCTGTTCTCACGTTGTTTTCTTGAGGAAATTCGTGACCTTTTTGGGGGATAACTTGTTTTAAGGTTAGGGTGATGGTCGGAGTCTAATGATAGCACATATGGGCAATGTTGAACAAGTCGATGCATTGTTTCACGAAGGTATAGAAATGTGTGTGCTGCTATAAGAAGTGATTTCAACTCAAGTAGAGACTCTTAGAACCCTAAATTATGGTACATTATCTCTTCTGGTAGAAACGGTGAGTCGGTGGTGGCGACCAGCATTTCTTGGATTTTTGAATATAAACATGAACCATATAAATAATAGAAGGATAAAACTAATATGTGGTGGTGGATTTCAGCTGCTCCCCTTCAGTGGAGCCACATCAAACTGGGAGTCATGACACTCTGGGGGGCTGCCATTTTGTTATTGTCCATCTCCTCACACTGTGTGCAGAAGGACTATTTACTACATCTGTGGTGTGCGTGCGCAGTTGCAGCATTTTCAAAAAGTTGTGTTTTCCCTCCATTTGCATGGAGACGGAGTCAGAGCGTTTTCCAAAAGTTACATTTTCAGTGACTCCAAATGCCCGTTGTCATGTAAATGGACCCCAAAACACAGAACTTTTGTGTTTTCATTTGAAAAGTTTGTCCGGTAATCGTGGGCTAAGCTTTAATGCAAAAAAAAAAAAAAAAAAGGTCGTCATTTCTACAAATTTTGACAAAAGGGCAACATGAAATCCTTTTTGCGCTAATGAGACAAATAATGGCCAAAGCTTTATGTTTGTCAATCTTTGAGTTTTAATGGTCCTCCTGGCGATGCATCATGTTAAAGGATTGACCTTGACTGCGGGGTCGAGGGTTTGAATCCTTGTTGCAGCAAACAAAAATCTGAGACACTTCTATTTTCAAGATATAATGACTTGTTGTGGTGACCTCTGTCTTCATTAGTATGTGTTTTCAACTGAGGGTTACTACTTACAGTGTTACAGTGCAACTTTAATGAGTATCTTGAACCGGTGTTCCTTTATTGAGAGCATATTGTACACCAATATATGGAGTGGGAAACATTTGATCGTCTGCGATGTGCTGACATTTTCAGTTTTCTTCGACACGTCTTGCATAATCCATTTGATTGGTCAATCCTGCCCAAATCAGCCATTGTACTTTTATTATAATCGAGTTGTCAAACCTTGAAATCCAGCAGAACCTGAACTTCCAGACTCGATGAAAGATGACGAGAACCTGGTTGAAACTTTCTTATTTAAACCTCTGACAGTCAGTCTCCGCGTTCTCTTCCCCATTGAAGTGCTGTCATCATGCCGAGATCTAACGAGTTCTCTCGCGCCTTCAGGAGAACGTTTGTGGATGCCTTTCATTCTTGCAAGAGATCTAAAACACATGTCTGTATGATCTGATATTGATATGATTTCCACTGTGGGGAAAATGATCCTCGGGAGGAGGTAAGATTTCAAACAACTCTCGATCTGTCCAGGACTCATTCTTTCTTCAGGTTATCAGAAGCTGGTTTGATTCCGACAGAAGTTTTTCTGCGGATCACTATAATAACAATTTCAGTCAAAGTTTGTCCACAATCAAAGAGAGTGCAGCAATTCAACATGCAAAACCCTTTTGGCTTTAAGAAATACTCATGAAGACTGTACACTCATATATATATACTTTTTTTTTTTTTAAATAAATGTCAACATTATTTGTTTGCCAAAGTCACCTGCAGTGGCGTCGTTTTCAAAACATCAAGAAAACCCACGTTTCTCCGGGATGTCGTCACATTTTTACACGACTGTTTGTTAGTTCCGTCTGTGCAGACAGTTCAAGGTTGTACCCAAATGAAATATGAGGTAAACACACACACACACACACACACACACACACACACACACACACTCCTCTTTCCTCCTCCCTTGATCATCACTCATACATCCTCTCTACACTGTTGTGAACTTGATAATACCGTCACACACTTACACACACATACAAAAGCTCCCTCATCTCTCCCTCTCTCTCTCTCTCTTCAATTGATTTTTTTTTTTTCCTTTTTACGACTGTCCTCTAGCTTCATTTGATCCTCGTTCCTGTCTTACCTCTGCTCGCCCTTATCGGCACCAGCCGTAAACTAAGCTGATTTTGTTTTCCAACAAAAGTGGCCCCCCTTTTTTTTTTTTGTTGGCCATTACAAAATCATCCTCTATATCTTTATTCACCGTTCTGCTATCTTTCTGGCAATTTAGCTCGCTACCTTGAATCTCCTACAAAAGCCTGATTTCAAATAATAATTCTCAAATGGGTGGCACAAATAAATAAAAGCTGAAAAGACGCCGAGTGAGAGTAAAATTACCCGTTAGATTTTTTTTTTTTCCTCACAATTGCTTCTATTTTGTTCGTGTTCGATCAATCAGTGAAGCACTGGGAGGGTTTTAACGGATGAAACGTGGAGTTTGATAAGCAGTAGATCCATGTGGCGCTCACGCAACATGCGAAAATGAATGAAATTGATTGCAAGTGTGAGTTTTCTCTGAGGTCAGAAGGTAATGAGCAAGAAATTGCAAATCAAACAGACTTGAAGCACAAAATACAATTTAAAGATATACCAACAAAGAAAATTCATCTTTGGCCTGTATTAGAATACTTTACACTGGCGTTATGTAGAATTTATGCAAATCCGAGCTAAATGGCGTGGTGGAAAATCCATGTATTTGTGCTATCTAGTTTGCCATCTACACGGCTGTTTATCTGTGTCGCTACCTCACGATCTCCTGCTTAGATGTCTCGCAATCTTGCCATCTCTCAGCGCAACAATACGGCATTGTGTTTCTGTAATTCAAGGAGAGGGAGCGCTTTTTATTCCACATTCTTAGATGTGATCTTAGCTCAGGCAGTATACAGTGCAGATTACATCTCTGAATGCAGCAGAGAGAAACAGGCTTATCCTGAGACAGCATGACTCGGATCCACAGACGAGCGTGTGGACGCGTATCGCCTGAACGGAAGCGCCGACGCCCACGCGCAGTTTTCTCACAACTGTTAATTCCACAATCCGTTCACTTTTATACATGGCTCCCATCGTGTTGTTTTATGCAATTCGATTCTTTATCTCTTGTCTAATTCTTTCATTTTATCTCTGCTTTCACATCTATCCTCGCGCTCTCCCTCCCTTTACCCTCCATCATGCCAAGTTGGCGACTCGGGCACCGTTGATCCGCATTTGTGACAGTGTCTGAGTGAATTAACGCAGCGCCGCCACTGTGCGTAGACATCTAGGATGCACAGCAGAGAGTAGGAAAAAAAAAGAGAGAGAAAGAAAGTCAGCCCCCGTTCTATCTATCTAGCCAAGCTGGAGCAGAGCTTATCAGGCTCCACTAGAGGAGAGGAGGGGGAAGCGGATATTCACCCCCACTGCAGTGCCATAGTGTACATATCAGTGCCAGTTCAGGCAACATAGTCGCGGTTTACAAATGTCAAATGATTTTGTGTGTGTGTGTGTGTGTGTGTGTAAAGCTTAAATAAGTTATTCTATGGAGTAAAACTATGTTTCGGCTGACCTTATTGTTCCTTGTGCAGAAGGGTGCTCTGCTTCACTGACTCACCAATCTCACAGAAAGCCAAATGTGTTTTTTTTTTTTGTTTCTTTTTTTAATGTCTTTACTCGAATACATCGACATTTGTAATCGATGATCCGGCTTGGTATGCACCTGAACATTCCTCTAAAGTACTATTTAACATTCTTGTGTAGCAGTGGCAGGATACACAAAATGCGACACTCTCCAACGTGTGTTATCTTTTCCATTGAGCCACTGTGGGCAGTTCCACGCAGTGAGTCTATGTGGGGGGAAAAACAACATCTTATCGCATCTTACTTTGCCAGTGGAACAGGCAGAATTGATTAGTGGACAGAGGTGATTATTGGAGTTGGCATTGACAACAGTATGCCGAATCGATACTGCAGTGCTGTATTGATCCCTATGACCGTTGATGAAGTGAAGAGGCTCGTTGTGCCAATCGGGAGATGAGCACAGGACAATGATTCAGTGTGACGACAGGTTTTTACTGAGGGGTTAAGACTGCCGACCCTTAGGTCGCGTTAAAGAAACATTGGGAATGGAATATAGGGTCCATTATTACGTTTAGTGAATGTGAGTAAGACCTAAAAAACTATTTGAAAGAACCATTATTTTCCCAACTTCTATTCAATTCAATTCAATGTCATTTCTATCCAGAGTTTTTAAAAAAAATCTGATAAATATCTGATCAACTAATAATATATATTAATGGAAAGGCAAAATCTGCCAAGATGTAAACGTTTTACAAATCTAAAATATATGGAAGTGTCATCATTTAAGTTACGTTCTCAAATAAACGTTTCTATTGTATTCTTTTTATTAACTGAATCGTGGCAGGCCTAATCGTCCTAACCTGTTCATTCATGTAATACTGCTCGGCTCCACAAGATGGTGTAGTGGGTCACACTCGTCTTTTCGTCTTGTGAGAACAGGAAGAGGCAGTAGGTGCCGGCAGATAAAACAGTAAACCGGCAGGATTTGAAGCTCTTACCTACTACTTTTGAAACTAAACATTAAACTCCCAAAACTGAAAAATAGCCCGAAGGCACCATTGAATACTGAATTGACTCACAACGACTACACAGCGCTGAAAAGTTGAACCTCCGAAATATTAAATTATGAATCTTCAAGGCTCTGACCTGTAAAAGTTATGAGACTTGACATTCAGGCTGAAATCCTTTCTTAGCATTGCAGTATTTAAGTCTTTGTGATCCCGTGAACACGTGTCTAAAATGCTATAATCGCAGAAGTGTTAGCACGAAGCTGCCGCTGCGCTACTGCCGATGTTGAAACAAGTTTCAGTGTCAGCGTTGGTGGCTGCAGTCGTTCAAAGGAAACACAGACCTCAGAGATGTGCAGTATTTGATATTCTGCACTGTTAAACGGTCCAAACTTGACCGCTCTGGTTAGCTCCGGATTTCCAGGAGGAAACGTCAACAAGATGGGAGCTGGCAGTTACGGGGCTCACAGCCCACTCTCCTGTCTCCTGGAATACTGTCTCTTCTTGATTTTTAGACTCCCTCCAACTGTGTGTCTCCATGTTTACGCTGTGTTTGGCTATATGTGTATTAGCCGCGCGTGTACGTTTTCACTGTGCCGCCGAGCAGCGGTATCGCCCAGGGGTGAATCACCTGCCATGCACAAGGCACCCCTGGCATAGATCCACTTCAAAGCTTCAGTACACTCACCTTCCACATAGGCTTGGCCAGTATGGATGTACCCGGAAAATAACGATATTTTTTATTTAAAGAGTAGGAAATCCATACGTGCCAATTTTTTTGCAATGTACCACCTGAATGCATCAAGACAAAAGGAAACGTTCGAGTATTCTGTGATATTTGCACGGTGAACTCGCAGAAACATCAATGGCAAAGCAAAGTAGGTGTCTTTCTTGTGAAATTGATTTTAAAAAGATAAACTAAAAACAAATCACGAGGGCTTTGCAGCAGAACAAGTCGTTATACGCTGACATCCAGTGCACAAAGAGTACAAATTCTGCAGAGGAGCATCATCCGAAGAGGAATGAAAGAGACATGAGAGGTAACTGATTAAAACAGTTTAGCTTTTCCTTCAGAAAAAGAAAAAAAAAAAGATATGGAGGTTCATTTTTTTTTTTACTGAACTGGACACTTCCTACTCAAATAGAAGCAAGCGTTACTGATGAGTTGTGAGGCGCTGGTGCTGAGCAGCCTGCCACTTTGATGCTACGCACAATGTGAAATGCGTGGGCGAATAAATTGATGTGTTTATATGTGTATGTTTGCTGGGAGGTGCTGTATGTGTCTATTTTGTCACCTCAAGCTGAAGTATCTATCAAAGCCGCGTGATTTACCACATCCGAGCCCATTCACTTTCCATTCGTGGCAGAGACGACCTTTGAGAGATGTGCAAACACAGAAGTAGCTGCAGAGCCGGATGAGCTGTGAGGATGCTGCATGATCATTATGTGCTGACACCCAGTTCCTAATGAGACGTGGGCCCACATGGTAATCGATGACAAAAGGCCTCCGACTGTTTCGTAACAACAAAAAAAGAAAACAGACGGAAAGATGAGAGCGAACGCAACAAAAAGAGATTCCTGGCACCGTTCAGGACTGTCTTCGAGCCACCAGGACATCCCTATTCTCTTGGTTTCTTTCCTTCTTTTCTGTTGGCACCCTTGCATCTTCCAAGAAATGTTTGGGCGAGATATGAGTGAAAGGAAAGAGGAAGAAGGAGGCTCAACAAACGCTTTTCCACCCAAAACCATCAGGCTGCATTCTCCGAGGAGACAATTCATGCTGTGTACCAGTCACCACACATTACACAGTACAAGCATAGCCACCCACCTGGCAATCGCCCGTTTTATTGGCACTCACATTCAACGGGGCCTTCATTTGTCATAAATATGATGCAGAGCAGTGACCATTAAAGTGTCTCCAGTTGTCTAGTTAGAGCCCCATGAGCAGGAATCAAAGAGTCGATCACTTTGCCCTTTTATCTTCCGACTAGCTCTCAAATGGAGTGGAGACATTCAATTTAAAGTCCGGGGTCTGGTAGGAGCCGGTGACTTCCATTAACTCCATCCCTCTGAAGTAGCTGGAGAGGTACAGCATCAAAGAACTTTAATTATCCTGCTCCGCAATGAGACAGACAAAGTGCTATAACCGGGGCAGAAGAAGAAGAAAGGCATACAGCCGGAGAGAGAAGGACAGGTGAGGTGGGAAGAGGAAGTCAGGAGAGTATGGATTATCTGACATAATATTAGCTGATCTGCTTTATTCTCCACCTTTTTTATCCTGGTGAAGGACTCAAGGATTTAAATTGCGTCCTCGGCTTCATTATCTGCTGCTTGATTGGACTGGGGAGTCCTGCTGAGGTCTGCCATCAGGAAAATAATAAAAAAGAAAAAAAAAGCACAGATCTAGTTGCGTTATTATTTTGATGGAAGAGTCCAAATGGTGCCATGAATGAAAAAACTTTACAGGATTGAAAATATAGGGTTACTTCATTTCCAATATGTTGCTTTCCAAAAAAGGGGCTGGGGGGGGGGGGGGGTGCAAAAACATGTTAATTCTTTCACCAGGAGTGATAGTGGGACAGACATTCAGACAAAGTGGTGGAGTGGAGGACGGTCTATTGGGAGCTGGACAGTAAAGGTCAGGGACGGGGAGATGGCTCAAGCACAGGGACATAATTGCTTAGGCAGAGAGCCAGCTCAACACACACACCCTCATTCAGAAAAAATAAAAAAAAGCCTGGAGATCGTGGGCTGTTGTGGCCAAGGGGGGGAATCAGAGACTAGTCTGGGAATTAGAGACACCTCGAAGTAAAATGGTACAAAGTTTGTTTGCCTTTTTATTTATCCCTTCTTGTTGTTATTTTTTCCCCACTGTGTACCTCCTGGAGATCCTTCCTGCAAGCTTTGTGGCATTATTCTTTTTCTCTCTCATCCCAATCCCTCTCTCTCTAGCTCTCTCTCTCTCTCTCTCTCTCTCTTTCTCTCTCTCTCTTTCTGCTTCTGTCCTTAGCTGCACTTTTTTGTTGCTTTTCATACCCAAATCAGTTTTTGAGGTGCCTCTCTCAGCAATTTTTCACCATCACCATCAAAACTTTAATGCAATTGACTCCCTCATCCCGTCCTTCTCCTCCGCTCCCTCGCCTCCTCTGTCCTGGAGTGGCCTGCATGCTATCCACACTGCCAGTTCCAACGGAATACCAATGCTTCTGAACGGTGCAGTAAACCACTGAGTGAAACCCTGACCCGCAGTATGTGTGCGCTTTTAGATAGAATCCATTATGGGATACTAAAATGAGTTTTTGGGGTGGAGTAATTGATCATTTATGGAGTTATTCTTCATTCATACATTACACAATTATTCTATCAAGGACTTGCAGGATTGCGTTGGCGTCTGCCGTCCCTTCTGGCGCTGCTCAGGTGGCACTGATCGCTTCTGCTTTGCTCATTTGCCTCAGCGGTGATGTAACCTGCATAAAGTTGTGACTGGATCCTCGAATACCAACACAACCACCACCGGTGCTTTGTCCTCTCAGGGCTTCTACCTTTCATATGCCTTCAGGGACACAAGAATTCACACGCTTTCATGCGCGCTTATCTACACACATCGAAAGGTTAACTCCGAAAGACACATCTCAACCGACGAGGCTGAATGCATAACTGTGCCTTGTATATTAACAATCTCTTCAATGCTGCTCCAATAAGGAAAGGAAGAAGTGGGCAGCGATTCGGGTTCAGGCCACTGTGTTAGATGCCTATCATCAAAGAGAATTAGATTCTTGTAATTGAAGAAAAAAGCACCCTTGGGCAGTAACGAGTAGAAGTGCTGGGGTAAGAGGCAATGTAAAGGAATTAAAGTAAGCCCAGTAAAGGAGATGAGCTTTGTTTTGGTAGGGTGGAGAGGTTTGCCCAATCAAACTCTCCTAAGGCACTGATCCAATGTGACTGCTGTAAGTGGTTGTAAGTGAGGAAATAGTGAAACCATTGTTGGTTAGTGCTCAGATAAAGCTGTTTGGTTTGCAGGTACTGATACAGATTCAGCACGAGGGTTGACTGCTCCCAGGGGTGCTGTATAGGGTCCTTCTTTCCTCAGCATGCGCCATTGCCTCCGTATTGGTGACAGCATGGTATGCAGGATTCCCATTCAACAGCCTGAGCAGTAATCAGCTGTTTTGATTTGGCCCATCAATAATTTTGCTGGCTCAGGTCCAACAAACAATCCCATGTTTCATTTTAGGAGAGATATTCCTTCAATCATGCTGATAGAACAAAATAAAGTCTCCATCCTTCTCCTCTCACTGTCAATCATTCGGGTGAAAGTGAGATAGACGGGAAAAGACAAATTGTGCGAAGTGACACAGCCGTGTTGTAAAGCTCCTCCCTGCCTGTCACCTTTCTTCTGGCAACTCTTTTTGCATCAGCGTAATGTTTTATTGATTTAACGGCAGCGCAAGAATGATCCATTTATCCTCGTCTTGCAGAGTCTGAGTGTTGTTGATGTGTTCTTGTTGAATAGCCCCGGTATTAATCGAAGCCCAGGAGTGTCAGGATGTGGTGATTGGCCTGTTTCGAAGTGGCCTCTGAATGAGGTGACTCAGCATAAGAGCCATGAGTCATCACATTTGGATGTCCATTCAGCAGAGGGCTGAAGAAAGACCAAAATACTGTTTTTGTCAACTTCACATACACTTTAAATCAGTCGCTGTGCTGTAAATACAGGCCTTATGTGTTCTTTTTCAATACTGGGCAGCGTAAGTTGATTTTTTCTTTCTTGGGAGCTAAAGTTTGGCCTTGTGGCTCTGTGGCTCAGGACGAGTTAAATGTGGCATTTCAAGAAGCCCTAAGTGAAATCTAATATGGCGTTCTGTTTAATTAAAACCCAGGCAGTGTTTTGGGGGCAGCAGATTAGTGCTAAAAGATCCAATTAAAGTGTTTGGTGAGAGAGAATGGCTCAGGAGCCTGTTGGGTTTTCTCTCCGATAAGTGAAATACCTCACAGCCAGACCTGATAGCGCTGATAGCGAATAATGAGAACGGACCCTTCGCACTGTGCGAGGCTACAGCCAGTCACTCACCGTAGCGATGCTCCCTGACTCTTCTGCCCTCTCTCCAACCCCGGAGCAACAAAACATGCGTACTTGCGATTTCGTGAAGTGCGCCAGCGTGCCAGCAAGAAATATTCAGAAGCACTGTAGTGTCCCTCTTTTTCAATGAAGCCAGATTACCATCGCAATCTGTTGAGCAATTTTGAAAAACACACTGAGATAAAGGCAATAAGGAGTTTTCTTTGGAGTTTGTTTGTTAGTCTAATCTCCGCCGCTTGGTGTTGCAAGCTTAGATAACTGTCTAAATCTTTTATTAGATTCAGAGGAGGCTCGAACAACCGCAGTCTTGATGGGACAAAATGAGGATATTTAGCATTCGACTAATGTTTTTTTGTATCAGTAATGCTGGTGCAAATTACTTCCTCTGAATAATAGTTCTTTTTCACCCATTTATACACAGCTGGCCAGAAGGGGCAGGACAGTTAGTCATGGGAGGCCCGTGCCGAAAACATTTGTGCGTGCGAGCATTGCAATGGCTAATGGGATGTGAGACTTCATATATTCACATTTTTTTCTCTCTCTCTCTCTCTCTCTCTCTCTCTCTCTCTCTCTCTCTCTCTCTCGCTCAGACAGATACATTAACAGTTTATTTCCCAACGCCAGCCATCGCACTCCTGCCACCCCGAGTTACTCTGCTGAAATCACGTATTTTGCCTCGCTGGCCCCTTCATCTCCCCACAATAGAGCACTCCGAGCCAGCCATTAGCAAAGCAATCAGCATACTGTAATGTAAATATTTGCCTGAGGCTATTTTAGGAGGACGCGTGGAACCAGTATGAGAGAGTGGATGAAATTTACACGTTGAAGTCGGCATATGCAAACGTACACCTGCACACATGCACACAGTCTGTCCACGCATGGCGGCCACACACACGCATTGCTCTAAAGAGGCTGGCACTCTCCTGTAAAAGCTTCCCTTTGACCCTGCCTCATTAGCTTTTTTTCGCTAACGCCTCTCCGCCATCAGTCTGAGGAGCGTCTATTGTAGTCGCTGGAGGCAGCTTGTGGTGAGCGCGATGGAACAAAATGCAAGTTTAAATTGATCAAGGAATTGTGACATTTGGCGGAGAAAAACGTTCTTCTCCGAGACAGCTTTGATGTTTTCACTTTGTTTTAATGTTTGATGTCAGGCTTGCTCATTCAGTAGATGTATACATGTTCTGTTCCGGCAGAAAGATGCCTTTCAGTGCCAGCTTTCACTCCGGCTCGCTTTCCTGGCATCTTTTTTTTTTTATCTAAAATTCCATTATTGTCATATCGTATTGTTATATATTTATTTAGTCCTTTAAACTAAACAAGCATTGTGCATAACATGGCGGCGAATGAAGGGAGTCTGCCACTAAATGTGCTCAGTACTTTTGCAGGCCTGCTCCTACCACACAAAACCTACCGACTGAAAGAGAAAGAAAAAGTGTGACAAACACACAACTGAACAGAAAATGACAAAAGACATCTGTTGTAACTAGTTTGACTAAATAATAATTACAACTCATTCATCACATTCAACACTGCATGTGTAAAGAATACTTACTCATAACAATAAACTACAACAAAAATATAAAGGGATTGGAAACATTTTTGTAGAGAAAGAGACTGCCCCATTTTCACGTTGGGATATTCGTTGCATTTCGGGTGTTTATTTACATGACAACGGTGCTCAGAGCCACTGAAAATGCAACTATGTGGAACTTTTCGAAAACGCTCGGGCTCCGGTGTTTTAGTTGAGACTCACTAGTATTAACACTCTAACTCCGTTGTCTTCCGATACAAATGTCTGTATACTCGCCAGTGTTGGTGTTTATAGCGTAGTCTCTGCACACGTGTGTGGTTTCATTACAAAAACAAACAGCACCCACTAGTGGCCCAACATGAAAACAGCATTGTTTTCAGTGTTTCTGCCATTACTGTGTAAACGGACATCGTTTTCAAAACTTACCTCTTTAAATACTAAGTTTTTCTAAAACGATTACACCAACAAAGCCCGTTTTCACTTGAAACTGTGTAAATGGGGCCGATTCAAACCTGATGACACAGTGAGGTAGTGGTTAATCGTCTTGTCTCACTGACCAAACACCCGGGGCTCACTGTCGCCTTCAGGGGGCTTTTCTGACTGTGTGTTGTCGGTGACACGTCCAAATTGCACCCTGGTCTTCACTTATAGTCAGATAAAATGCTTATAGAAGATGGATTGATGATTTCAGCATTTTAATTTGAAAACATATGCAGGGCAGTAAGTGAATCGACCATTCATTTATGTAAATTGATCTGTGGTTCATTCTGGACATGGACTTGTACTCATTAACTGTGATTAACTGTGACAGCTGCTGGCGTTTCTTCATGGAGCTGCTTATTCTGGATATTTTCACTACGACTTTTCCGATGGCAGTGAAACTCTTCAAACAGGAAATGCCATAACGCGCCCTTTCTCATGCAAGCTATCCGTCTATAGATCTATACAATTATTGTCAGCTGCAATCTACTGAACAAATAATATGCATTTGACTACTGTATTTCTCTCCCAGGTTTTAAAGTCTATTGAGTATTGTTCATAAAGACAGTGAGTAAACAATTATGAAATATTCACAGATTTTTTTAAATAATGAAAAATTTTGGGATTACTCTATATTTTATAGTCAGTCCTCACGCTTGGTCGACCATGCCTTTCAGTTTGTCCTTCCCAGAAGCAGCCTCAGACCTCTCAATGAGGATCTACTGCTCAATGAGGATCTACTGCCTCTTCAATGGAGTCTAGGGTCAAGTGCAATGATGGGTTTGGCACCAGACAGGCTGCTGTGTTCGAGATAAGAAACGATTATTTATATATATATATATATATATATATATATATATATATATATATATAAAGTTGTGATTCTTGAAATGTGGACAAGTGCAGGTCTTGAAAGAGATTTTTGAAGAATAAGGAGTTTCTTTTTTCCACCTCGTACTACGTCGGTACGACTCGTTCTGGATCCCGGTGAGCAGAAATGATGGACTTGAATGAGCAGCAGTGCAGTTTTCTTTTTTTGTATTCTCCTCCGGTGAATGGTTTGGCTGCATATCACATTCAACACATTATTATTCTGCTCCTTCAGCATGTAGTGTTACCTCAAGGTGAGCAACCCCCGCTACTGTATGTAATACAGAACATATGCCTATTGTCCGTGAAACCAGATGGGAGACAATCACTGCGCTATTGAATCTACTCCAAAGAAATCTCGGTCACCTACACACAAAACCAATATCAGTATGTAAACAAATAAGCTCAAAGTCACAGCAAAGGTTCAAATGCATTTTATTGCTCCTCTGTCTGCGCTGCGATTCATGCCTCAGTCAAACACATTCTTATCAGTATTCATATCCAAGTCTGCAGTAAAATGAAGTCAGATCCTGATAGGCTCTGTGTGACTGTGGCACCTGTTGCCCTATTGGCTCAGCCTGCGGATTGATGTCTTCTCTTTGATGAAAAAAGCGCTCATGTCTAGACTATACAATGGGCCCTGTCACCTTGCCTTTCTACCGCAACATATTTAAAGTGTGTAGGTCACGGAATATCTGGAGTTCTTTCGTTTTTGACAGGATGGATTGCGTGCCTATAGGTAGATGGCCACGTTAATATGTTTTAATGAGCTTGACTCCCGAGGGCAGTGGAATAAATTCCTCAATTCGGCATAACATGAGGGAAAAGAAAAATTGAACATCCATTCTTTGTGCCAGAGTCTTTTCCCAGGGCGGGGAGCGGGGGGTGGGGGTGGTGGGGGCTGTTGAATGAAGGCATGTCAACTTCCATTTGAATGATGCATTTTTCGGGGCTTCTGTTTTGTCAAAGGTAGCTCAGGGGTTCTCCAGGCTGACACTTTGTCTTTCCTTTGCATCGCTCATTTTTGTAAGTGCCATATGAGCTGAGATGTGTGCGAGCTCCGGCTGAGGGATTGAAGTAAGCTTTGCACAGAGGTTTTTTGCCTATAGTCCCCATTCCCGTTACCATGCCACTGCAACAATTCCCCCATCCATTTGACTCACACAGAGTGGCAGATTTCTTTTGCCTTTCATGAGCTGTTGAAAAGCCGCCTTCACTCGCTTCAAATTTCTTGTCAGTTCAACTAAGTACATCTTCAAAGGCAGCAACTGGGACTGGCTGGCATGGGTGGGGTTGAGGTATATGATTGAAAGACTTGAGGAGAAGAAGAGGCTAGAAGAGAGAGAAAGATGGGATAGAAACGCTCCGGAACTTAGCTTCTAGGTATACATGTACTCACTTAAATTGAAATGTGCACTCCGAAAAAAGGCGCATTTAAATTCACACGGAAAGAACTGTCTTTCAGCTTTTGGGTGAGGACTCTTCGGCTGTCACTTTGATGAGAAAGTATGAAAATATGTCTTTTATTGAACTTATACGTATATCTGAACAACCATGTTTTCAGGTTAGTGAGGTGTAAATAACATTCCACAGGATTTAATAAAAACACGTATTTAAAAAAAAAAAAAAAAAGTGGCTTGCTAAAACAAACGCGGTGGCGTCTCCATGTCAAAAGTCATCGAGCCACATCAACGTGACTGCTTCGCAAAAGAATACCCCAGAAGGTATTTGAAAAGTAAGAAGGATGAGTTTGTGAAAGTGTGTGCAGTCAAAGGCACACGACAATTCAAAATGGAATGTTTTGATGTCGAATTGTGGAGATTTCTTCTTTAAAATGATGGCGCACAAGGTACAAGTAAAAAAAAATAATGTTGGGAGGGAGGATGACGTCCACACTGAAATGTAAAACGGTGCGAAAACAATTATGGACACTATTTTCTGCGATCACTCATCACTGCATCCAGACACACGTTAAAACTCTATTATGCAAAGAAAAATCCAGATAGTTGGCAGAAATGCTCTTTTCGATAAATATATCGGCTTAAGGTACCTACTCAAAGCCAACCAACCAACCAACCATCTATCTATGACTATAACTTCTTTTTTTAATGGAGTTCAAAACTCACCATCCATAATAATCTTCATCATAATAAAGTCTGAGTGCTAAACTTCCCTTTCATCAGTCCAGAAATGTCAGCGAGTTAATACATCTGTGCTTTCTGAACATTTATTACTTCCAAACGACAATAATTGCTTTCATTATTTCCCAAATGTTAGTACCACGCATGCTCGTGTCCCACCATTTTTGCAACGTGTTCCTATATTCTCATTTAAAATGCCATGTTTTTCAAAAACACACCGCTGTTATTGTTTTGATTGAATCTCGGCTTCTGATGTTGTCATTAACATTTTCTCTAGAGCTTCAGTTTTACAGACTTGGCTTATTTAGATTACTGAATAAGCTCCCAGCCCTGGCATTTGAAAGTAATTGTTTCAATGTGGATGACAGTATTCAAGTCGTTTTGAAGAAGTGCCTCCTCCCTGCTGGCATGATATCAGTTTAATCAATTTGAAGCTGTTTTCTGATTAAAACAAGTGGGAAGAAAAAAAATAGCCTTTCCTTTTCATCGAACTGCATGACAAACTAACAGTCCTTTCATTTGTCTTCAGGACTATTTCGAGACATAAACTCCGCTCACAAGTCAGAATAGCTCACCGAAACAACGTCATATACTGAGGGACACTGAAATACACATATACAAATACCAGCAGATCCGTTTTTCATTCTGAGCTCATCCACACGCTTGCGCCGACAGAACAGCAGCACCAACATGAAGAGCTTTTTTTTTTTGGGCTTAGTCTTTAATTAGGCTCACACTAAGAAACAGTGAAATTCCAGCATGTTCCATCCCGCTGCTCTCCAAACTCCCTCAGGCCCTCTCAGACTCACCCCAGGCAAATTCAGCTAAGCCTCGGCCCTCTGATCAGCATATATCCACACGGTACTCAACACACACACACAAACACACACACACACACACACACACCATTCAATCCCAGCTCTAAAGCTCCCAGTGCGGATTTGCGCAATCTCCTCTAGCACGTGCTCACGAGTCGTCTTTGTCTCGTCCTCGGTCGGACCGGCAAACGCCCTCCTGCCTATCGCCAATCCATAGCTCTCGCTTAAGGATTCAGTTAATTACAGCTTTCAAGAAGAGCCCTTTACCCCTCGTCCGTCCCTTCCTCCTGCGTCTCATCGATTGCAACTCCTCTTGTTTATTTGTAGATAGGCCGTGTTGGCAGCAGCTTTTTAAGCATCTATCACTGCTGCTCCCCCTTCCTCCTTCCTCCTTCCTCTCTTCCACACCTTCAACTAAACCCATTCTCCTTCTTTTTTTTTTTTTTTCTTTTTTTTTTCATAGAGGATTGGAAACAGATAACAGAGTAGCTGGTGCAGAACCAACCTCTGTGGCTCTGTGGTTAAATCACTGCAAGGAGATGGATTGTGCCTCGGCCGCCAAATACCCCCACCCCTCCCACCCCGTCCTTCCCTCCTGAGCTTTGAGTCACTGCTGTGTTTTGTCTCTGGCTCAATGTCCTTGGAACATCGGGCAGAAGTACCAGCAAGACTCCATCAAAGCTACTTGGTCAATGTTGGGAGAGGAGAAGAATGGGGAGGACAGAGTGGAGGTGAATTGAAGAGAGGGAGGGCATTAATTATAAGGTTGACACATTCAATAGAGGGCTGAAGTCAAACCACCTGCCGGAGGGAATTGGAAAACAGCAACTACAGAGTACCATCCCAATATTGGAACCCAGTCACAGTGATAAAGACTGCCTCGGTCAGAGAACACGCCATCTATCACCTAGGGTGTTTCTGTGTTTGTGTGTGTGGTATTGATGCCAAGAGAAATCTTGGAATGAAAAACTCTATTGTGTATTTGTGCTTAAACATTAATTTCAGTCATGTATGAAAGGGTCACGAATCACAAAAAAATCTTAAACTCAACCGAGTATCCTATTTCAATGCTATCTGCTGGGAAAAAAGCAAGTATTTTTAGAGATTTTATATTGTTTGTAAATTCCATTGCTGGTGTAAATTCATATAATTGATCTTCCTGTAGCGTTTGCTCACAGAATATAATGTAACACCTACTGATTCAGCTTGAACAGTAACAGCAAATCATTATAAATGAAAACAGATGAGTATCTCCAGTGTGTTTGTGGGCGTTTTAGACCTGAACAAGTTATGTTTTCCAAAACTTTGGAGCATCTCATCCACCCATTCTTTTTTTTCATCACAGCACAGCAGTTTCTTGAAGCCAATATTCTTAAGTTCCAATGAGGCTGTTGCATTTGAAAAAACGACGTGAATTGCTTATCGGATCTTGAATCTATGTGATTTTGTTGTGCCATGTAGAGCAGCGGTCCCCCCTTTTGTTTATTAGTATGACCCCAGAAATATCCTCAAAATGAAGTTGTGCACCACCATTCAATCATTAGGTTTTCAAAAACATTACAGTGAAGCCAAACACTCACAGCAGGTTCTATTACTTTAAAAGCAATGCATTTTCCCATGTCTGCCCCAGAGTTGTATTATGGTTTTTGCAAATCTAATTAGAGATCTCAAAGCATTCAAGGGGGTCCCTGGACCCACAGTTGAGAGCCACTGATGTAAAACACCACATCTCTATGGTCTCCGTGATTTTTCCCAATCCTCTATATTTTTCATGAAGTATCTGACTGTTCTCATCATAAGCAGCCCCGGGTTACATCTTCATTTGCAGAGCTGTTTCTGTCAAAGAAAATTCTGACGTGAATAAACCAGCTGCAGCGCTGCCACACACACACACACACAGACACACACACGCTCATCATTGCTTCGAGGTTTAGATATTGGTTCTCCGAGACGGCAAAAATCACTATCAATTGAAGCTAAAAATTAAAACCTTGTCGTCTATCTTTATCTCATTGCTTATTCAATCCAAGGTCCAGCAGATGCATATTGCAAGCAGGCTGTTAATTCTACCGATTCAAGAGTCATCAATCTGAAAGTGATGTGTTTTATGAGCAACATGTCCGGCGGCCAACTTAAGCCCCCAGAAAGGCCGTGGTGATCCTTTACAAGTGTTCAGAGGTCCACCAGAAGGACGAATGCTATTTTTTCCTACAGATAGTCACTTAATTGGCACTCAATATGGGGGCTCATGTAGTATACCACTCCCATCTGTCATCATTAAGCTTTTGAGGTGAAAATCTTTCTTCTGTGGAGAGATATATATCCAACAATGCACTTCCTCATCCAGCTGTCCATTTTCTAATCTGCTTTTTTTCCAGCATAGGGTCAGGCATAGGAGTTGATCCCATTTTACAATGTGTGAAAGGCGAGTTCCACTCAGGACATGTTCATCAAAGGTCAAACCCAAAGAGACAAATGATATCACACTCACATTCAAGTTAGAAACACTGAGTCAGGAACCAGGAGGAGCCGGAGAAAACCAATGCATGAGCGCGACCCACCCACTACAGCACTTCCTTATCCACAGATGTTAGCTTGTCCTCTGATTTTTGTTTGTATGCAGTCGGAGAGATTTCCATGTCTTTCCCAGTCATCAGACTCACAAAAACCTTTACTTTGTGTGACTTCTAAGTGATTTCGGCCTGAACTCGGCACTATTGTTGCCACCACCAAGTCCCAGCTCGAAGCGTCACTCAGAGTCAACTTATCAAAGACCTTTCCATTAAACTGCTCGCCTCCTGCTGCATGAAATAATACCCCAGGAGCAACATCAAGGTTGGAAAGGTGCTCACCAGTGCACGAGCCCCATGTAGCGTTGGATTCCGATTCCCTTTGATGAATGTCCATTACCATGTGCTGATTGCCTTCCATAAAAAGAACCGCAGACTGGTGCTGTTGACTGTGTTCTTTAAGGGCTGCTATGCATGTCACTCTGAAATAAGAGGTACCTGTCAAAACCAGTCACCTCATCAAGGATGCCATTGATAGCAGGTCTCAACTTAAACCGGAGAGTAGTTTCGTGTGAACAGCAGGGCCACGGTGTGTGTGGTTTTAAGTGTTACTGTGGAATTGAAGTTCTTGGCTCGAAGGGAGGCGCCTGAGTAAACTTGAGAGAAGTACACACTTGATTGAATTATTTTGGGTTTTTTCGGTCTCTCCGCCAGCCTGAAATTTGTGTGTGTGTGTTTGTCTGTGTGTGTGCGTGCGTGCATGCGCTTGCCTCAGATTGTGTATGTAAAAAGACGCGGAGTGAGTGTCGAGGCGGAGTATCTCAGATCATCGTCGGCAGGGAGGAGCAGCTCGCCGGGATAACCAGTTCGACGTTACAGTGCTCGATGGAGACGGGCGTCGGGTTTGTCACAGAAGTCGGTGGCGACGATGTTTGGGTTGCCATGCCAACCGTAGACACAGCCACTCTGTCTTCAGAGGACACAGTGAAGCTGTGTTTCTGTAAGCAAGTGCAGACAAAAGAGGGGGCACAAAAAAAGGTTATTAGGCAAGTTTATTCTCAGTCGGTTCTCGAAACAGAACTCTGTATTATCAGCTTGATTGTTTTCTGCAGTAAGTTGCAGCATTTCTGGATTGAGTGTTGTTGTTTTTTTCTATTTGATGACATTGATATCAAAGGGAAGATTAGCCCTGCTTCGTACGAGATGCTGATTCCTTTTAGCGTCCAGGTCTCTAATCCATTTTCTTCAAAGGCAGGTGGGCATCTGAAGCAGAGATTCTCAAGTTGTTTTATAAATAGAAGCAAAGTGAAATCGAAAAACAGAGCCGGCAAATCTGAACAATGGACAATTTGACATTGTTGACATAATGAATTGCAGATCAGTCCCTGCTGCATTTTGCGGCGTTGTTATTTGCATCTGTCACCTTGTATGTAAAGTACAGTATGTGAAAAGGCTGTATGCAGAAATGTGACTTAATTATCACCTTCCCGGCTGGAAAAAGAGACAAACAGGTGATGGAGTTTACTTTAGTGTGTCTTCATATTATTGTCTCTCACAAGGCTGCAAGTTAACTTTTACGTCACCATCGAAGTCAAAACATTTGCTATTGTCCACGGAGAGTTTAGGGAGATGTTGCCGGGATGATTGAAGCTGCACATCTGGCTGCTGTAGAGCAGATGTTTGTCTAGACTTTCATGATGGGGGGGGGGGGGGGAAATCTACCAGCTGTAATCCCGTTTATCAAAATGAGCAACAGCTGACTATTTTTCTATTTCTGGTTCTAAAAAAAAAAAAAGTTGGTGGATTTAACTTTTGCTGCAGAGAAAATGCATCTGCCGGCTTTCCATTTTCACCAGTAAAGGCATGGAAATGTATGAGAAGTATTTCTATTTGGTCTATATTAGACTTGAAACACTTTGGGAAAAGAGGATCAGGTGCTAAAATGCAAAAATATCTCAGTTTCCTTACAAAATAGTAATTCAGCCCAACTAACCGGTTGGGCTGAATTAAGAGCCACTATAATAAAGAAATCAATGTTATTTAATACAGGTACCTGTATTAAGGATGCACCTATAGCACTTTTTTGAAAGACGTCTACCTGTCAGTCCATCTAAACTTATTACATTCCGGGTCTGAGTCAAACAAACTGAACTGGGAAAGTGAATTTATTGCTGTGCTTCACTGACATTGTGTATAAACTCCAGTACCGGCAACACTGTGTGCCTCACTGGAAGGTTTTGGTTTCTATCTAGCCAACATGTCCAGTAGTGTATTAATCATTCTATGGGAAAAGAAAGAAAGGGCTAGGGTTAAAAAAAGACAAAATCCTTGAATGGTTAAAAAAACATGATTAGATGAATATTTAAGAAATTATATTGGTCTGAGAATTAAAACCATATTTTACCATAGTCATAGGAAAAATGTATTACATGCAGGACTAACAAAAGTTGACCGTTTCATTGAACTCTTCTTCCTCGCTGAGTAAAGTTCTTGGTAATCGGTATTTCTTCAGCCCACTCATGTCCTGACAAGTCAGTGCCTGCATGTGCGGTTAAAAAAAAAAAAACATAGTACCATCAATGTTGTAACACCGTGTCTGAAATCAAAACTTTTTGGACTCCTCGGACTTGAAAATAGATAAGTTTGTAAAAAATAAATAAATAAAAGTTCAGGATGAGTAAATGTGTCCAACTGGGATTTGAGTCATAAAGGCCTTGGGATAAGATCAGTGTCTGAGGTTGTGTTGTATTTGTGTATGAGGGCCTCTCAGTCATCGCAGAGGGGGAGAAAGGGAGGCAGAGAGGGGAGGAGGGGGGAGGTGTTCTGGGCTCTATGCGAAGCCTTGGCAAAGGCAGACAGGCTGCACTATCCTCTGGGGGAGATTCAATTATAAATGATGCTTCCACTCGGAGCCATCTTGGAATCCCTTATTCTTTAGGAGATCTTCTTCACCTAATCCTCAGCAGGGTTTGGTGTGGCCCGCCTCTGAAGTGATATGCCTCACACACATTGTGCGTCATGCATTATGAATGACGGGAAGGAGACACTCATGTCCTAATTTCACTGAGAGCGGTGTGAACATCAACACCGGAGCGGGTTGAATGCTAATGCTCGCCAGCGGGTTCGAGTCGGGTCTTCGGGAGCTGTGGCGTACAAGTGTCCCTGCCCCATTGATATGCAGTCTTTAAGTGTGTATACGTCGTAGGGAGCTCACTTTGCGCCACCTTTCGCTGTCCGTCTCTCACCTTTTCGTCCACCTCCTCATGTTTCATCATCTTACACCACCACCACCATCCATCCTAAAAATTGGACTGGTGGCAGCGAGTGGCATTAAAATCGTCCGACAGGTCTTCTTTGTACCCTGGAGTTCTGGATCTCAGCTGCAGCTCTCGCCCTCCTCCTCGCCCTCCTCCTCCTCCATACCCATTTCTTCCCCAGCCTCTGAACTCCTCCTCAGACCCCCTTCCCCTCTTCCCCTTCTCTCTCCCACCAGAGAGAATAGGACCTGACATCTCCAGAGAACCGAGAAAAAAAAAAAAAAAAAAAATCATTTAAAGCCCTTCCTCTCTGTCCGCTCGCCGCTACAACAGAAGAGTGTCAGTAATGCAGCAGGGGAGAAAGGAGAGGGGCAGGTGGTGGGGGGGAGGGGGGGGGGGGGGGGGTGGGAGGGTGAGACTGGCTACCCGAGTTCAGCGGTAATGAGAGGGGAGTTGTTATGGCTCACAGTCTGCTGTTGGAGCTCTCCAGTGTATGTGTGTGTGTGTGTGTGTACGTATGTGTGCCGGGGTATTTTTTATTTTTATTTTTTTTTCATTTTTGTGTACTCACATTTGCAGTGCTACATGAAGCTGAAGTGAGGATACATGACTGCTTCTTTAATGGCTGTCTCCGACTGGATCTGCCTCTTCTTCTGTAGCGATCCGAGTATGATTTGACATGCCTCTGAGTCGGGCGCCATTGTTACAAAGGCTTCTTTTCTTCTTATTTTTTCTTTTTTTTTTTCTTGTTGCGCCAAGAGAGTGTGGGGTGGAAGGCTTGGAACATCTCTAACTCACATCGGCGCCACTCGACTCTCCCTCCATCTGGATCCCCCACACTCTTCACGTCTTCGCTGCCGCCTCCTGCAAGGAGTGACTCTGCCTCTCCACTCTCCCTTGTTTGCCATCACATCTAACCCACTTCCGCCCTGGCATGGCCATACAGATGGCAAACCAAGCTGTTCGTCATCGAAATGTGTCAAGTGTGTCCACCGCCAGTGACGACATAAGAAGTTTGTGAATCCTGTGTGATCGTGTTGGAGGTTCTTCTCTGACACCAAAGTGCTGGCTTTAAGTGTGAGAAGGTATCTCCAACCACAGGTAAAAACAATAAAGAAAGAGGGTTTCTCCAGTCTTACAGAATTCCTAACATAGACTAGTGATTCCCAACAAGGGGCGCAAAATAGTTAACATTTCAATATTTTACGTCACAAAACTATTTAAAACTGCAATAAACACAAAGGTAAACTTCCAAAGTAAAATAAGCAATGATTCGGTCCAAAAGAAATAAGAGTGTACCAAGCGAGTTCCATCAGATATGGCTTCTTTGAAGAAATGGATAAAATTAAAGCTAAATTCATCTTTAGTGGTGAAAAAGTCCCTGATGGAAGTTTGAAACCGTGACAACCAAAGTAGCACCAGAACACCTGTAGATGGTGTGTAAAATCAAAAAATATTTCATCAGTTTCAGAATATAACAAAGAAACTGCATTTCACATAGCGTTTGTTGTGAGGTTCCTTCAACTTTTATTTTTTTAATTGTACAGGGTGTGGTAGGCTCAGAATGCAAAACATTTGAAGAAAACGGTTAGGAAACACTGATATAGACGACTCAACTTCTCTAAATAGTAAAGACACTTTTTCAACTTGTTGCATCTCTTATTATTTTCCTTTCTTACTTCGGTTGTCAAAATTGGGGGGGACTCAAACAGTTGGAAAATTATATTTAGGGCAAGCTATATATGACTTTGGCAAACCCAAACCGTTCTGTATCTTTCTGAACAACAACTGTCAATTTTTCCTCCTAAAATATTGTACTTTATAATTGAAGTAAAAAAAAAAAAGAATTTGCTGCCTGGAACCGGCCTGAAGCTCAGAGTTTGACTCAGGTACTTTTAGAAAGGGAAAATCAGCTTTATTTATAAATCACTGTCATGCACTTTATTGATGGTCTCCATTTTCCATCTTCTGTGTGGCAGTTAGCTTTAGCAATGACAGCCAATATATGTTATTCATTTTCACTCCGGCTTCAGAAGACACGATTCAACTATGTCATATATAATTAGATGTTGGAGTTTTGAGTGCCGGGGCTAACTTGGTACCCGGGTTGAGTGGGCTACAAATCCAAAATATATTGATGACGTGACAGCAAATACAGGAAGTTGAAGAACCACAATATTCGTTAATATTGGGGATGCATCGATACTACGTTTGCAAAGGATGATAACAAGTAGTAGTACTCACTTTTAGCAACTTGCAGATATAAGTATATATTAAATACCAGTAAGTCTAATTTATACTCCATATGCAAATGATATACGAAAGCTGCCGTGAGCCACTTCCGCTTAGCCTCAAAATCAATGCTACGAATACAGGTATTCCGTGCAGTATCAGACCTATTACTCGATACTTGTATCAGTATCGTGCATAGGTTATTAACTTAGATAAACTTCATATAGTATGAAATACTTTTTGACCTGTTCCAGGCAGATGGTGTCCATGTTTAGCTTTATTCAGGCTCAAATATTCAAAGAAATGTGTGAAAAAAGTTTTATACCTACATTATATATGTACTGCCTGAGAAAAGAAACCAATTGAAATGAGCTGTTATTGTGAGTTAATATGGCTCATTTTCTTAGACAGTTGATGTCATGTGGTTTAGATCTTGTCAATAAAGGCAACAGGTGCCTTTATGAACGGTCACATTTAAATGAGTGCACCTAATAAACTGGTAAAATTGTTTATTTGTCAATTATGAAGCATTTTGAAGCCGTGCTAATGTGGCTCGGATGCATTTTGCAACATTCAACATGCCGTGACTATGAAAGAGGATCCATGACTCAGCAAATGAGCCGATGGTAGAAGTCCTTATTACCTGTAGCCTCGCTGTAGCAGCAGCGGGGAGTATGGTTGTGTTTGTTCGCTCTCTATTGATGCTGCTTGTTTCTTGTCACACTCCCTCCCTCCCTCCGCACTAGCACCGACAACCAGCTCCAACTAGACTGTCAACACTAAATCCCACCACAGCGGAGCGGCCCTGAGCCTCTGTTGGCATTGTTGGGCAACTGTAGCACAAACAGTACCGCTGTAGAACGCGACTGCTCAATCCCATGGAGTTGGAGCTGCTGCCCAGCGGCTCAGACTTTATCATCCTGGCTACTGGTGCTGCTTTGCAGCCTAAACAACTATAGCAGCGGCGGCGGCAGCAGGCGAGGCAGCTTGAGCCTCTGCCGCGGTTTGTTGCGTTTGCGAGTGGGGCTCTGGCTCATAAAGTTAGAATAGGACTCCAACAAATTGTTACACAATGTAGAGTAAGCCAGGCGGTGTCTGTGCGCGCTGCGTCGAATGGGAAATAACCCTCCAAGCTGCAATCATGGGCTGTCTGTGGCGTTGCTTCATCGCTTTTCTCTCATCGTCCAAGTTTCAATCTTTAATTTTACAAAACAGATGTAATTGGGAAATGTATGGCGATGGTGAAAACTCATCTCAACTCTTCATGTTGTACTGTTTGCCAATAGATCTTAATACAGCTCTGTACACAGTCTTCCACTTTGCGCCGCGCACGCTCGGACCGTTCTATCTCTTTTTCCAGTTCTTTCCATTACTCCTGCCTTTCCGTGCGTGAATCCATGCAGTGCTGTAATGCTACAGCTTATTATAATGGAGGAATCAGACAGTGTAAATCATCCAGGGCTGGCTGTTTCCTTTACGCAGCCATTCTTCACGACGCGCCGCCTGTCATCCATCATTGTCTGCATTTTGTTTGCTGTCGCTGATGAGAGATGGGAAACGTCGTCCCCATGTGTGGTGACAATGTAGAGACGCACTGCAAGAAGTGGGTGCATGCTGTGTTAATACACCACAGTCCTGCCACACACACACACACACACACACACACACAACAATGTGTGTGCGTGTATCATTTTAGCCTTTTCCTCTAAACTTGCTTCTGGCAGTTGATTGAAGACAGAGCAGGAGCAAAGAGAGAGAGAGAGGGCATTCACTCATCAGTCTCTTCCCCGACTCGATCCCGGAGGGGAGAGGCAACAGTTGGAAATAAGAATTATGAAATGTTAAGAGGTTGTAAAATGGAGATAAATGCTAGTGATTACCCAGCTCCGTATCTCACAATTCGATTCTTCTGTTGATGATTCTTCATTGTGGTTGTGTGAAGGACAGCGGGCCTAATAATTCCCCATGTATGAAGCGCAGTAGGGAGAGAGTGTTGTAATGATGGACTTCTTTTGAACGTGATTGAGGAGGCAATTACATTTTGCATCTCACTTTCAGGATGTTTCTTCTTCTTCTTCTTCTTTTTTATTTTTTTTAAAGCTTTGCTTTCTTTTTGCTCGTTCTCCGATTGGCAGAAAATTCTACCACATCAAACCATGTTTGTCTTCTTTCTCCATCCCCTGGGGTGGCGACGCTGCAGAAAGCCCAAGAGATAACAAGGGGACAGACATAAAAGCACATAAACAACACACACACACACACACACACACACACACACACACACACACACACACACACACACACACACACACACCGCAAGGAGAAAGGAGATGAAGTGTGTGTGCTTGTAAGTGTGGGAAATAAAAAAGTTAAGATGCATACGTGTCTATGCAGATTGCATTTGAGTGACGGTGTGTGTGTGTGTGTGTGTGCATACTTCCACACATGGTTTATGGTATTTATGGTATTTATGGTGGGCGGTGCAGCATTTTCCCTTGCTGTTGTTCATAACCACACACACACACACATCATCCACCATCCAAGAAACAGGGGAAAAAAAAAAAAAAAAGGCTTGACCGTCACCTCTTTGGAGTCTTTGTACAGACAGACTCAGTCTTTTACTGTAGGTCTGCTCCCTCTAAAGAGAAGGTTTTATCCCAGCATGGTGTGAAGTCTGAATACAACCAATTACCCGGTTATAACGGACACGCGCCAGGGCTGCCGCTTTCGCTCTTTTATGGATTGCATTGTTGCATCGTAAATGTGTGCACGGGCGATACAGAGCAAAGCGACTGAGCACACAGTTCAGTGAATTATTTATGTTAAATGTTTTTTTCAATCATTTTTAATTGGTATTTAGGTTGGGAGCTGGAACCGTGGTGAAACGTGCCATCCTGTGTCCTCCACCCAGACTCTTTCCCGCTGGTCAAGCGTATTGCGAGCAAGTGACCTTCCCTGAATTCTGGCGCTGCGTGAAACTATTGTTTCCGCCTCTTTTTTCTTTTTTTTTTCCCCTCTTGCCTCTTTTGTCTAGTTGGGTAATGTCACGTGGGGGCCTGAAGGACAGGACATAGTTCTGCTCAGCAGACAGGTGTCCTGACCTTCTGTCTGCTCCTGCACGCCTCAGGGGACCTCTGTGAAATAGAGGCCAAGGCTTTGACCTAGTCTCTCATCTACAGTTTGTCTCTAAACGGAGGCTTGCTGCTCATGCAATGAATCACAGCACTGGAAAGCACAGCGTGAGGGCATTGGGTTCACTTGTACATCAAACACCAATGCTTTTTGAGGTTTTACCAGTGGTCCGTCAAATCATTCCAATTAAATTTTTTATTTATTTTTTGTCACTTTTGAAGCATAAAATCATTTCCCCTCGTCTCAGTTATCCATTCACTTTTTATACGTTGAGGTAGATGACACTGGGTAATCAGTCAACACAGTAAATGCCGATACAGTCCATTTTAAACAAGGTAAAGTTAATATTTATTGAGGAACTTACTCACTTTATATTGGTTAAATGTGGACTTGCTTGATTTCTTTTTTTAATTTTGCTGTCCTTCACAGGTGAATATAGGAAAAAAAATAATAATTTAAGAGGGCACTCTATCTCTCACCCCTTCACTCTTCCATCAATGGAGCACCCATGTGCCACAATTAGATTTCAGATGGCCTCCCTCCAATACCCACTGGCCATAAGCAAGATTACATTATTCAGAGATAGAGATGAAAGTCCCCTCTGATCCACCAAAATAACATCCTGCGCAGTAATCTGTTTGTAGATTTGATTCCTTTGATGATATCTTTCCAGCAGTTGGCTTTTCACCAGGCATCCATAACTGGTGCGAATCGAACACATCATCTCTCCTGTGTCGCGCGGTTTTAATGTGCCAGCCTTGCGAGCGACAATGGCGATAACTCATCCGGAGAATGACCAGTATGGCTGAAAAATTGTTTGCTGGAATTAAAAAGTGAAGAAATAAAGGTGACAGAAAATGTTATGAAGCTGAAGTGAATGGGACTTTGAAGCGAAGTACGAACTGAAATTGCCTTTTTTCCTTTGCTTCTATGCAGCCGCCTGGAACTTGCATTCGAATGTTTTTCCGTGCCGTTACTAAGCAAATCGAGGCAAAACAAGGTTTATAAGCCCATCACGGTGGCACACTTTGTTGCAGAGAATTCCCTTAAAAGGTTGTCTTGTTAATGAATCCGCATTATTTCCCAAACATTGTGAGGCATCGCTTTTAATTGTTGTACACTTTTAATTAGATGAGCGTTTTCCGGGGAACACTAATGTGGAGTGCTCATGCTAATGTACAGTACACTCCGCTGCTGAACGCGCTTGTTGATTTTGAGTTTGATTTAATGAAGCAAAAAGCCACAGCTTGTTTTTAGTTTTTTTGGTTCTATTGCTGTCACAAAAAATCCCCATGGAGGTGTTGAGAATGGGCACAAGCAAATATGCTAGAAATATTTGCAGAATTGCACAAATTTTAATATATTGTTAGTCTATACTTGCAGACTTTCTTCCTGAAGTGATTTAAAAGAAACTCCTAACCTTGGGATTCAACCTGGAGATTTTTGAGTTTTTTTGTTTTGACCTCAGAAATCTTCCATGTCGGGGGTGATGATGTCACACTCGGTGGCCGTGCACACAACGACTTGATATGCAGCGGACTCCCTGTGTGTCAGTGTGCAGCCTGGGCCCAGCAGGCTGCTGGGGAAACGTGTTACATTCGGTCGATCTCGGTGTTCTCTGTCTTCTCTGTACTTGTGCGGATAATCACCCACTTGTGTGATTGTATGTGAGAAGACATCATGTTTTGAGCGCGTGTGCACACGTGTTTGCGCGCGCTCGTACTCGGGCATCACGATGTGCTTTTGTGCCTCTGTCGGCCTGTGTGTGTGTACGTGCATGTGTGTGTGTGTGTGTGTGTGTGTGTGTGTGTGTGTGTGTGTGTGTGTGTGTGTGTGTGTGTGTGTGTGTGTGTGTGTGTGTGTGTGTGTGTGTGTGTGTGTGTTTCATAGCGAACATTGTCTTCTTGAAACACTAAGCAAATCTTCTCAATGTGATAATTGGCTCCCCGGGGTGCTTGTATCTTTGCTGCTCATCATCGTCATCCCCTCCAGAAAAAAAGAAAAAAAGTGTGTGTTAGATGAGATAGGCAAAGTTTGCTCGTTTGCCGGGGAGAAGTGATCCCAAGTCTGCCTGAACTATTTTGGCAAGAAGAAACTTTGAGGCAGTGAGACAGCGGGGGACAGATCCGGTGGAACCTGGCTGCAGGCTGCGATCTGTCGCCTCCGTGGCGTCGGGGGGCTTGTTTCTGATGACGCAATGCCGTGGATGACATGGCGATGCATGGTGCACCGATCGGCTTCAGCCTCTGCAATGTCACCGAAAGCAAGCGGGCGACTTTATACTCTCTGTTAGTAGGTTAAAAAAAATAAAATAAAGATGGCATCTCTGAGGGCGGCGTCTGTGTTAAACCATCCATTTCTGGTTATTAGTCACAAACAGTGAAAGCATTGTTCGAGGCTCGGAACGCTTCATTTGCTGCTGTATTTTTCATCTCGCATAAACGACCTTAACTGGTGGTGTGCAACGCTGACACCTGAGCTGCCTAAAATTCAGACCGGTTTGTGCGCCCGAAGGCAAATAGAGACGCTCATCTGGTCAGCGGAGTCTCTCCCTCTCTCTCAGTCTCTCACTTCCATATGTTCATGAAGTCTCCGGGGTATTTTAGACCACGGAGCAGATTGTTGGCTGCTTCGTAGGGGAAGCACAGCGAGACAGCTGGGCACCCATCACACAGCCGAGCAGATGTTCAGGTGACTTGGAGAGGAAGCGAACGGAAAAGAGAAATGTCAAGGGGGGGTGTTGCGGAAGAATGGAAAAGCAGAGGGGTTGGTGGAGGAAGAAAAAATTGATATATATCGACGCGAGAACTCAGGGAATTCATTAGCAGACCCCCCATCAAGCCTGGCTGAGTGCTTTGCGCACTCCCCGGGCCACAGTAGTCTGATTTGGCTCCCGTATTGATTTACCCACTAGTGTATCTGCTGTAGGTCTAATGCCTTTGATCTCTCGATTATCTTTGCCTAAAAGTGGACGGGACGGCTGAGCGGCTCAAGGCTTCGGTGCTTTCATTCCGAGGCTCCCGCAAGGGAACGTTTAGAAGTTGGAATGAATCCAACCCTGCAACATAAAGTTAAAACTTTGCTTTCCGTTTCCGTCTGTTCTACGTGACGGTAAATATGGAAATTGGGAGTTTTTACAGATTCTGTGGCTCAGGGCCAACTTTATGCAGTCACAGTTTTTAGCCTGAGACATTTTCTGCCCTGTGGTAAATGTAAAGAAAGATTCTGTTGTACCAGGACACCGTTATTCCCATAAGCCATTTGTCAAATGAAGGTGTTTCCAAACCCCCAACCCGACTAGCTCCCACACCCCTTTCTCTCCTTTCCTGTGCCAACCTTTGTTCTTTGGTTGCAGGTCTCATATATAATACATGAGGATTGGGACACTTATCCGATTCTGGCCATACTGGCTGCTATTCCCAGGAAAGGGCCTATATTTAAGAGCTGGATAGGTCATAGATGGCACCATGGGAGCCGCTGACACCTACCCAAAAGGTGGTAGTGGCTGAATAACATTATACTCCTGAAATAGAACTTGACACAATTACACAGCAGCAGTGGCAAGGTAGTTGTGAAGGAATTACAGTAGCAAGAAACCCTAATAGGAGTATTTTGAATCAGCTTTTGTCAGCGACGTGTCTTGTTTGTGACAACACCGTGCTCCCTCTTGTCTAGTTAGACAATGTTTGTACATAACCGACGTGACCTTCTATGCTCGACAACAAGTCTAATACCTGCTTCTTATTGTTTCCCCCCTTTCTCATTCTCACAGCTGGCACCACCTACATCTTTGGAAAGGGCGGAGGCCTGATCACGTACACGTGGCCCAATAATGAGAGGCCGAGCACGCGGACGGACCGGCTGGCGGTGGGCTTCAGCACGACCATCAAAGACGGCATCCTCGTCCGCATCGACAGCGCCCCTCGCCTGGGAGACTACATCATGCTCCACATTGTAAGTAATACAAATATACTCAAAAGTGTTTTTTTTCTCGCTGAACGTAAGCAGTCTGGGTTTTCTGTTTGGACCACCAACCTCTGAATCACTCCTTTCCTTGTGGCAATCTTGAGGCCATACTTATCCCGCCGTGCTCCAGCTGAATTATACAGACGATGCAAGGCCCAAGAAAGAAAAAGACATAGACGGCTCCCCATACTCTTAAGTGTGAGCTCACTCTCCTCCAGAATAACCCAACTTCTCCACTACAGTCAAACTAACTCCCGGCATGAATAATGAATGCGCCTCTCCGTACATATCCAGCGTGTTCCCTCATGTTGGAGGGTCATGATAGAAATCGGGGCACAGCGAGTTAAAATTCCTGGCCAGTCGACTGTGCATCCATGCGGCATCTTAATAATTTCACATTGCGACCTTGTGTATGACTCGTTTACATAAGCATTAAGTATTTACATAATCATCAAAAAGCAGCTCGGTGAATGCGGGGCGTCGAGTCGCCGCTGTCGCAGGTATGTAGAAGCAATTTTTAGAAGTTAGACTTGCTGCTGTTTGCCGTTCGATCATGAAAAAAGAACAAAAAAAATAAAATAAGAGGTGTTGATGATGAGGAGGAGCTACAGTTTCTAAAGCAGATTGAAAGTCTTTTTCTTCTTAAAGAGCTCCCCTCATCTCCTGAGTGCCGGCCATGTGGTGCAGAAAAGCAGCCATCTGCTGTGCAAAGATGAGGGCCAACAACGAGCCGTTTGGAGCTGCATTTACAGCACACAGGGAGGGAAGTGTAGGTGCGTGGCGATGTGTTTAGAGCGGCAAGCGATATAGATGTATGAGGGTGATGTGGGAAAACGCCTCCCTGCGTGTTTCTTAGCGACTGAATAATTGCAGGAGCCTCTAAAGGAAGGGATGCATTTTTAATTTAGCTTTTTCGATTTCACACCACAACTCGCCAAACAGGGTAATTTGGCTGCAAACCGTCGAGCGGTGAGTCTCTCCATTCCTCTAGTCTCACACGCTAAATGAATTTATTAATAGGAAAGTAGAAAGAAGAGAAGAAAAAAAACAAAAAAACCTGGAGATTTCGCCAATTCATTCAGAGAAGCAGCATGTTCTGAACACAGTGTGGGGAACGTCGCAATGCTTGTATTTCAAGTGATTTATTGACAGCCCAGGGTATGCAAACAAAGCGTGTTTCATTTAATATTAACAATGATTTTAACCTTAAACCATAAAATACCTGTCAACAATGGATGCGCAGCCAGACTCTGTCTCTTCGACAATTACACGGCTATTGAACAGCAACAGAAGAGGAAAGTTGGACTCAGTTTTGCCGCAGGCGAAGAATAAATAATTAATTAGACCTTGAGTTTGGTGGATTTGGTTACTTCTCGAGGAAAATATACAACCGTCTAGTTTGGCTTTCAACGTTTGGATGAAGCGTTATCACCAACACACATTAGATTCTGTCCTCTGCAGTCGGGTGAATCTTAGACGGAGCGATCGCACCTTGGGAGTATTGTCTAATTTGCAGCTAAAACAACTCTGCGGTCTCCGGGAGATGTATTTGGTGGAGAGGCCGTGAAATGAGCGGCGATCTCGCTGCACTGAAATGCCATTAGATAATAATTCCTAATGACAGGCATCAGGTCTTCGCTGTCAGCATTCTGCGTTCAGTAATGAATCCCAAAGAAAAGGTTAAAGGCATTACGCCTGTCAATTCGGGATATATGTCGAGCCAAAGGTCTCATCAGGCCCACGGCCATTACTTTAGCCTTTGCAATTATTAGGTCTCTACTAGAGAGCCTGTGCACTTAAGTCAATGGTTGCACACTTTTAACATTTGAAATAGTTCAGTTTCTGACATCAACAGAAAGGAAAATAAATGCATGTGGATACGCCGTCGAGTCTTTCACTGACCTTGGCGGTGACTTCAACGCCTCGCACTTGCAGTCTCCCCTCAAAATCAGCGCACGGGGCGCTTTCCTAAACACACTGAGCCTACAGTGCAGAGGAAAGCAAGACAATCCGCGGCAAGACGTAATCACGAGCTTCCCTCTCCGTCTTCCCCCATCGCTTTTTGCTTTTCTTCATTATCTCCTCTCTGTGATTAGCTCACGGCTTGTTTGGCAATCATGAATTAAAATGCTGATTGTGGTGTTTACATTCTAACTGCTAAGAACAACTTGCATGCTCGGTTCGGAATCCGAGGGGTAATTTGGGCTAATTTGCCGAGGTGAACGCAGCATTTCGCCATCGCCGAGATCTCATTTGCGAGTTCGCTCGATTTGAATGCAGAGGGCGGAAATAGAGGGGTGGGGGATGGGTGGGGGTGGGGGTGGGGTAGGAGGCTTCTTGTCAGCATGTAGTTAAAAAAAAAAAAATACCAACCTGAGCCTCTATAAAGAGTCGAACGCTGTCAAATCGAGGGTATTTTCATCGCACACGACTTTTTTAGTGCGAGGAGTCAAAAGGGGGGGAACTTATGGTAACGTTGGAGTGTGTGAGTGAGAGTAAATCCCTGACAGAAGAGCTCTAAGCCATGGGCGAGACGTTCTGGTCGTGAGTCACACAGTCTCTCACCAGGGACTTGCACGTGGCTGCAGGTGAAGATTACCCAACGACGAAACTCGCAAACACACCAAGACAGAAATCCCTCTCAAATCGCAACTGTACGACATTGTTTAGAGCAGCAGTGAAGGTGGTTTTCTGCAAAAACAAGAATAGACAATTAACACAACCTCATCGCTGTGACTAATCCACAGCCGATTCGGGACATTTCTTGAAAAAGGCTCCAGTTCCAGATCTGTCATAAGTAATTACTTTTCGGCTTCTTTGAAGACGAAGTTTGTGTGACTACGCTGGCATCAGGTTCATTCATTAGTGGCTGTGAAGAAAGATGATTTAAAATAAGCATATCCTGTACATCCACATCATTGTCTTTAAAGTAAGTCTTCAATGGAAGAGGCTAAAGTCATCTCCTAAGTAATCCCAAGAATCGGTTTGATAACAGGATTAACAGTTTGATGGCATCAGAGGGCTGCTTTCTTTCGTCTCTGTTCTTCATTGCTGGAGAATGTGAGGTGAGTGAGTTGAGGCCCGGTTCATCAAGGCTCAGATTAACTCGCTCCTTCGGAGACTGTCGGAGGTGACAAGTCGGGAGTGGCGCAAAGCCCGAACTTTTAAGACCGCTCCGTCAGGTTTTGGTGTCTGGCAGCTTTTTTTTTTTTCGGTTTCCAATTAAGAGAGAAAATATCAGCGGGGCGCCTGAGAAGATAACGACTCCTGCTAACGCGGTCCCTGTTACAGGTACCGTCGGAAATGTGTTGCATTCCATGCAAAAGTCATTACGACGAAAACTCCCGACTGTCAGATTTTTAGATGAGTGTGACATTTAAGCGTTGATTGTGATTTGAGAGCAACTAAAAAAAAAAAAAAGTTTGAACTTTTTTCTCCCTGTTGTCTAGTTTATTCTCTGTTTGTTTGCTTTTAACATTTGAATCCTAACGAGGATTGTTTAATTTGATTTGTAGTGGCGGTAGCGGGGCCTTAAAAAAAAGCCTCGCTGAGGAGTCACATTAGTAGTGACATTTTTATGCTTTGCACTGTTCCACCTCGGAATAAAAGGCTTTTTTCTTGCGTTAATGGTCTCTGTAAAACTTTCCCAAATGATTGGTGATTGGCCGGATGTTTTTTTTGGTTTGTTTGTTTTTTTTTTTTCCCCTGATCTCAGTCAACACATATAAAACACAGACTTCCATCTCCATCAAAAACATACATTAACATCCAATCAGGCGGGTGTTTTCATTAATGGCGTGGAGGCTCATGGTATTCCATTACCCACTCGAGGTTTCCCCTCCTGCTAATTCTCTGGGAGAAAAGGTGCGGCGGCTGGATAATTGAAAACCCTCGTGCCGACACTCAGACACAAGATGTGGAATGAGGTGACTGGCTGCAGATTGTAAATGTTACCTTCCACGCTGTATCCCTTTTTCTTTATTTTTTTTTTTTTACACATTATATGCACACTTGCACAAATGCATGTATTTTTAAATGAATTAATGCAGGAGTGCGGATGCATAATTTATCCCCCTCTTCACCACTCACACCTCTCCCCATCCATCTTTTCCATCTCAGCTTAGCTGTATCCGCCTCCCCATCGACCTCACTCCTTGCCTCCTGCTCTGACAGACCTAATATAAGATGTTTGATGTGTACCTGTGTGCATCAGCTCGTATATGCCCAGCAATGTATTGCCTCTATCAAGTTACCCTACCTCGGCAGGGAAAGGCAGATATTATCTTGGTTATGGCTCATGGCCTCCGATAACATTACAGCTTCTTATTTGACTTTGTATTTCCTTACCTCCCACATTTGATTCCCCCTACGGAAATAAAATGCCGGGGAAAATACATCTCACAGCTGTTTTCACAACCAGTTGCACACGGCGTACACAGTCAGCATTACTGTAACTTTGTTGGTAAATATTTTTATGAGGCAGAGCAGCAAGGTCGTTTTTACCTCCCCTTGCTTGATTATTCAGATTCCTCCGGTAATACAACCAACTGTGCTATTTTAACTTGTTCCTGTATTAACAGCAGGAGGAACTGGTGGTATTACGAGGCCAAATATTTAGCATTAGTATCCTTCGAATTGAGCGCGCCGTGGACGTGTAAGTACTCGTCAATCAAATGTCATTTATGTTGGTTTTCGTCAAAAGTTTCACCAATTTAATTTGCGGTACGCAGTGAAAATTCTACATAAAATATGAAAATGTATATAACAGTCTCCTGAAATCATAGAACGTAGAGAAATGAACTATCTGTTTAATTGTCCATCACAAAGGGAAATAAATGTGTCCATCCCGGTTTCTGAGATTTGAATAATACAATAGATGTAAATTGACTCAGTTGGTTATCCTAACTTCAATAGTTTTCCCTGCGGCACATCGCCGACTTCAAAATATTTCTTCACATTGTCTTGATCAGCTTGATTTATTAAATGCGAAGGCCCTGTTTACACGTTCTCTTTTTCTTTTTTTTTTCCTTTTTTTTTTTTATATACATACAGAAATAACATACAACTCCAGGAGATGCTTTTCTTTACACTTGTCTGTTTTCCCATGAGATCACAACACGCCATTCTACCTGACAACACACATCCCCTATGAATACACTCATCCTTTCCCTCACACCTACACCAAATAAACAGATTCACCTTGGTGTCTATATCCACACGTCATCCTCCCCATCTTCCCTCAATCCTCCCCCTTTGATTGCAGATTGTAGATTCTGCAAACATATTGGTATTTTGTTGTACATATACAAGTGCTTATCTGAAAAAAAATGCATACAGTAGAATAAAGATCAATTCTAATAATAAGTGATGACTAGAGCTCAGCTATTACGAACCATTTTGCAACAAATCTATTTGCAATCTGGCTGTGATTTTTTTTTTTCTCATGATGCAATTGTTTTTCAGTCTCTGCCTCCACTGAGTGATGTTGGGGGTGTGTGTGTGTGTGTGTGTGTGTGTGGGGGGGGGGGGGGGGGGGGGGGGGGGGGCTGCGGTTTCAACCAGGATTACACAACGTTTTCAAGGGAAAACGGAAAACTTCTGTCACAGTTTGGGCGTCCGTTAACGCGACAACAGTGTTTTGGAGCCACTGAAAATGCAAGTTTTTGAAAACAGATCCCAAAGTGGGAATTTTTGAACACGCTCGGGCTCCGTCTCCATGGAAACGGGTTAAAACACAACTCCTGCGCATCCTCACCTTGACCATAGTAAACAAATCGTCTGCACTTGTGTGCGTAGATGGGACAATAACAACAATGGCGGCCTTTAGGTCACACAATAACACTGGTGTCCGGCAGTGTTTAGCAATCATTTTGGTGCTGAAGGCGCCGATAAAAATACTTCAAGAGGCACTGTAGTAATGATCTGTCCTCCTCCCTCTTTCTTTCTGTCGCCTTTACTGTCGTCTGCTCGCACCGATCACGTTCATTTAATCGGCTGAATCCTGTTCGGCTGCTTCAGTTTTGGGCGCCCTGTTGCCACGCTTGCCAGCTCTCTGTCACACTGTCGCAGCTTACAGAGACACGTAAATAAAGCTGAGGCGTCATTAATCTTTTTAGCGACACCTGCTGCCGCGGCGAATCAAATCGTAATTCTCTGTTCAAAGTGAAAGTCTCGGATTTTCAATTTCACTTCAAAGTACAAGACTATTAACATTAGAAATATACTCAAAGTGCCAAGCGTAAGAATTATATGTGCTTATCAGTTATCTTCATGCAAACAGCAAAGTAGAATTTTATAAATGTGATGACTGATTCTTTAATATATATTACTTTGTGATACAGCTGGTGAATATTTTTGTAATAATCTTACGACTTTTAAATTTCGCTCATCATCCCGTGATTCGATATCATCACTGATTTTCTAATGAAAAAAAATCAGCGTTCAGATAGTTATTTGAAACGGGTAATTAAACCCATTAAAGCACATGTGTGTCGTGTGGGCATGTGTGTATTGAGGCAGAAAAACACAGAGTACGAAAAATGGAGGCGAAGCAAATCCTCATGTGTTTCACATTATTGGATATTATTACTACTGGCTGCTGGGATCTTTCCATCCACCGTCGAATAGATTAACCTTACGACTTCGGAAAGTAGAGCAACTGGAGAAAATCCGCACATGCATGCGGGACTAAACACATGAAAGGCACTCAACCAAAGTCAAACCAGGGATTTTTATCACCGCGTTCTAACGACTTCTCCACTGTGCGACTGCTGTTTGGATCCATAGATTCTAGGTGAGGGGTGCCCCATTACAGCCCGATTTCATCTTGAGTGGGTCGGACCAGTAAAATAGTGCCATAGTAACCTTTAAATTTGAGTTTTAATTTGTTGTGGCGCAGAGTATATATGATGAAAATGCCTATTTTCACAAAGCTTAGCCATTACTGCCACAAATAACTTCAATCTTAACATGATGCAAAAATACACTGAAATATCCCCAAAACATCTATAACCGTTGCATTTTGCAGACTTTTCCATGCATTTTTTTTTTTTCTTTTACAAACTCAGCCTGGCAGCATGGCTTTGTGGCTAATGCTAGTTTTGCTAGCTTTCATGGCAGCATCACTGATATTTCAGCTCGGCTCTCAATGTTGTGTCGTGTCCACTACTCTTAAGAAATTTGCTTTTTGAAAAAAACTTTATTTTCTTTAAAATTTGAATAATTCACTTGGTGGTTTGCGGGCCGGATTAGGGCTTCTTGCATGTTTTTTTTGCATGATTTTCAATCAATAATTAGGTAAAGACGTGCTAGGGAAAGGCTTCCCCTGATCTCTAGATTCAGGCCACGTTTACACGTACCCGAGTATTTAAAAAACAGATTTTTCTCTACGTTTGGGCCGCATATGTATACATGAACGCAGCTACGACTCACCAAGGATTCCTGAAAACTCAGGCCAGATTTGAAGAAACTGTGTCTCCGTTTGCATCTAAAGGGGGGTAGGCGAGTGTCAATTAGCGTCAATGAAGTTTTTTTTTTTTAAACTTAGAGGGGGCAATATCAGTTTTTGTAAAAACCTGGATATGTGTAAACATGGCCTCATATTGTAGCTGCACACATCTTATAATCAACCTATTTTTTGACCGTATCCACCATCAATAAGGAATAATAACATGGTAAACTAGCTCTTAAAGTTAGTGAAGTTTCTCTATGAATCGGTGCCACGAGCAACATTGCAAGACCACCTGCTTATTTATTGTGTCGCTGTATGAAATTAAAAAGGAGGGGGGAAAATAAAAAAGCAATTAATTAATGATTACCAACTGACACATAGTCAACAGGGGCCTAACAGGGCTCCAGGGAGTCTGGGGCCTCGGGGCAGTTCTCTGCTCGACCTGGTTTCTAATCCATCCCCGCAGGTGGCGTGTAATGTAAAATGTTTTTGTTTTTGTTCAGTTTTTTTTTTTTTAACGCCGGGCACATTTCAAAACTGTGTCGGGGATTTTTGTGTTAAATGAGCTTTAAATAGCTCGAAATCAGTTGGTACGAGAATTAATAGCCAGAGGGCATTGAGCATTGTAGGAACGAGGTTTTCGTGTTGATTATTCACCTGTTTCATTTCTGGCGAGAGGACGTTCGCTCACATCCCCGAGCTGTGAACAGTGAATAATCCGAGGTGGAGGAAGTGAGACTTTGATGCCTCTGGTCATCAATAATTAACAACTTCAGCAGGCACCTTCCTCCTGACTGAAAACACAGGGACAAAAAAAAATTTTTAATAGATGCACCGGCATCACTTAAATGCACATTACACCGAAAGCCTTTTTTCACGCGTCTTGTTTCTTCCTCAAGCCGGTCATGCATGAATCCACACAAACATATGTAACACAAGGGCTCGTACTCTTTATTTTCTCCTCCTCCCGGCCTCCACGCACACCCGCCCACGTGCTCCGCTTCTTCTTTCTCGCTCTCTTGCTTCACCCATGTACGTTTACAGTGGACACACACACACACACACACACACACTGACACACACACACACACACACACACACACATGTTTCCATGGGCTCCTCCAACAAATTTTCACACCACGCTATGCTGCCACCGACACTCCAAACATGAAACGAGGGCTCTTCGGGGACAGCTGCCTGTCAGTCATCCATGTCAACCGAAGGCACTTCTGGGATAACAGTTTATGGAGCAGACCCTCTGATAGACACCGTCAACCCCCCCCCCCCCCCCCCCAAACCCCCTCCACCCCACCGTCACCGTCGCAGGCGAGTAATAATCACAGCAAGTTGGACAAACAGAGCAACATTATTACAATGTACCCATGTGGGCCGCCGTGGCCCTCACCCCGGCCCTCGATGATGTATATTTCATGGATTAAGATGAAAAATTCAATGAGAGACAACAAACAGAGATGCCTGCCTCCATCTCTTCTGCTCTCTGACAGCCAAACCTCTGGGGTACGCCCCTGCTTTCACAGCTTCATGGTAGGACATGAATCCCATTCGCACAGTGATAAAGAGACAGAAGGCGAAGATGAAAGAGACAGAGTGGAGCATCATGTACATCCAAAAGTAGAACAAATACAACAGTCTGAATGAGAAAGAGCGGGGCGGTGGGGAGAGGAGGGGAAAAAATGAGAATAAGCCGAGGTGGGGAGAGCGATCGAGATGTGGGTATCTTAAAATTCAGTGCAGGATCAGAGACAAACTTGGCTCAGATAGGTCTCAGCATACAAGCACATTGGCTGTGAATTCCAAGATATGTGTAGCCTCTCCATCTAACCCACCCCCACCCAATCTCTCACTCCTTATCTCTCTCTTTCCTTTTCTGAAACAGTGCCTCGGCATCATTGTTTTCACACTAAAGGCTGGATAGAGAGCTCAAAGCTGGTCAGTCAGTCTGTTTGAATGCAGATGTGGTGAGGAAGTGGTCTCCCACCACCACTGCACCCCGGCGGAGGTTATGCCGGGTTATCGCCGGGTTACATACACAGAGGTGTGGGCAGAACGTGCTCTCTGCAGTGGCTGCTGTTTTATCTTCAGACCTCTGCCATATATCAAACTTGATTTGTTACAACACGAGAGATTCGGGTCTATGCCTGTGTTTATCAAAAAAAATAATGAAGAAATATCGCAGCAGAAGCAAAGATCTGACAGTTCTGTGTATGCTAAGGTATTAACAGTTAATCATTTTCCAAAACACAGACTCTATACTTTATCATCAGGTGAAAACATTTATACTCAAAACACTGGAACAAACTGCATGTTTGTAGTTTGCGGTCGTGTAAACGAGGCCTTAAAATAATTATCATTGTTACTGCTTTCCCAATGATATGATTTTTGATAAATGAAAGCAGTAATTAAATGACCAAGTGTGCCGGCATGTAGTGCTCTGTGCATATAAAAATATATGTGTGTATTTAGATTTGTAATACACTTTTGTACGTGTGTATTATGTTTGACTCACACTTTCCCAAGCCAGAGTTCCTGCAGGGTTATGTTTGTGCTCATTAATCTATACAACAGTGATTCCTGTGGTTATAGAATCTGTATTTCTAAGTAGACAGTGCAGACCAAAGGGCACAGGGTTTGACAAGTATGAGCCTTCTAGTCTCCCTCAAGGGCAAAGAAAACCCTTCTATCTGGCACGACAGAGAGAAGGTACACAACAGGTTATCTTCATGTCACATATATGAATCTAAAGAAACACAACAGATTTCATTCCTGTCTCATAAATATATTCACATGTAGGCCCTTTCCAGTGCACCAGAGGTGGACCTATATCATTTTTTGAAGGATGAGCACAAGTACTAACCTTTAGCTACCCACAGATAACAAGTACCGATATGAGTACTCATCAAGAGCCATTAAGCCTAATTCAGACTTCAGGTGATACGTGAAGGCTTTGCGTCGTCTTGAACCGCCTCTGCACGGTCACAAGGGCCTACATGTGAATATATTTATGAGACAGGAATGAAATCTGTTGTGTTTCTTTAGTTTCATATATGTGACATGAAGGTGCAAGAAAGCGTGTTGGGAAGGAGTAAAGAATATTTCTATAGGTTGTATATTTTGGGTTTTCGTAGCTTTGGTATCTGAAAAAGCGTCAAAATATCAGGCTTGAACGAGCTTGTGAACCTGCTATCACCTTCATCAAGAGTCTTCCTCAGTAAGTCTGCGTTTAAAAGCGGAATATTATCCAGCCGACGTCAACGCTGAAGTATATTTCTGCTTGATGTGTAAAAAAAAAAAAAAAAGAAGAAAGAAAGAAAGAAAAGTCACTATCTGATAAGATGTTCTCCACATCAGCTGCTCAGTCACAGCTCAGTTCTGGTCCCAACTCCTAATAAGTACTTTCCTGGACGGCGACAGACGCTTCCCGACATCAAACACCTCACTTCAGTCAGCAGCTTCGTAATTTCCTCTATTTATCCGCCTCCCGACGCGACGCTGTGCGTGCGCCTGAGCGGAGGGGCGGGACGGCCCCCGTGACGAGTGCCTAATGAAAGATCAGAGGGATTTGGGATTGATTGAGGCGTTTCTCACACACACACACACACACACACGGCCAGATGCCACCTCAGCTCCAAACACACTCCTAAATCCCCCCTCGAGGCTCCGGAGTTACCATCTTTCACCTGAGACACAAGCGGAGGGCATAACCAAATGAAAGAAAGGGATTTGCACTTTAGCAAATTGACTCCCTTTCGGATTATCGACGCGAAAGGAAAAGGCTCATCATCCACACCGGATGATGAGCTGCAGGTCTGCTGGAGCGATGAGCATCAACATTGGAAAAATAACTCCGGCGCAGGATCACACAACTACATACACACCTCGTTTCTCTCTCACTGATAAAGAGTAGGGTCTCATGTGAGTGTGAAGCTCCTTCCTAAATGGAAAGCCAAAGAAAGTACGAGTGCATTTTACCGCCTGCAACTCTGTATTTATTTAAGCCTCCTATTATTGACTTTCACCGTGACAAAGCTCCGTTGACGAGCGGACCAGAAAAACAGACTATATCACTTTTCTTTTTAAAGAAGCCGGAATCATCAGAATACCAATCTATAGGGATAAAAAAAGATATTTCCTACTGGACGGCTCCTGAAAAGAATTATTATAAGAGTTGAATCACTGAAGGTTATAGAGTGAATGTCAGAGATTTATCGATCCTCAGACGTTGTGCAGGGCAGGTGGCCAAGGACATGACAGTCCACATCTCTTGTTCTGCTCCTGCAAGCGGCCTCAGCCATTTCCTCTGTCTCCTCATTGTGGTTGGAAGGACAACCCCCCCCCCCCCCCCAAAAAAAAAACAACACATTTTCTATATATAGTTGACGCTCCAGTTCAGCAAAGCATTCAGTCCACACACACACATACACACACACACACTCTCTCGATTTTCTTTCAGGTCAAAGCTGGCTCCAAAGAGGCCACAGTCCCCAATAGGATCCAGTCTTATCGGGCGCCAAAGACGACCAATAGGTTACTGCCCTTTTTTTTTTTTTGTCTCGAAGATATCCTTTGAGTCACTGAGACGCCCGTGTGCATGTGTGCAGCAGTGATTAGAGGATTTTCTTCCCAGTTCAGAGTTTATATAAGGGATCGTGGAAAGGTTAAGGGAGCAGGGGTGAAATCAATGAGGAGTGAAAGGAGAAACGTCTCCCGCTATACTCATGCAACCATCTTTAAATTCTGGTCATTAGTAGCTTCTGCAGTGCTCAGCTCATAAACCCCACGAAGGTGCAGCAGGTGCGACTGATGTATTGACACGTCTGTCCTTTGGGTGGCAGTGGTGAGTCTGCTTCGCTTAATATAGTTCAACGTTTGTCAGGAGTTACTGACAGTTTGAGCTTTTATTTAGTTTATATTTAAAACTATATCTGAGATGATTGAACAGATGTTTTTTCGAATGTTATTGAGCTCAAAACAAAAATAGAAGACTTTTTAAAGTTTCACTAAGTTTATTGAACACATGATGGTGTCTGTGATGCAAATCATTTTTCACAGGGTTCCTGCATATGACTGTTTTTGATACCAAGGCAATATATGTTTTTATATTGTTTTCAGGGTTAATTGTTTCATGAAACATGTAATAACAGTCAGTTCAAGGCCAAAAAGGCAAATAACGATCACGTCTGTTGACACTATAGCTGTAAATTGCATGCAAATGTAATAAGACTCCTTTAAGTGTTTGAAAGAAATACAAGAAAAACTGTGAATTCTGCAAGTTTAATGAGTTCAGAATCACCTCCAGCCAAGTTTTACCATAGAATTGTACAAATCATAGCTTCATTTTAAACTCACCTACTTTATAATGTAGGCAGTGCTGAAATGTAGGTACACATTTACTCAAACACTCTTAAATAAAGCTAATATTTAGTGATAAACTTTGTAAGATTCTTTTAAAGAATGCTTACAATACAATTAGTAATAACAAAAATACAATCAAAAAAGAGAATAAAATAGCTGTGACTTAACCATTTTCCTCAATCCATGATAAATCAATGATAAATTATTCTTAAGAATTTCTTGATGTTGTATTTTTGTTTGCTATTTGCATTTTCATAATCTCTTCTGCAGCGAAAATCCTTTGTTTTATTCACATTAGTTAATTGTTACTCTTGAGAGTTTATTTAATCATATAAAATACCAATTTATTGATAAAAAAAAATACAAAAAAAATTCTGGTTTTATATGATCAGTTTTTTTTTTTGTTTTGTTTTTTTTTTTAATCCAAGGCTTTGATTATTGCAAGGAATTTAAAAAAAATGCTTTTATTAGTCGTCACGACTGGGTGTAGAAGTAACTTGGGTAATCTTTTGCCCTTGTAACATATTCAGAAAAAATTATCCTAAATCATTTGCTCACATATAATTGGATAGGAGACATACTGCTTTCCCATCATGCATTGGGAACTATCCATACATTTTTCCTTCATAACTAAGACCTCCAGTTTCCATCCAGTGAAATGTGGAATTAAAATCTCCATTAGAGTAAATACCTCTAACTGCGTCTGAACCGCTGGATGGATTGGCTCCGAGCTCTTTCTTACACTTTATTCGCAGTAATGAGAGGACTTTTAGTCTCATCAAACGTTTCCTGCCCTGTAAAAATATTCAAGAATCATTTCTGAAGTGGAACTTGAAGCAATTGTGCACATAAAAGTGAGTATGCTGAATGTATATGTAAGAGGAATTACATTCACTTGGTAAAAGCGGAAGTACATTTTATAACAGCTGAATATCTGGAGTTGAACTGTGTGGTTGATAAAAATGAAAGGATGCAGAATGTAAATCAGCGGTTTTTCGGCTGGAACAACACATGCTTCATCGATTTGAACTCTTCCACAAACCTATTTCATACCAAAAACTGCATTTCTAACTAAAATGTCTGACCCAATTATGGTGATGTGTGCACATATAAAGTAAAAAAAAAAAAAACGGGGCCAAGCATCACCAAGCAGATCTGTTCAGTGCAAGATGGATGTGCAACCCCCCACCACACACACACACACACACACAGACACACACACACACACACACACACACACACACACACACACACACACACACACACACCCCACCCCCTGCAGTTATGCCCTGTGGAAGATCCAAGCAGCCCACGGCTGTGACAACATGAGTCAGCACAAAGATGACAGATGTTAAGCGTGGCCCTCTTGACCCCTCCGCTCGCCTCCCTGCACTGCGTTTTGAATTTCACCACATTCCTTTGATTAAGTTGGTTTTGAAAGCCTCAAGAGCGCATGCTTAATTCATTCTTCCCACATTATCTTTAATTCATTGCCGTCTTGCTCAAACATGCCAGGCTGGCTAAAGCAGAGAGACCGGGGACGACGTTACCCCCCCCCCCCCCCCCCCCCCCCCCCCTGGACTTCTTTGATGGTTTGAACCACCTCGGTCAAATTGGCATATTCACTCAAAAACGGCACATTCAACGTATTCTCTCTCTCCCGCAGATAAGACATATTGTGTTTGATACATGATGCAACGGCACACAGTGTAGATCGGGGGGGCGGGGGGGCGGGGGGTGTGTGCTATGTTCCCGGAGTTGAATTGCCTCTAACCTGCGCACAAGTTGGTTGTTTTCCAGCAGGCTTCTGCCTGGACAGCAATTAATGTCATTTGGAGTGAAACGGGACCGCGTGACTCATTACATATGCCTTTTTGCACGGAAAAAAAAACCCCCTCAGAGGCGCCTCCTCCTCCTCTTTGTGCAGCAGTGCTGCCACTTGGGGGAAGGCACAAGTTGGATAACACTCTAATTATGAAATTCACTGTGGAAAAGGACTTCTGCAGGGCTGGCGGGGATGAGATTAAGCCTTGTTTTGGCTTTAGTTTGTCTTGAGCTTCTCACGCATACGCGCCGCTGTATGGATTCTGTGGGGTTTCGACAAACTGCCCTCGGCGTGGGGACGTCTTCTGATGTTTCGCCTTTCTTGGTGCCCGCGCTATTGGCAGTCAGGTCAGAAAGTCAGGAATATGCCGCTTCACAATTCACTTGCAGCTGCAGAGGGGAAAACGAGTGATATTGACAGTGACAGCCGTGTATTTTGGGCGCTTTACAAAGCATTATCTGACATTATTTCACCCGCCCAGCTGTCAAGGACGGCAGGGAAAAAAAAAAACCCGATTGAAATACATCATGGCCATTTTTATGCTATAACCTGTGTCAACAGTCTTGCTGAATGGACACGGAGGCCCATCTGTGTCTCGCATGGCCGGTTCTTTAGGTGGACCACCTCTTCTCGAATAGCGTAACCTGTTCACGTCCTGGCTCAGTGGAGCGCAGGCTGACAAATACCAGGAGGGAAGGGCGAGTGAGATTGAGGACAGAGACGGTGACGGCAAGACGGAGGAAATGTTGAAGGGGCGAAGGAGCAAAGAATATAGTCTGGAGAGAGGTAGGGAGGTGTAGCGGGGGCAGAGACAGAGGTGGAGAGAGTCAGTGCAGTGTGTCTAATCTTCCTTCAGGGGCGGCAGTGTGAGGACGCCTTCTATGACAGATAAACTTGCCCGACAGCGAGCCCCCCGATGACAGGCGCCCGCTGTGCCCGACTCGGCCAGGAGTCTCCGCAGCATCTGGCCACAGGAAGCAGGCTGCACCGAGTTTGGCGGAAGAGAGAGAGAAAACAAAAAAAAGGGGGGGTGGTGGCAGGGTGGGTTTGTTATTGGGGTTCTGGAGCTGGGAGATGAGAAGGCGAGAGTACGTAAAGTAATGTTTGCTCTGCCGTGGCAAACACAGATGGGGAAGGCAGCAGCAGGAGGTGCGGTTTTATTTTCTCAGTCTCAGTTTTTTACTCTGTTGAAGATTGTTCGGACGGGAGTTAAATCCGTAGGGGTCAAATTCCTTTGTGGTACAGCTCGCTCAGTGGACGCTGGAGAAGGAGAGAAACACAGTCCTTCGCTCGCCTTCGATTTTAAAAGTACAGCGTGTTTACTTGAGGTTAAAACACCTCAAGCTGACACTGTGATCAGAATGAAACATGGTGTCCTCTCAATGGTGAGTACACAGATTGATGGATAGAGACTTCATTGTACCCTTGAATAAGTTTTAGTAAGACCCTTCAAAGACAAGCGGGAGTGCAAAATACACAAATAACAAATAACACATGGTCATCTGAGGCTTAAGTTATTATTATAAAGTCTGTTCTTATTAAAATCTCACTTAATTCGTTTTTTTTATTAAAATACCAATGAATCTGAATTTTATAATCTTTTATTCAGATCACAGGGTAACAAGTAAATATTTATAAGTGTGGCAGTATGCCTTAGACAGCTCTAATTATCCAGGAAAATCGTAAAACAAATTGCACAAATAGCGATTTACGTACATAGATAGAACCAAAAGCCTTGGAACATCTGAGCCACTGAGAACACAACTTTTTGAAAACGGCTACCAAGGTGTAAGTTTTCGCAAACAATCCAAAGTCGTTTTCAGTGTTTCTGAGATCTGTAAACTTCCATTATATAACCTCCAGCACGAGACGAGAGGTGTTTGTTCACAGAAGTTGCATCGGGAACGAGGAAAAAGATCAATTTCACCAGCGTCAGTCGGAGTTAAAGGACAACCAAAATCTAAACAGGTGGCGTAATGTTCAGCAGAGCATCCGATCACATGGAAGTAACTGAAATTATTCGGGCATGAAGACATGAACAGGTTCACCGGCTGAAGTTCAAACAGAGCATGATAATGGGGAAGAAAGATGATGTAAGTGACTTTGAACGTGACGAGGTTAGTGGTGATCTACTGGGATTTCAACACACGGTCATCTCCAGGGTCTGAAAAAAGAGGAAATATCCAGCGAGCTGCAGTTCTCTGGGTACAAAGTGTCTTCTAGATGCCAGAGGTCAGAGGAGATTGGACAGACTGTTTCGAGATGAATGACAAGAGTAAATCCAGTAATAATTCATCACAACCAAGGTATGCAGGAGATCTCTGTGTGCCCGACATGATGAACCTTGGAGCTGATGGGTTAAAGCCGCAGAAGACCACACCAGCTGTCAGTCAGAGCAAGGAAGTGAGGTTTCAGTTCAAAGAGGCAAACTGGACGCGAGAAGATTGAATAAACGTTACCTGGTCTGATGAGTCCCGATTTCTGCTGATGGTCAGCTCAGACTTCAGGTGTAAAAAACATGGATCCATCCTGCCTTCAGGCTGTTCGTGCTGTCGCGGTGTGGGAGAGATTTTCTTGATGATTCTGTGACACCAAGAGAAAAGTCGGTTCTGATGGTCAAAGCAGGTCCGATCTACAGATGGCTGAAGATTTGGCGAGTCACTTGACTTATTCCAACATGTAATGCCACTTTATACCACCAGATGGAGCAGTGAATCATATCAAGTAGCCTAAGGAGAAGTAGTAGGTGCCAGTAATTGTCGATGTGACGGAAATGACAAGAATATCTGGAACGTTAAATATATAACTACATGCTGCTTGAGGCTGTCGAGGTCACCTGAGGATATACTGGACTTGGCGTGACTCAATTATCATGTATTGAGTCACTATTGCAACAACACATCATCAGTAGGGTAAAACTAACCTGTCTCACGACGATAAAGTGAAATAAATGAAATAAAAGTGAAAATGATGGCCAGAAGATGTAAAAAGTTTCTTGTTGCAGAGCCCTCTGACTCGTGAAGTTCCAATGTTTTTGTTTTCGACTATTTCAGAGACTGAAGTTAGTGCCTCTGGGGACGTTTTAAGGAGTCGAGGTGGCAGATTATATGTGTTTCTGTGAGTGTGCGTGTGTGTGTGTGTGTGTGTGTGTGTGTGTGTGTGTGTGTGTGTGTGTGTGTGTGTGTGTGTGTGTGTGTGTGTGTGTGTGTGTGTGTGTGTGTGTGTGTGTGTGTGTGTGTGTGTGTGTGTGTGTGTGTGTGTGTGTGTGTGTGTGTGTGTGTGTGTGTGTGAGGCACAGCATCCAGAGTCCCACTGTCCTCTTCAGAATCAGCGGCTCTGACCTGGGACAGACCTGGAGAGTCTCCGTGACATTTAAAAACAACCTCCCACAGCTTCGCGAGATAGACAATATATTTGTCACTTTCCCTGGTGTACTATCTTCTGCCCTTTGTGACCCTCTATGTAGTTATCTCTGAATGGAAAAAAGATCAAGATATATATGTGCCGTCACAGCGATCTCTATCCATACGTCCACCGCTGACCCGTTCGTACCGCGGCTGTGCGGGGAAAAGCATGAAAATACGCAGGATTTCAATCCGCCGCTCTCATCGGTGGTCAACCATCATACCCTGGGATGCAGAAGGACAGCTTATTGAAAGAAAAGAAAAAAAGCATGACGATAAACGCGTTAGCTCCATCGATTGTCGGCTTTGACGTGCCTCCAACAGGTGACATGCATCAGCATGCATGAAAGGCGCCCCACGTGCACGAAACCATCTCGGTAATCAATCATTTGGAGACCTGATTAACGTTAATGGCGTTTTCAGCGAATTACATTGGCACCTCCTTGCATTCCAATCACCTAGATTTCATGCCTCCTCTCTGCAGGCAGCCCCGCTAATTGTGAGAGGGGAGAGCCGCAGTGAACGCTATCTGCTGAGCCTTTGATATGCACTTATCTTTTAGCAGTTTCATATTATGGGAAAGAAAATTGCCTTTAAAAGATGACTGGTGCTTTATTACTTTTGGGCCAATTAATTTCATGAAAAATAATGCTTTTCTTTTTTTTTGGGGGGGATACAGTGAGGAAAAAAAATAATTAAGGAGAATAATTGACAAGGGACGACCAAGCATGCCGAGGATGTAGGAAGAAATGAATGCAAATGTACTGCAATGTTGTAGTTCATCATTTCGCGTCAATTCCAGTCTGGAGAAAAGGGGCCTGACGACGGCGCGGCCTGAAAGTGTCCAAAGCGTTCCCGATGTAGGGCACTTCCCTCTACGTTCCTTGAAGTGGGAGAGACAGACCGACCTAGATTTCCTCCTGTTTATTCAGCCATTTTAGGTGCTGGCTGGTCACGTCTCCATTTCACCGCTTCCCCCGTTTCTCCTTCTCCACATCTCCCGTTCCTGAACGCGGCGTCTTTCGCTTTGTTGGTTGTTGGCTCTCACGGTTTATCACACCACCTCTCTTTTTCTGGAAGAAGTAACTCCAAATGGCGCTGACACATTAAGACAGCTGCTGAGATCGGCCATGCTGCTTGACAGCGGGTGGGTTGATAGCTTGACTTATCTTAAAAAAAAAAACACACACACAAAAAAAAAAAAACCAAACAATCATCATGTTATCTAAATTACAAAATGCCCCTCTCCATTCCCTGCTAGGTTAAACCCAGTGTACCTCAATAATGTCAATTATAGACTAGCAATTGGGCAAGCAGTGGCATGAAAAAAACCCGATTTTAATCAATCATCAGCGCACATCATCTTTTTTATGCGTTTCGGGGAGTTTTGTGAAGTTCTGGTTGATTTAACACGGGCCCGACTCACCGGATGTGGTCATGAATTAGAAATGAAGGAATGCTAAGTGAAACTTGGCCTGCAGACTGGTCTCAAGCTGATGTGACAGTCGAGCACACGGAGACGGCATATGTTGCCCAGTGTGTGGCTCCTGAACCGTCTCCACAGGAGAGGCCTCGCTCTGCTGCCGCTGCGTTCGGGCCGCTCCACTGTGTACATTAAATCTGATCTGAGCGGGGTCGCGGCGCTGATGGCTTCAGGTCAGAGCACCGCACTGGTTGCTATCAAGACTTTAATGGAACATAAAAGTACATACTAATCCTGGGCATATATATGTATATATATATATATATATATATAAGTTACTTGTAAATGCACCAGAATTCAAGTTGCACCAATGTTGCATGAGTACTTCCAGTTCAGTATTTGCCAAGACAGAATTACGTTTAACCAGTGGTGGTATACCTGCTTATTTTCCAGTCATTGTGCACACGCTTTTTCAAAAACCCATAGATGCACCACTCAGCAGGATCTACAATCAGATTACTGATTTTCTTTTTTCCCCTAAAACTTTCTGCCGTTTCCATGTAAACAGACATCGCTTTTTAACGTTTTTTTTTAAGTGGAGCCTTGATAATTTATAGTTCTGCTGTGGAGGTATTGTAGATCAGGTTTTAACTTTACATGGGATTAGTGAAATGAGTTCACGTATAATTGAATAGGTTTAACTCCTAAATATGTCGATAGCCGCAAACCCTACCGAACCAGCTACTTGAGAAACATCGTATTTCCAAAGGTATTTAGTCGGGGGTCGTTCCCGAATGAAAACACACTTCGAATACCATCCTTCATCCTTGTTATTAGATCCCCCCTCACTGGATTCTTAGAGAAATGAATTTCAGTGTAATCAGTGTTGATTCACAATAAGGTCCACATCGAGTTTGTTTTGTTGGGGATCGGCTTTTGAGTGAGAAATGAATGGATCCATTCATCCCTCCGATTGGGCCTCTGTGGCTGGAAATAGCGTAGCTGAGGAGGCACGGTGGGTTTATCTCCAGAGGCCTGGTTGTCACTGACAGATGATAACCAGCTGCCGTGGACGCGATCGGCCCCGCGCCTGCAGGTTGCACACGTATTGAGCCTCTAATTTATCTCCATTACAAACAGCGTTTCAAGCAACTGGAGTTGCACCTCATCTTCTGAGTGAATCATAATCTCTCCACGTTGAAACAATTACGCCGCAAATGGCGTGAATTTAAACGGCGGCAATCGGCGCTTAGTGGGAGACGGGGTTCACCCCGCGAATTGATATTATCACCCAGAGACTTGGTGGATTTGGAGGTAAATAAATTTTCAAATCAAAATAAAATGAATTGAAAAGTGAACGGCAGGTGGTTGAGAATAGAATGCATTAGGCATCTCACACCCAGTTAATCATCCCTGCTTGCGTCGCTCCATCTCCATCCACCGTTCTCCTTCTCCGCCGCCGTTTTCTGACCCGTCCCCCTCTCTCGCCTCATCTCCCTCCCACCTCAGCGGGCGAGGTGGAAGGGAGACGCTTGATCCCAGGCCGGTTACCCCTGGCAACAGATCACCGACCCCTCCGCTGAAAATAACATGGCCGTGGTGATTACAGACTTTGATGTCGGTGTTGGCAACCGCACACTCCACACCCGACCGCCGAGGAGGTTCGAATCTAATGGATTTATTTCACTATTTTCCTCATCATCTCCTGTGACTCAGAAACAAGCGCTCCTTCTCTGATTGTCTGAACTTCACCCCTCCACAGTCTGTAGATTCCAGTGAAGTGAAAATGCAAAAACATTTGTTGCATTCTGGGTGTCCGTTTCCATGACAACGGTGGTCGGAGCCACTGAAAATGCAACTTTTTGGGAAAAAAGGATGCCAAGGTGGAACTTTTCGAAAAGGCTCCGACGCCGTCTCCGTGGAAATGGGAGCAAAATGCAGCTTTTCGGAAACGCTGCTGCAAATGCTGTAAATAGTTCTTCTACACATGAGCGAGTTGATGAACAACAACAACATGACTCCCAGTTCCATGTCCCCCTGGGACTCGGAATCCAACTCTGGTCGTCTGTCCATGCGAATATCTGTGTACTCGTCGTTGCTGACGTTCATAGCCTATTGTTCTCTGCATGCGTGTGTAATTTTCATTACAAAACCAACCAACAGCACCTCATCGCGGCCCTATATTGTCTTTTACGTTGTTGCTGTTGCCGTGGAAACAGACATCATTTCCAAAACATGGCAGAGTGAAGGTAAAACGTTTCTGCAACAAAAAAACGCAAAATGATGCATTTCTACCTGAAACGTTGTGGACACAGGGCCTAATGGTGATGCAGCGTGCATAAATACAGGCTGTCACAAGTTATTTTTTTATTGATTTTTTTTATAAAAGAAAAGCAACCATATGCATCTCCCTGTGTGTGTGTGTGTGTGTGTGTGCGTGTGTGTGTGTTCACGTGCACATTTGTGTGTTTACACTCATCGGTCTGTTTGCGCCTGTAAGTGCGTGCCCAGAATAGTATGTTTAAATAAGCAGATGGATGCAAAGCTGTCGCTCTTTCCTCGTCTCTTTGACAGTGTACACTCAGTGAACTGCGGGCCAAGTCGAGTCTACAGCTACCACGCACAATACACGAGGGCAACTTTGTCCACCCCCCCACCCCACTCCTTTCCCCCACCTTTCCCCCATTTTAGAAATTTGCTCTCTTGCTCCAATAATTGCCATCCACTCCAGTAATTGGGACGATGTGCAGCTATCTGAAATAGCTCGTCGCTGTCGATCTCTCTCCCCACAGAGCAGCTTTTTGTTTTTAGTTTTTTTTGTTTTTGCATATTACCCCAGACATGGCAGAGAGAGCGTGCAAAATGCAGACAGCAGCTCTTCAAACAAAGCCCAGATCTTTTGTGTGTCTATTCAAATAATTTCAACCCGTGACTCTTTAACCTACGCAGCTGCGGTGATGCGTGTGATTGTGACTCAGGGTATTGTCTGTGGGCAAAGGTCAAAGATAAAGTGATTTTAAATGTTGTTGTAGTCTGCTGCATCTTTACTCGTATCTATTTGTTCCCACTGAAACACTCGGGTTCGGAACATGTTTTTTTGTGAGAACAAAGTTTCAAGATGTGGGATGGATTGTGTGGCTGCTAGATTTATGGTGCACCGCTTCCATTCTGTTGGGGGGGGGGGGGGGGGGCTACCAAATCGAAAGTGCTCAAATTCAGCAGCACATTAAATTAAATATGTGCCGAACAGATTCTAATTTGATCACCAAGCTGTTTCAATTTCATTAGCCTACTCCCTAATGGACTTTCACAGCATATTATTCCATCGAGCAATAAAAAAAAAAATCTCATTCATTGGTCTTTTTTTTTTTTTTTTAAATAAGCCTCCTGGTGCACTGGGACCACGTGGTCCACTGAGACACAGTGTGGGGTCACACAAACACTGGTGAACGCTGGTTCACAAATACTTTGAAAGTGAGTAAATGCAATCAAACTGAAGATTTATGCCGGGCACTTTCTAAACAGCTGCCGCAAAACATCAGTCCAAGCAGAATATTAATACAATCAGTGGCAGCGTGAGGACGGTGTATTTATGTGTGTGTGTTTATGCAAAGTGAGAACTCTTTTATTCATGCATATGGTTTGATTACGTGTTATCTGAGCGTATTCATGCACCCTATTGTGATGGTGAGTTAAGACAGGTGAAAAATCATGTTTCGTTTTTTGTTTTTTTTTGCTCCGCGTTTTAGCAAGCTTGGAATTATGCAGCATGCATTATAATTACTTCAGCTGTGTCGTAACCTGACTATAAACAGAGGTGGGACAGCACCTTGTGAATGGATGCGCTCCCTGTGAATGATGATTTCTCCGTCGGCAGCCTCTAATAGATTAGTGCGGTTAGAAAGGGATCCATGCTCATACATTTTAATAGAATCGGTAATTATATGAGAGACATATTCCATACATGCTGCTTTTGTTTTTGTTTTTCCGCTTCTTCTTTTTCTTCTTTTTTCACCCCTCATGCTGTTTTAAAAGTGAACAACACATTAATCTCAACGCAATGTGAAGCGGATGAACAGTTGTGGCAACGCAGTGATGAAAATCGAACTGATTTTCTAAATTATCCACCAGTTAAATCTGGAGTTTTAAGTTTCACGCAGATATTTAACGTCTGTCATGACTTGAGGATAAATTGTCTCAAGCTAATGACAGTGTTTGAATCATTTAAATCCTTCATTCACAGAAAATGGTACCAAAACAACTTTTGTATATGATATTTATAAATGGGCTTTGAATAAGATTTAATAACAAATTATCACATACTGACATTGCGATCAACAAAACAATTCAGTTTGGGAAATTAAATAATATCAATAAAAGATGCAAATATTTTGCAGGAAGCCAGAAAGCAGTTTAATGTGCACCATTGTCAGAGGACAGTTTGTGATTGTGGCCGTACAGTGAGTAGGGGTGAGCTCTCTCGCCTCACAGTGAGGGGATCTGTAATTTGATTCAGAACCTTTTTTGGTGGGGATTTTGTTTCCAGAAAGTTACACTTTCCCCCGTTTCCACAAAGAGGGAGTTTGAAGTGTTTGAATAAAAAAAAAAAAAAGAACGAAACGACACTGTGGCTCCAAGCACCAATGTCTTGTAAACAGACACTTAAAACGCAGCAAAAGATTCGGATTTTCACTTGAAAACACCGCTGTGTAAACGGTGCTGTAGATATAAGCTATATCATTGGTTTCAGGGCTGTTTAGTCACTGGGCTCTTCTGCTACAGAGTCATGCTGCTGCAGTACATGACACACACACACACACACACACAAAAAAGCCTTTCATCACCCTGCAATTCATGGAACCTATAGCTATACCTCTGGGCAGTGCACGCATAACAAGTCGCCAGCTTTGGACTTGAGGACACAGAAACCACAGGTTTAATAAGAGTTCAAAATGTTGATTCATCCCAATGTTTTCTCATTCATCTCAGTCCATTGTAAATGAGCTCAGACATGGAGAAGGTGAGCGCATTTCCATCGTATTTACATATATTTGAACCTGGTTTAGTTCATAGTTTTGAGTCATATCAATGGAAAAGAAGTTTCAGTATAAAACCTCTCCACTCCACGTTCAGGGATGGGTGGAGCCGATCCCAGCTGACTTATGTGTCGACTTATTTTATTTATTTGTGCATAAAATAGATACATCCTGGAGAGGTCATCCTTTCAGAGGCCACTGAAAAGACAACTTTTTAAAAACACTCCGACTCCGTCTTTGCGGAAACGAGAAAAAATTTAGCTATTCTGAAACTCTTCTTACTGCTCATGGGCACCACGGCCGTAGTAAATACTTCTTCTGCACTTGCACAAGTCGATAAAGATATTTATAAGGTATTGTTCTGTACATGATTGTGGGTTTGCTTTCATTACAATAACTCTCAGCACCAACTTGTGGCCTGGCAGGCTTCGCAGAAATGAAGTTCCTGAAATGAAAACACTAAAACGATGTATTTTCACAGAAAACGTTGTGTAAACTGGACATTTATACGATTCAATTATTCACACTGTTACTTTCGTATTTCTTTGAGAATTTAAAAGGTTTCTGCAACACTGACTTCTGCTTCAACTCACATTTTCCATATCCCTACGTTTTTGTTTTTTTCTGGATTTGGGGTTATACAGGCTATATGATAAAATGCTGTGCAGTGGTGCAATGTTAAAAGATGCACACACAGCCAAGGACAATCAGGCTCAGGCGGCAGCACTCACGGTCCTTGTGGTCTGATGGAAGAAAGAAAATGCTGAAAATACATCAACGTTATCCTGGCGTGCTTGAAAATAAGCTACGGATCCACCGGCGGTTTGAGATGCCGAAACCAAAGGTTCTTTCAGGGGCAGCCCACTTTCCGGAGACAATGCGGCCCCGGACACTAGCAGTAAAGTGCGGCGGCCATGATTAGGATCAGTGCACCGTCAGTACTCGAAGTTCCAAAAGGCTGAAAGCGATAGTACGGAGCCGGAGAGGACTCTGCGGTAACATTGATGAATGTTTTCACCAGGCCGTCCGCCATTAGTGTCAGGGCAAGTTACAGCCACAAGAGCGGACAAACAGGAAATAGAGAAAGAGTGGGCATAAATAATTGATAAGGCTGACCCTGCGCGATTCATATTCTGCGGCGTAGGATCAAAGAGCGCGGCTCCGGAGTTTGACATTGAGCTCAAAAAACGCAGGAGTCGGAGCCAGTGCCTTCACCCATCCACACGGCTGCTTGTGTTTTATATTAAAAATGCAATGAGTCTTCCTCCTAACGCTGGCTGGCACTCCTGGGCATTAACCAACTGGCTAATGGACTCAGTGGTATCACCCTGGAAATTACAGCGGCTCCTAAGTAAAGCGAGGGGGTGGTGGGGGGGAGCCATTTTGTTCCTGTCCGTTTGATGAAGCCGTTCGTGGCTCTCTCAGGTGTGAAACACAGTCTGTGTTAGACCTCTGGGTTCTTTTAGGTGCGATCAATATTTCAGAAGGCACCCAGGCCTCTGCGCCTCGGATCCCCCGCGTCGCCTCTCACAACAGCTCGCCGCCTGATTATGAACATCTGAATGAACATTTGAGCCAATTAAAGATTGATGAAATTTCACAGTTAGCACAGGAATGTTGACTTGAATAGTGCATTAAGACGGTGGCGGTACAAAAGGGAGAAGCCCCACGGATGTGGCTCTTAAAACCGTGTCTGCTGTGTTTTATTCAGTCTGGCCGTCGGATGTATTTTTACAAAGTGAGTGGCTTTTTATGCTCTTTGTCTGTCAGCGGTGCTACATATGCATCGCCGCCATGAGCTGCCGCCGCCGCATCCTCCTTTCACACATCACATTCGATGCTTCAAGCGCCTTTCATGGAGCACCGATCCATTATCTGTGAGTTTTACTGGTTTGATTAAACCTTAAAAAAAAAAAAAGCTACTTTATTTTCCAAATTGAAAAGGACAAGTTCACTGTTTGCCACATTATGAGATATTTTCCTCTGAAATTTGCTTTTCTTTGCAGTCTTGTCGGCTTGTTACAGTTTATGGAAAACAGAACAAGCTGTACCCGTTTTTTCAAAGAATGTTTTTATTCCATAAAATAAAATAAAAAAAGCCGGAAGAAAATATCTTCCATTGAATTTCCAGACATTGTGTTCTGGATTATTCAGAGTGACAGGAACAGGATACGTGCTTTTCAGCTGGCCTGAAGTGTTTTTTTTTTTTTTTTTTTTTACAGTGTTCAATCAAGGCTGCAAACACTACAAATCAAAGTTTACTAAAGCAAATCGCCTTTTTAAATGGTCAACAATTTCCAAATCACCTCAGATTGAAAGCGTTTCTGCTTCTGTAACCACGTCTGTAGTAGTCGGCCTTGAGCGCAATGACTCATAATGAAGGTGCAAATTTTCTAAAAGAAGGTCACGTTGTAATCGTTTCCTATTTAAGGGGGGGGGGGGGGGGGGGGGGGGGGGTTATAACTATTTCTACCAATATGGGAATGTTATATTTCAACAGACTTTAAATAAAGGATATTTGGGGCAGTGGTGGTGGAGGGATGAGAGAAGCGACGTCTGTTTTTAGTTTTGGATTTCAGGATTTCATTGCTCCCATAAGCTTTGATGAATGAGCTTTATTTTTACCTCACGTCTTCACCGCTTGGATCTGTCTGTTTGGAGTTTGCATTTTCTCCCCGTGCCCTCTAATCCATTCGCACGGACAGACTGTTGCTATTCCGGGAGTCTCTCAACTATAAAACTTCCAAGTCCCAGGAGAATATGGACTTGGAGTCATGACATCATGTTGTTGTTATTGTCCATCTACTTGTGCATTTACTACAGCCGTGGTGTGCATGCGCAGCATGTCCGCCAACGAGGCCTCGCGTTTTCACGGTCTTAACCGTCAGGGGAAATCCTGACGCCCTCTCTGTGATTACAGCTCTCACTTTGACCGAAAGTATTGCTTTAAAACGAGAAGAATCCTGCGTTGCTCCCGCTGAGCCCGGGGCCTCTTGAGTTGTCGGTGCACTGTGTACATGAGGGGAGGACACCCACTAAAGGGCAGCACACAGAAAGGTATCCTTAACAACCTCTCATATCCTACCCTTTAGCAAATTTCCGCCTCTCCGGAGTTTGACGCGCACAAGAACAGACGGCTACAAATCACTGCACTGTCTCTGAGTTATCTCTGTCAATTACTGACGATAAATGGCTTTGGCACGGTGAAGGCCAGGTGCATCAATCCGGCATCGTCCCGGCTCCTCCACGCTATCGATTCGACTTCAGCCCCTTCCACCATCCAGTTTTGATGGCCCCCGACCGCAAAAGCTAACTTGAGCGCTGATGTCAGATGAAAGGGGGGATATGAAACCCAAACTCCCACCCGGGGACATGTTCACATTCCTGATATCAGATCTTCCTCCCTCCCAACTGAGCCTTAATATAGATCCACTGGAGTCATCTCACTACAACTACTCCTTGCCCATACCAGATTTCAATCGAGGTTTGATTGCAATGTAATACCTTTTGTGGGGGGGAAATAAACTCCTTTAATTACATTCTCTGACCTTAAAATGCTTTCAATGCATATCCTCTTACAGGAGATATCGGCCGTATAGCGGCATATATTCATCCATTTCTCTCTCCATCTCCCCTATCGTTTTTGTCAGCTTTTTTTTCACCCCTCCTCCCCAGCAGAGCTAAACGTGCTTATTCTAGCTATCTCACCTCCATAAAATGGCTGTCAGATGTATTTATCTGTGTAGGGCCTGTGGCTTAACAGAATGGCCATTCAGCGAGCCGGGGATGGGGGTCTATTGTGAGCGCCCGATGCTGCAGCCGTCTGCTAAGGACCAGCCATGGCTGTCTGCAGGATCGCCCACCGCTGCTTTGAGTGATTCTCTGTCTGTTCACTCCGCCCGGGGCGCTGCATGTGTTGGAGGCATTGATCGGCCCTTGAATTGGATTGCGGCGGGGCCTGATTACTGATGTCAGTGTGTGCCGGGACACGTGGGAACGCCGGCGCTCCTCGTGCCAGGCGCTCGGGCGAGAGCTCACCGAGGAGGGAGGGAGGGGGAGGAAGGAGGAAGGGGACGCAGTGCTCGCTGGAATTTACATTCAGGTCTTAGTTACACGGAGCGCGAGCACAACATGCCCACACATACTGTACACTTGAATGACACGCAAACAAACTGCCGAATCTTGTTCTGCTCCCGTAGCTTTGTTGGGCTTGTGATTGGCATTAAGTGAAGAGTGTGAGGGCGTCGTGGAGCATTAAAGGGCTTTAGTGCATCCCCACCAGCAAATTATCGCTTTCCGTGCTGTAATGTCATAGTATGAGTGTCTGCATTTAAAATTTAGCGAGGGCAACTGATTGTACGTTTCACTCATTTGTATGTTCAGCATCGTGACGCTCAAGAAAACAATCCCCCTTGGTGCAAGGTTGCACTTCATGATCGTGTGTGTCTGTGCGCTCGAGTGACATGCATGCGAGGATGGAAGTGATTTTTTTTGTTATTTATTATTTTGCGCATCATTTGCTTACACCTAGAACAGTGGCCATCATCTTTTCTGCTAAAAGAACAATAGCCTTTTTTTTTTTTTTTTTCCCCCTTTTGCTCGCGAGACAATGAAGTGCCTTCCCGCCTCGCGAGCGACAGGCCAATAAAAAACGTAATTGGATCTGTCAATCAAAGATTGCTGCAGCGCGGAGGTGGGCGGGCGGGCGGGCGAGCGGGGAGGCAGGTGTGTGGGTGGCGGCGGCAGAGGCTGGAAGGCGGCCGGACGGAAGCAAAAAAAATAAAAGTGGAAAAAAAAAGAGAGAGAAAGAAATGCTAATACACATAGTTCCTTCTCTGTCCCGCCTGCGGGGGATCCAGCAACAGTTGCAAAAGGTGTGCCATTGTTGTGTTTCGCTGTTTGTTTGTTCCAGGGGTGGGGGGGGGGGGGGGGGGGGGGGGGGGGTCTGTCTTTGTTTGTAGGTATTAGTGGGCTGCTGATGTGGCTTTGATGCTACCACACAGGAGAGCCGGGGTTGCCAGAGCCTCTGAAGGTCACTGTGTCTGTGCTTTGTGTGCACTCCCACCATCAAACATGTGTTGTTTTTTTCATACCAGCAAAAGGTCCTGTCATTAGTCAGGAAAGCCGGGATGCTCCACTAGGTTTTCTTTTCTTTTTTGTTTTTTTTTCCTTCATCACGGTACAACACACACAATGAGCATCACCTTGTCACATTAAATCATCAACATATTCCCGTGTGTGCTTATCTTCTCCGGGTGTGTGGATTATGTGTATTTGCTGGCGGATGAGTCGGCGTGTAACCCCCCCCGCCCCCTCCGTCCCTCCCCCCGCCGCACACCGCACAAATTTGTCTGCTGCTCCAAGTTTTTAATGACAACTACTTAAATTAAGAGGCCGTTTACAGGCTGACAGAGACGTTAAGTGCGCATTCAGATATTCTGACTCCTCTGAGCACTACTACCTCAGCTTTTAGGAGATGGCTTTTTCATGTCTGGGGTGACATTCTTCTTCCATTATTAGCCGAGCTGGAGACTTCTACAGAAGACAGACGCTTGCATTATGAGCACGCCGTGATACTACTCCGAATCTCTTTTTATGAAGAGACAAAGATTGTTTTAACTGGAAGCATGAGCCACCCATTGAAGACAGTGCAGGTATTAAGTCATTAAGGAGACTTTCAGTATGCCCGGCTGCTGCAGGGTTTCAGTTTTTACTGCAAACTTCTGGAACTTTTTAAAAAAGTGGACCTCATGAGAATGCACTGTACCTGAGAATGAGAACATAAACATAAATATATATAGATATGAAACCCCCATACGCTTTAAAAATGCCAAACAATGAAAATGGCATCCTAAAATAGAGGAATAAAAAGTTGCCTGCTTTATTTCAAGGTTTTCTTGGTGCTCTATTTAAAAATCTAAAAACCGGAACGAACCTGGTTTGAAACTTAATATCTTGTCCATATTGATCTTATATGTATTTTGATAAAAACAGACTGCTTCAGCAAAAGTCTGATGACGGAGAGTAAAAACCTGCCAGGAAAAGGATGACACTCACCCCACTTACTGACTGCAGCACGCTGCAATGATTTGTTAGAAGAAGAAGAGGAAGAGGCTTTCAAGCTAAAAATGCAACTCCAAGTGCTGTACAAGGAAAAAAAAAGAAATAAAAGACCTACAACACGGGTGTCAAACATAAGGCCTGCGAGACAAAACTGGCCTGCAAGAGGCTCCGATCTGGCCCAACGAACCACAAGGAGAATGGTTAGAATGTCCAAGAAAACATCAATTTTATAACAAATTTTCCTAAATTAGCAGACACAACATAACATTGAGACCTGACCTGAGATATTGGTGATGCTGCCATGAAAGCTAGCAAACTAGCATTAGCCTCAGTGCTGTCAGGTTGAGTTTATAGGAGCTATAGGAGACGTTCTTTTGGGACATTTCATTGTAAATTGCCCTAGAAGGTTATAATAAAATTGGCTTTATGTTGAGCCAATAAAGAAAAAAACTCTCAAGTTTAAATTTAAAGGTTTTTATGGCAATATTTTACCAATCCGGCACGCTCAAGATGAAATTGGGCTGGATGTGGCCCCTGAACTAGAATGTGTTTGACACCCCTGGCCTGGAATGAATGTCAACAAAACCTTCTGCAGTATGATAAATATACATTAACAACAACGATAAAAATTCTGAAAACAATATAACGCTTGGTGTGAAACCTGGGGAAACTGTGCTCGACACAGGCTGGCCTCATTAACGCTCTTTTGAAGTTTCAAGAGCCTGTGACATTAAATAGAGGTCAGCGGGTTTAAGTGTTGTGTCATTTCAAGTCGTGGCGATCCTTCAGCGACTTCTGCTGACAGGCACTGTTCAGTTCAGCACTGACGTTCTGCCGTTCCGCACCGCAACAGACGGTTTCTCACTTGATCAATTAGCAATATGCGTGATTGCGCGTGCCCCAACTCCCACCCCGCACAACTCCCCACTAATTCTGGTTGTGTGATGGGAAGTGGTCCCACTGCTCGAGGCTTCTAAAAGAAGGTAATTACACTGAGAGATTCCCTGTGGGGGATTAAAGCAAATGACACAGAAAACACAGCCCTTCCTTAGCGCCACTCACTCAAGCTCTTCCTCCGCACTAAAACCTTTTGCTTGCAACGCCTACATGCCCCCGAATGCACGAACACTCACAATAAAACACGCTGGCAGCTCATGAAAATTAGCGGCGGTCGAGGGGAGAGGGGAGTCAGAAAATGATTCGGAGGCGTCACAATTTGTGGACATGGTCTAACTGGTTTAGCATTAGGCGCTAAACAAAGCATGTGGTGTTCCGTACAGTTTGTAAGGACCGCAGCGAAAGGGAAAAGGGAGAGGGTGTCCGTCCTGCCAGTTTTGTGGTGACAGGCTGCGGGGAGCATTACTCATCATTACAATCTCTGCTGGCAACCTATTTTCATCACATTACAGTGGTATAATGAAGCGTAGCGCGCTAGCGTCCTCAGGTTCTCTGAGTAGTTCACTATTAGCACCGACCGAGGGCATTCATCCAAGTAGCTCTATTGAACTTTTTACAGTTAGTTTATTGTATAATTAGTTCATTAACTGCACAACAATGCAAGTAGGTTGAGTCTCTGTGCAGCAGCGGTCCAAATTTTTCAAATTCATCTCGCCCTGGCAGTCGTGGCCCATTTCATATGTTTGCACTCATTTTATGGCAGGCGCTCATTGCATCACATTTATCAGCCCCTAACATGGTCCTTTTTCTTCTTTTAATTCGTGTCTTCCAGGAACAAGGCAAAGTAGGTGTGACATTCAATATTGGGACTGTGGACATCAGCGTTAAGGAGACAACAACGGCGGTGAACGATGGCAAATACCATCTGGTGCGGTTCACCAGGAACGGCGGCAACGCAACTTTGCAGGTGGACAACTGGCCAGTGAATGAGCACTTTCCAACAGGTAATGCCTCTTTTATTACACCTGTGTATATATATTTTTTTTCTTTAATAACAATTGAAAGTAAAGTATAGCTCTTAATTCACTGGACACCAACTTTTTGCTTTCTCAAGGGCAGTAAACAGAGACAAACTCATCTAAAAGGCACATTAAGTCAAACCCCTGCTCAACTACACAGCCTTTCTGCTGATTTTCAGCCATTTCAATATTGGATCATGGGAGCTGCATTCAGAATCTGCTGTGTCTGTGTGAGCTGGACTGGCTCCACCCCCACACATGCCCATTAGGATTGGAATTGGCTAAACCCCGGATGACACTGTATAGGGTTTGATTTCTGATTCACTCCTTGGAGCACACACTTTTTAAAAATGGAAAAAAGCCAAGGAGAAAGAGGACAGACTTTCTTCACTTCTGGGGCGTCATTCCAGGTATGGGGATGATTATTACATTTGGAAAACCATTAGAAATTGATTTTTGCATAATATGACTCCTGTAAAGAATCTCCAAATAATAAACATTGCCTCTCTACTCAGCGTGCATGCTGATGGATGACATAACATAATATTCACCGGGTTAAATTGAGGGACCTTTATTGAGTATGAGTTCTCCAAGCAGAATTGTACCCGATACAGGTACCGATATCGGTGTATCCCTATTCTGCCATTCACTGAGATGAACTCTGAGGCGGTTCAGTTGAAGCATGACCAAAGCAGACCCGGCAACATGACGGGGGGGGAGCAGACTCTTCAAAGTTTCTGTTGGTGTAGTAAGTAGAAATGCTTGAATTCTCTTGGTGAGTTCTGTCATTCCTCAATAATCACATTTAACTCTGAATGCCAGAAAGTTCTAATTCATTTAGATCTGTGATGCAAGTGTTATATAATTGTTTTGATGGAAAAAAAGAAAAGAAAATCCAGCGCGTCTTCCTTAACCACATCCAGCAGTCGCATTCGCTGCCACACACTAATGTCATATGGCCAACCACCAAAAACAACCACATGTCCCTCCTCGCCGTCACACTGCGCTCCGATCTTCTGTCTCGCTTGGAGCGCTGACAGCGCAACATCTGCTGGCTCATTTCGTAAAAAGGGGATAGAACGGAAGCGAGAGGTGTTTCAGGCTGCGGCCAAAGCGGAGGGAGGATAGAGGGAGAAACCAAGGGTGGCCTGTTGGCCAGATAAAGCTGGTGCCTTGCCTGTATCTCTCATCCCCAGGTCAGCAGCAGCAGCAGCACAGCAGCAGAATACAAATAGGTTCATCAAACAGAGGCCCCCGCTCCATTTGGAGGCTCAGGCACTCGCTTCTTTTGGAACAGATATGTGAAGCTCAGCTTGCACGGTGAGAGCATGAGAGAGGGAATGAAGGAGAGAGAGAGAGAGAGAAAAATCCACTCCCGCCTCTACTTAACAGTCCATTAAATTGAGTCGGTTCTCCTCAACTTTGATATCTGTGTCTCCGTGTCAACTGGCTTAGGAGAGGCCATCTTTGTCTCCTCGTTTCCTATTAGACTCTCTTCAGTTCCACTTAGTCAAACAGAGCCGACGCACGGAGAAACAACCTGAGCCAACAAGTTCGGATGACAGAAGATAATATGAAGCTTTTATTCATTTCTCACGCAAATTGTGCCTTAGAAACAGATGTATAATAGATAGAGTGTTGCATATTAGATGGCGTTTGTTTACTGGATGTCGTGCTGGAGTCATCTGAAATGCGTCAAAGAAAGCAATGCGCATCACAAGCATTTTTCTTTTTTTTTTTTTCTTTTTTTAATAATGTTGAAAAAAAGTAAAAGTAAAAGTTGTTACCTAATGGGAAGAGGCAAACAAAATCGGAGTTGATCCCTTTCACTTGGCGGCCCTATGTCTCAGCAGCCCTACAGCGTGCTGCCCGGCTTCGCCGGGGACAGAGTGGCATCCTCTCCTGGTGTGACCTGACGCGCTGTTTTGGTTTGGTTCAATGCCAGCGCAGGTGACGCTAATCTCTTCTGTCTCTGGCTTTCTTTTGCCGTTGGCTGTCTTTCGCTTCCCTTTGACCTGATAAAGTTAGACGGGTTTCATAACTGCGTCCCAGCCATTTCGCAAAATGCGGAGAAACGCCGTCACGTGTGCACGAGTGACATCTTCCCCCACTCGCACGTTCACACTCGCATGAATGAGTGGATTGATCACGGAAATGTGTCCTTATACCTTTAAACAGTGTCCTGTGTGTATATGAATATGAAATACGGGTTATCAGTTTACAATGTGAGAAATCGCACTCACTTTATTTACTGATTTGATTGGTTAATGTATATGGATTTCTGCACTTCTTTAAAAGACACAAATCAAGAATATACCTACTAGTGCAGTGCACCACTGTCCTTGCCATCTTGTAATACTATTTTCTTCCATTAGGTGGTGTATTGAGTTATTCTTGCGTCTATTTGTTGTTCTTCTTCAAAGCCAATAAGAACCATGTGGAACCAGTGCCTATAGGTGGAACTGTAAAGAGTACAATGTCTAAAGCTCCGATAGCAACTAATAACTAAAAAGAGAACTGCTATAACTCTGAGCAGTGGCCGTACTCACGCCTCACATTCACTATGCAAGAGGAATTAGCCGCCTCCTCCCTTCATTATTATCTCAAAGTACCTTCTGCAGTTCTTTCCGTCTTTGTTTCTCTCCGCTCGTATAAATACATGCGATCCGCAGTCCGCATCCATTCAGAGATCAAAGCTAAATGGCTGTTAGGTTTTGCCTCGCAGCTTTTTGAATGCAACAACAGAAACAACACCTGCTTTCTCCCTCCAAATCCCTTTCAAACAATCCCACAGAGGTTTATTCCCGTTTCTGTCCTCCTGCCATTGTCTTGAAATGGAGTTGAGGTCGGGGGGGGGATCGAATGAGTGGTAATTTCTTTTTCTCTTCTGCACAGGTAATTTGCAGGACATTCAGTGATAGTAATTCAACGATGATTGATTTTTTCTTTTTTTTTCTTTTTCTCCCTTCCCGCCAACCTCCCCTACCTTGTAAAGGCGTTGTCATCTCGTGAGTAATTACACGTTGGGGCGCAGAATCATCGACTGCATTCTCGCACTCCTGATGCTTTAACTTGAAGGCTTCGGCTGCCACAAGGCTCTCAGGCCGTTCAATAAACAGTTACCGGATCCGAGCCCGCCCTCTCTCCCTGGGAGGGAATAGGTGAGGACAAAGGTGTAGGTGGTTTGCTTGTCAGTCAGCGCCGCTTGCAAAATAGCCCAGGGCGTGTAAATTGGACGTCTCAACAACTGTGTTTACAAAGTCAGTCCAGAAAAGCATCGGGACATTAGGGTTCACTTCAAATAGCAGCAGACAGTGTTTTCTTTTTTTGTTTTTTTTTACACCACGATTTGCTTTTGAATATTCACTGAATAATCAAGTATTGACGTTATTAGTTTTTTTATTGTTTTCTATTGTTTCTGGTTTATTAACGACTTTGGCATTGTTATAGATTTGGACATGAGTTTTCACAGTTATAATGGCGTTTGTTCACTTGGTAAATACAGCCATCTGGCAGTCCAAAGTAGCAATCTTGCTAAAACAAGGAAGACTGGGCACAAAGTGGTCGTCACAATCAGACATCCATTTAAAGAAACCTTCAAATTAGTCACACTGGATGAGAAGCAACTGGCTATTTTCACAAAATCCCAGTTCAGATTTAAGCAGCTGCGCAAACAGAGTTTCCCTATGGCACCAAGAGTGTGTTCGGTTTTCAATTTAGTGATTTCACATGGAAATTTGCATATTTTCAAAACTATAGAGTTGAAATAACACAATCAAATGATCACTTGAGATGCGATCACTATGCTTCTGAGCAACATAACGTTTCTGGCTGGAGGGTGAAGACGAGGTTCAGGGGAATGTTTGACGAGCAGTGTTTGAAAAAAAAAAAAAGAAGAAGAGGAAGCACCACAAACAAAAACAAACCCACTGAAGTACACTGATGAGAAAAGTGAGTGTGAATCGTGTCCAGCGTTTGTACCTGAAAGAGGCTTCATTCCGTGCCACTTGAGTCGAGAGAGCCGTCAAATCAAATATAATTCTAATTTCCTGGATTTCTGCGGCTGTAGTAAATACTTCTACGATACCAATGTCAGCCTCCGAAGGGTCATGACTCCCAGTACATGAATACTACATCGTTTTCAACACTGTTCACATGACATAGCCCCGTAAACGAGAAAGTTTTCTGAAATGCAAAAGAAAAGATACGTTCTCACCTGAACTGTTCGCTTGAAACCTGTTTCATCAATTCTACAGCCATCCAGAATAACCATCCGAACAAGAATCCGCCTAATGCCTGAGGTACAAGCGTAGTATAGGTGTTATTTTCTGTCATCGTCATGTGACAATCATGCCATATTAACTAATGTAAAAATTTACATTTTCTCTCGTTTTAGGAGGATTTAAACTGAACTGAACAAAGCGAATCATTCTTTATTGTTCACCTTAGGGGCATTTTTTTCAAATCAGTAAATGCAGTCAAACTGTTTTGAGCAGCACAAGTTTTAGTAAAATTATGAATAGCAGAACATAAGCTTTTACTACTTAAATATACTCTTCAGTCTCTAAATGAATGAGCAACTCAACATTAACAGCTCGATCTTGCGCGCAGCAACATATTTAAATAAATAAACCCAAAGGCTGGATTGAATGATTCACCGTTTCACAAGAAAACCACTTTACAATCGTACCTCTGAAGGTCTTCTTCAGCTCTTCCGCTCCTTTAATGTAAACAGACACGCTGCCAGTTCTCGTTCTGACAGTGTCATTGAGAACAAGATGCTCTCAGGCGAAGCCTTGTTGGTCTGAGGGTCGGCGTTTGTGCTGCACTTGTTAGCGGCTGATTCGACTGTCCGACCAGTGTTTGCCGCCGAGCCGTCCCAGTCCGACCTGCATCTAAGAGGGCCGGGTGGCGGGTCATGGCGCTCACACTGCTCATGCACTGCGCTGGACTGCGTTAGATCGTGTTTGTGTAGCCGATAAAAACAGAACATCAGAATTCTGGCCCCGGCGTGTCACTTTGCAGGGAAAGGAATAAAGCGGCAGCGAGTCTAATTCTGACAATAGCTGCAGAGTGATGGGAAACATAATTTTTCTGGTGAAATAATTGAAGGGATTCTGTAAGCTGCTCACCGGCGGTGTATTTATACGCCGCCTGATTATCCAAACTGCTTGTTTTGTTGCGCCGTCAGACTTCGTTGTTGCAGCGCTCCTATCTCATCTCGGCCATTACGTTGTGTTCAGTGTTACCAGAGCTGACAGAAACAAAAGCTGAAAGTACAAAAATACGACGGGAAACTTGAAAAAATTATATATGATATTTCTTTTGCTTTTTTGTGCTGGCAAAAAAAAAAAAGGCGTGACATGTGAATCCAATCAGGGAACATAGCCCAGTAGATATCAACATACGGTCAGTATAGGAAACCACTGTTACGCCTCCAGAACGGTAAAGACGTGCACTCTAGTGCTTGATAAAAAGGGAAAAGGACTTACGTGCTACAGAGTGTTATTCTTCTATACAACAATGTACCGACACTGATCCTATACAGGAGCATTTCCAACAGGCTTCTACGGCTTACATGTGGGTGTGTGTGTGTGTGTGTGTGTGTGTGTGTGTGTGTGTGTGTGTGTGTGTGTGTGTGTGTGTGTGTGTGTGTGTGTGTGTGTGTGTGTGTGTGTGTGTGTGTGTGTGTGTGTGTGTGTGTAACCTGCTTTGTCTCTTCTCTTCTCTAATTATTCTCCCCCTTCTAACAGTGTCCTCTCAGATCCCCGGTCTTTTTTTTTTTTTTGTCCTCAAATACCTCTTTATCCGTGTTCCTCCTCCTTTTTCCCCCACTCATCATGGCCGTGCATCTCTGTGTACTTCTGTGACAGCCCACATTACTGCAGGGGCTTGTCTTTGTTTAGTGAGAAGGTTCCAATTTCCCTTATATAACACTCAGAATCCCTGCACTCTTTGATTTTGGATTACATGATCTTTTTTTTTTTTTGTGTGAGTTGGAATCTTTGAATCAAAGAATTACCAGACCGAGCCGGGGCGGAGATTGTGCGTCACACTTCGCCTTGAGCTGGCCAAGGTCCAGGCGTTGTGTCAGATGAATGACCATTGGCCTAACTGCTTAGCGTTTGGCTGCGGGGGTGAGCGCGTCCATCACGTGCCGCCGCCCGTCATTGGCGGTGGATGCAAAGGGGGGGTCGGTCACCGCGAAGATGGGACCTTGTGTTCATTTGCAGATGCACATGCGCTCGCACACGCGAGGTCTTTTTAATCCACGCGCCGGTGCACAAAGCAATACAGACACGGTGAGCAGCTTCAAAGTATCTGCTAGTCGATGTCTTCAAATAGAGACAAAACAGAGAGAGAGAGAGAGAGAGAGAGAGAGAGAGAGAGAGAGAGAGAGAGAGAGAGAGAGAGAGCGAGAGAGAGAGAGAGAAATTCCCCACCCGTCCCGTGGGCCAAACATGATTAGCCCTATCTAAGACATAATCTTTGTCGCTCTCAGAACTCAGACTAAGCCGAGCGTACAAGCCGCCTGTCTAATTCGTCCTTTCAGCGCCATAAATTTCAGAGCGACCTGATAAATGATGAATTTACTCCCTGGCTTTCCGTGTGGCGTCTCGCGGAGAGTCGGAAGGCGAGCTGGAGAAGACGGAGGGACGCGGGCGAAGGGAAAAGAAATTCATCCAAGAGGAGAAACATGCGAGCATGGGGGCAGAAATAACGTGACGGTCGGGAGAAAAAGGCGTTGAGAAAGGTAGTGAAACTGAATGGCGGCTGAGTAAGAGGCAGATAAATGATGGAGGCAGTGCGGCTGCGGCTGAAGAGGCCTGATTCAGAGGAGAAAGCGACTGATTGCAGGAACAAAGTGAAAGAGAACTGAGAGCAGAACATCTTTGGACAGATGGTGGGATGGAGAGAAGCTTGAGTGTTTGAATGAATAAGAAAGAGAGAGAAAAGGCATTGAGATGAAAGTCAGGTAGAGATGGTGCAGGTGGATAGATAACCATGGGCTACACCAGCAAGCAGTGGAGTCGTGTGGTGGAATGATGATTTTTTATTTTTTTTTTGGGACGGGGCCATACTATATCAAATGTACTCATCATGCCCCAAATGGAAACAACAACAGCCAGGATACTGTCACGGTAGCCTATTCCACAGTTTTGATGCACTCTCAGCATTCGCCCTGTGATGGAAACCTGGCAAGTGAGCTGAATCGTGCGGAGCGACCGACGGGTAGACGACTGTCGCCGTGCCAGTGTTTGTGTTGACTGAGTAGCTGCCACCGGTGGGGGCAAAAAAAAATCTAGACATTGTTTTGGCTGGGAGAAAAACAAAACATAGTGAGTGCATTCAAACTGTACGTATGGCACAGAGAGAGCTAAACAGGCTGGTTTCTGGCTGAAGGTGTGGATGGACATGTATGTGCCTCCATGTTGGACCGTCGCCTTGTGACGGGCTGGTGACCCACCCAGTGTGTCACCTGCCGTTTGTCCACTGACAGCTGGGATTGGCTCCTGTATGAATGAAGGCTTTAAAACCTCTAGATTCTATATTCTGTTAAACACTGTTGGAAATTTTTTTTCATTGATGATCTAAATACTCTTGATACAGAGCAGTGATGATATCTACACATCTGACGTGCTGCTTACTGCACATATGAGTAGATGGAAAATAACAACGATGGCGGCCTCCAGAGTGTCACGACTCCCAGTGCATATTCCCCTGCGACTTGGTAGTTTTATAATTGAGAGTCGCCCAGAATAGCATCCAATTCGTCGTCTGTCCATACGAATCCTCCGTGTGCTCGCCATTGTCATTGTTTATCGCGTATTGTAATGTAATGTGTGCTATTTGCAAACAGCTGGTAGCAACACAACTTCAACCTTGCCAAGTGTTAGCAGACCTAAATTAGGGTCAAATCTCCTGTTTACCAAGCATTGTGTGGACCTGCATATGTTTTTATTTTGAAAATAAGACAATTTAAGCCCTTTTTTTCATGATAACAACGCACCGCCAACATGCCGGACCGGATCTGATTTTAACGTCGACGTCCGTCACGGCTATTTGAGTGTGGTCCGATCTGATTTGTCCTTAAAAGACTCAATAAGTCCTCTTGGAACATCCTGAAAATCACAGCCAAAACCAGCACGTCGGGGCCAAGCGTTTTATACGACCCATAAAATAGGTCATATGTCAGACCAAAGTGGGCACTCCGCCAAGATAAAAACATCAAAGCTTTAATAGCGCTGAATTGCTCTTTTCTTTTTTCACCCAGTTAACTAAGAACAGATTGGAGGTACGCTCTGTCCACTCTGTCCACTCTGCTTTTGAAAGAAGAGACGCTCAACACCTTGAAGACAGGCTTATTTTAGAATGAAGAGTGTTGCTGTTTTTGGCAAGGTCATCTATTCTGAAGTCACCTCTATGAATTGAATATCAAATTGACAAACTAGAGAGATTTTTCTCATTAGTTGGACAATTAGCTTGTGCTGTATTCATTACAGAGGGGACTGTCACCTCATTAATCACGCAGAACAATGTAAGAGGTATACCTGAGAGCGTTCCATTAGGAATGCATGGCGGGGCTCGCAGCGTCTCCTCTCCCGATTCAGCTGTGATTTCGCTCCAGCTTAATAACTGTATTAGGCTGCTTTGGGAGATCCAGGTGGAGACATTAACTGGTGGGAAGTTGGAGAGATTACAGACTGTTAGTGGCTGCTGCTTATCCTCCCCTCTCCGGCACTGCCAGTCCTATTACTCAGCCCATTCCACCTGACTCCCAGCCATCCTGTCTGTCCTCTGATTTCACATATGACCATCAGGCCTCCCTCTGTGGCCCTTGTCCAGGGGAGAGTGTATTTGGCTGCCACCTGAAACCTGCTTCAGATCAAAGGAATGGGGGGGGGGGGGGGGGGGGGGGGGGGGGGCCCTGCTAGTAGCTGATTAACCTGCTGGCACGCTGCAGACACAGTCCTTTAGCTCCTCCAGCCCCCTCGCAGCCATATCCACTCTCTTTCCCAGCACGCTGTGAGCCGAGCACTTGGATGCTCTCCGAGGTAGGAAGTGGCAGCAGCATTATAAAACTGGAGGAACTGACGCAACGATTGCGGTTTTATGTAATTGCGGTGTGTTCACACTTAATGTAAATGTCGTGTAATGCTGTTATATAAAGAAACGGTGTGGCCGCACCCTCAGTCAGGGGGTTCTGCTTTAAAATTCGTGAAATGACGTTCACTAGCTCAGCTGACCGAATCCCCGTGGCTAAATCAGACATTCTGGCTCCTCTTCTCATTTGTACCAAGCCCTTCTCCATCAGATTTGAATTACACTCATTAGCCATATCATTGTGACCGAGCAAATGTAAGACCCCGTTTGTATTGTCAAGTGAAAACGTTTTGGGTGTCCGGTCACACAGTATACACATAGTGCCGAGAGTTCACACACTATCCTCACACCTGGAAGTTCAGCGTCGAGGCTGTGTGCACCACAAAGGCAGTTCACTGCCATAACGCTAGGGGGCGTCGAAGGACCGGTCGCAAAACTGCCTGAAACTGGATTGGTCGTGTTCATTTTCCAGTCATAATGAGCAATTTGGAACAAAGATTAGCAGTGACTCTGCAATTTTTAGCTCTGGGTGCAAGCCAGCAGACTGTGGCAGCGGGCTGCAAGCTTGCTTCCTGCACATTATCGTTCATATTTGCGTAACGTTTGCATATGCAGTATAAATTAGGCTCAATGATGCGGTGCAAACAATCCTTGGTGTTTGATACCAGAGAACACGTTTAACGGTCTTGTGGATTCTATGCCTTAATAGGTCAATGTCACAGTCATAATGTTATGGCTCATCACTGTGGAATTATATTCTTCCTCCATATATCAACCCACTGGCGTACTTTGTGGCATCACGCAGTCAAGGCTTCTGTGGAACCTCACAGTGTTTGAAGACAGAGGCGTACGTCTCTATTCTCAGCATCCACGGACTCGCTGAACCTCTTAGAGGCGATGCCTTTCTTATTCCCAGACAAAATGTTTTCTTCTTGTACAGACGATAAATCAAACCAGAAATAACACAAGAAATACATACGTGCCGTTCTATTATCTTTGATTCCCATATACCTCCACCAATGTTAGCATCTGTCTCTGAAGGCAGTAATATGGATATGGCACCTGAAGTGTAGGTTCTTTTTTTTTTTTTTTTTTTTGCCCAAAAGGCTTCCCACTATGTCGGTAATGATCTAATTTGTATGCATTGTCCTCTTCAAATCTCCCCCCGCCCCGATAGGTCTGCTGTACTTCAAATTTCCCCTTCCCCTTTAACATCTTTCCATACAAACCGGCTCCTCTAAATAACTCACTAACCAGAATCATTTCTGAGCCCTTGAAATGTAAAAGCAGGTGGTGTCCAGTGGGAAAATTAGTGCACATAAATTACCTCCAATTTGCCTCAGAAAAAGACAGTTATTGCATGCCTGCCTCTTTACATCTTGATGTCTTTCTTGTTGCCTTTACTGTCTTAAATATGATGTATTTCCCATGTCTGTTTTTAACTTCTCCTTGCAGGTTATTTATGCACTTTCTTTCATGGCTGCTGTGTTTTTAATCCATGGATTGAATATTTTGGTGTGGAGTGTGCTACATAAATATGAATTATAAAGATTTCAACTAAAGTAACGAGAGAGAGAAGAAAAAAAATCATAAAGCTTTTATAAATATCTATAAACAACTTTAAAACTCTTTATAAACCACTGTATAAATGTGTGATGTCTGTTGCTGTTGCCAACTGTTTCAAGCTGTTTGTTAAACTCTCAAACTTTAAAGGCAACAGCGACATTGAGCGCTATCAAATGGCAAATAAGAAAATCCCGTTCAAATATACCCGGCCAGTAGAAGATTGGCTTCAGGAGAAAGGTAAATCTTTATCAAACTTCTAGAATGTTTTTTTTTTTTTTTTTTCTTTCTGTCATTTCATCGGCTTGTTCCCTGTCAACCTCTGAGAATGAATAACCATGCCCTAAACCCTTTTTAAAAAAACGAGTAAAACTAAGAGCTTTTTTTAATTCCTTCCTTTGTTTTTTGATTTGACTGATTTTATTTCATTTTCCCCTTTTTGTCATCGTCATCTCTTTAAAATTTTGTTGACTCATCGTGTCCAGTTAAAGGGACTCAGAAGAGGTTCAAGAACAAAAACTCCTTGTCTTTTGGGCGGATTTGACTGGGAGGAGTCACTATCAATGCAGCTATAGTTGGCTTATTGCATTGAGGGGAGTGAACTCTCTCTCTCTCCCCCCCCCCCCCCCCCCGGCTCAAATCCTCTGTTTGCGACTCATCAGCGGGCGTCTTGCCCTGAAAACCTAGAGCGCAGCAGGTGCCTGTCCCTGCTGTAATCTATCTGATTGTAGTTTCACACATCATACGAGCTAATAATCCTCCCTCGTTTGGTGATGGAGAGCTAATTGGAGCCTTTTTGACAGCGAGGCGCCGCGGAGCGCCTGCCAGGGCGCCCTGATAGAGTTGCCCTTCTCAATCACATCATCAAGTCGGCACCTCGTTCAGTTTGTGGGGATTTAATAATAAAGGAAAGAAAAAGCACCCCCAAAAAAAAAAAAAAAAAAAAAAAAAGACTTCCCCACTTTATTTTTAACACAACATAATATCATTATAAACTGAATTTAAAATTCATTGCACATAAACTTCATAACCTGATTATAAAGTCCCTTTAACAAGCGCTTAAACACAGACGGGTTTGAAAAATCCCATTACTGCTGCATGCATGACTCCACACATGCTATTTCATTTCTCTGTGATATGAACGTCTTGTCCCTGTCATTCCATACCTAATGTATTATGCATTACACAGCAAACAAATGTTTCCAGATTGTGCTGCTATGTGTCTGTAAATTACACAAATGAGATTTTTAATTATGATTCCTGTATATTGTGGAAGTTGCTGCATTTCCCTTGCTTAATTAATGCACGAGCGCCGTGTTTTGACAGTGATATTTAGGCTTCTCCTAATGAAATTCACATGACGTGCAGCGGGTGTGTATTGCTTACGCTGTCGTCCTAATATGCCAAAGTCTGTAGACACGTTTATTAATCATTTTACTGCAGAGGTCCGCTGTTTTGCCCAGAGAATATTAAGAGTATCTGTGGAACATGTTCCAGCTCATTTTTCAAAGATTCTTTTTTTTTTCATACCTGCATGTGTTCACTCCCTTGTGATCCTGCTGCTATAACTGCAACAGCTTTGATTGTTTTAACTCTTATTAGTAGAGATGACGGCTACCTCCTATATATAATAGTGCGCGTACATTCACGTGTACATGTCATTAAAAAAAATGGTGTTTTCAACATATTTGGATATTAAGGAATCTGGCAATATTAAACCTATAACATGTAAAATGTGCAATGCAAGGGTGTCTATAACCTGTCCTCAAGACCAGCCTACCACCAAGCATATTGGAAATATTTCAATAGGAACTGATTTCTTTAACAGATTTCTTAAGAGTAGCACAACACAACAACTATAGGAGAAGTTGTTTTGACATTTCACTATATTCTGCATCAAAAGGATTCGTTATAATTGGCTTTGTCTTGAGATTGTAGTAATTTTCCATAACACTCAAACAGGATTTTTGCAAACGTATCAACATTTTCATCACATTTGCTCTGCATCACTACAAAGAAAAACCTTAAATTTGAAATGTGAAGGTTATCGTGGTACTATTTTATCCGTCCGACCCACTCAAGATGAAATTGGGCCGTATGTGGCCCCGGAACTAAATATGTTTGACACCCCTGGTTATCAAATGTTGGATTTCCAAATATGAAGAAAACGACTACCATTTTCTTATGTGTGTAAATCTTTTGATATTCTTTACCATATATAGCCTATTTTATTAGAGTAAACCAAAAACATCAGTTTCGTTTGGCGAGTTTTATGTTCATCCTTTCCGTCATCTTTCCTGCACTGCAGCTGTAGTTTGTAACTGTTTATCTTCTCACATCTCCATCTTACATCGTACATCAACCCTCTCCCCTCCTCCCCGCGCCAGGCCGGCAGCTGACAATCTTCAACACCCAGGCCACTATCTCCATCGGCGGGAACGATCGCAAGCGGCCCTACCAGGGCCAGCTCTCGGGCCTCTATTACAATGGCCTCAAAGTCCTGAACATGGCCGCCGAAGGCCACGTCAACATCAAGGTGAACGGCAGCGTGAGGCTGGTGGGCGACGTGCCCGCCAGCCGGGGCGCGGCCCGCACCACCACCTCGGTACCCCCGGAGATGTCCACCACTTTCATTGAGACCACCACCACGCTGTCCACCACCACGACCCGCAAGCAGCGCTCGCCACCCACTATTCAGGTAAGGCCGGCGGGAGTCGAACACAGACGGGTCATTGCACCAGCCAGTCGCTGCATGGTGTTTGTCAGAGTATGTATTGTTTTTTTTATACACTCTCTCCGAAAACCTTCAGACATGCATTTTGTTTATGTTCTACAAATATCTTGACATTTTATTGTCAGGGATGCACCGATTACGTGACGTCATCCGTCAGCGTCACCAGCAGCGGGTAGACAAGAGCTTAACAGTAGTGTTGAGGTTGTGCATGTACAGAACCTTATTATGGATGTCATTCATTTACTTCCTGCCTTTTTTATTCAGGTTGCGTAACAGGAAAAAATTGCCGCGTTATGTATCTTGAGCAGAATGTTGAAGAATTATAAACTTTAGCTTGTTATCCTTAATTTCCCCCCCTAAAGAACTAAATAATGGATGTTAGTTGGTGTTAGTCAAGTAGTACCGTGTTCAGTCACATATTTTCGTTTAGCTTTGAGGCATCGATATTCCTTTCTCCCTAACACCAACTCTGTGTTGAATATTGTGTTTTCTTGGTAATTAGGATTGAAAATGTGACAAAGCGCATGTCAGAAAAAGGAAAAAAAAAATCCCAGCACTTCTGTCCCTTTCTCCACTGCTTTGTGAGTTTTCGGGACTGAACATGTGTGGATTGTGGCCGCGCTGCTTTTTCCTCCGCTTGATCGGTCAAGGTCAGAATACTGTATTTCTCATTCTGTGGAGGATTGAAGTGCCGCTGTTCATCGGGGTGTGCAAAGCCGCTCCCGCCGCCGTTCCCTTCCCCTACATCTCTCCTTTCTTCTCTCGGTTTTCTCAGTTCTCCATTTCAGTCTCTGTCCGTCTCTATCAGTCAGTCAGCCGCCCCCCGTTCCGCCCTAAGAGAGGCCTTTCGCCAATACGTCCTGAGTCCGAGCCAATGAATGTCACCACCGTGCCAAGAAAGTAATCACACTGAGCAGTCCTTTGACACCCAGAGGACAAATTGAACCATTCGTTGTCCATATTAAAGCAATAACTCTCTCTCAGGTGTGAGACGGGGCGGGTGAGGGGAGTGTGGAGGGGGGGTTGTCGGATGACAGTCAGCGACCACTGTTATCAGCCTCTTCACCTCAACAACAGATTGCCTGGCGTGCGATGATGATGGCCCTTCATGTCAGAGCTGACACTCGCGTGACTGTATCAATACGAGTGTTGGAAAAGGCCAGAGTGGAGGCTGCTCCAGAAGCCACTAAATACCCTGTGTTTTGGACAAAACTAACAGAAACAGCCAAAAAGTCAATAAGTGCCATTCGGAGGTGCAAAACAAAAGCGGCCAGCATAGACCTGTCTTTGAGGCGTCGATGATCGAGCCGAGATGATAGTGATTGAGCAGCGATACATTACCATACTTTCTCTGCCACCGTCAACAAGGTCATATTAGATGAGAAAAGAAGAAAAAAAAATGTGGCATCGCTGGGAAAATGGCATTTTGTGTTGCGGGTTATTAATATGAAAGGAAGTCAATATAGGAGGGCGTCTAATGAATGGGCTTTCATATGAAGCACTCTGCTTTTCAAGGTGAAATGATGAACCTATACCACATCTGTTGTCGCCCTGGATGCTCCTGTAACATACTAGCTTGGTAATCTACCAATAAAAAGGTTGTTTTTTTTTGTTTTTTTTCGCCCTTGCTAACTTTTCACTTTATTTTTGTATTCCTTCCGAGAGCACACCTCATTCGTTCTTCTCCTGCGAGCTCCCATGGTGGGCTCTGCTTTGATTCATGCCGCCGTGTCACAGAATTTCATTTGCCAAGGCCTTTAATTTTACAGTTCCCCAGTTGGTTGTCAAATACCTTGGGGGGGGGGGTGTTTAAGGAGAGGACCTGTACGGGTTTGGCAGATTCCTCCACCCCTCTGGGTAGGTTAACGGAGTTGAGCTATCATTAGTGGGTTACTGTGGCGCTGAAAAAGAGCTAAAGGCATCAGGGAACGTGCCGGACCTGAGTACACCCGCAGCCATGTGAGCAGTAGGTGTGCCTTTGTGTCTCCGCGTCCTCTTCTTCTGCTATTTTCGGGCCTCTTCACCAGCACTACCTGTTTCCCTTTCTGGGGTGAGAAGTGTTGAATCCCTTGGTGTCTCTGGATCAACAGAATGAGAGCCGGGGGTGGAAAGTGGAGACAACCAATCTCACGCTTAATTAATGATAGCTCTGCTGGGACGGACCAACACGACAGACGCGTTTTATTTCCTTTACTCTCTCCTTCCCCCCGCTCTCTCTTCAAATACATTTTCTTTTTAAATAAAACAGCATAGACCAGACATCGATCCAGTCATTGAAACCAGGCTTCAGCAGCCGGAAAAGCAATGGGGCTGGTGTCAAATTACAAGCATTTGCAGGCTTAAGGGTGATGAAAAAGTAGCTTGCTAAAATAAATGAGAAATGTGGTTTTTAAAGGTAAATATGCTGATAGATTATTAAAATCGTCCTTGATCTGTAAAAGCCAATGAAATCATATGTAAAGGAATTCTTGACATGAGAGTAATACAATAATTAAAATCAAACGCGATCATATGTACTTGTCCAGTAGAGGACAACACGACAGGACCTGTGGGCTGTTAACGTCCTGGAGACCATTTATTTGTGCTTGTTGCCAGGATAATGTTCAATTCGGTTTTATTTCTATCGTACAACATAGTCATTTCAAGGCATCTTTACAGAGAAAAACCCCAACAACTCCACATGAGCAACAGAGGAGACGGTGGAAAGGAAAACCTCCGTTTTAAGAGGACGAAACCTGCAGAGCCAGACTCAGAGCCAGAGACTTTCTGCAGAACTTTTTTTTTACAGATCGGTTATTGCATCGTATCACTGAACTTCAGCAGAGCGGCCAAGGAACCGCGCCACCATCACCGAATGCCTCTAAACTCAGTCCCCGTTGTGTAACAGAGCACATTTCTACTGTTTGTACTGTAATCCTAAAGCTTTCTGAAACGGTATTCCCTGTCGTCACGCAGACAACAACACGTGACGTTGTGACATCAACAAGCCCTTAAGCTCTCAGATAAATGTGGCGACTGTGGGGCCTCCAGATGACGCCTGTGCATTAAAGCGCCTCCGGTCCTGAGGGGCGCTCGGTTGGAAAAGGATTCATTAGCCATGGAGCTGCAGCATGAATTTAAATGGGTTTTTTTGTTGTCGTTTTTTGCCACGTCATATGTACCCTGAATGTTTTACACGACCTGAGACCTGGCGTCGGACCTGTCGGCTCTGCTTCTGTACATGGCTCCATGTCTTGCAGTGGAAAACAAATTAGTCCCGCATTTAGTTATTTTTTTGTTTAGTTTTTTTTCCTGGATCATGTGCCGCAGACGAGGGTGACTAATGCTAAGCACATTAGCTTTAGCCGACTGCACTCGCCTCTTTAGAGCACATTGTGTGGCGGCATGGCGACGCATGTGCGCCGACGTGCCAACATAATGGTGGAGAAGCGTTTTACACTTGTTGCACTTTGAGATGTGGACGTCTGCAAGGTGAAGTTAAGTTCACTGGGAACATAATTCACACTGCCTGGAAAGATTCCACCCCCCAAACTACCATCATAAATATTAATTAGCTCCTTATTGACTCGGAGAGACAAGTGAACAAGGTCTACAAAAAGGATTAATGCAACAGTCAATATTTTCAAACAAGAATAAATGAATGAATATCATCTTGTTGTGAACTTGTTCACGTTACCCTGCGTTTTGTTTACCGTTTAGACCTCAGCCTGTTTTTTTTCGCCAAAGAAAATGACCAGTTTCACATTAGTGCTGTCGGCTGTCTGAGCTCCAGCGCTCATAAGTGGTTTGTATTGAAAATGAAATGGATCGACATTTATCCTGGAAGTTACGCAACACATAATTAAAATTCTGCCGATAGCCTGCAGCGGTAGAATCCAGTCAGTGGAACTGTGGATGATCCCCACATTAACAGTAAACAACATCCATTTTACACTTTGGCTCAGGCCCGTTTCTAGGCCCCGTCAAGTATTAATACGTGTGTTCAAGAGAGTGAAAGTTTTCCAGGGCTCTAGAGGGAAGTCTGGAGGTGATTTCGTTTGAGGCTTGTGCTGATTGTTGCTTGTTACCACGTGAGAAAATGTCTGTATGTGGTCTGACTAAGAATTTCCGTCGCCCACTAATGGTCTCTATGTAAGATGCAGAAAGTAAAGCTCCCTCTTCTTGCTTAATTAAGACCGTAAGATCTTTGGGGTTTATTTTCTTAATCCTTCAAATTCATTAGAAAACTTCAAAACAGGTTTTCACTCTCCCTCCCATTCATCTTCACCTTTTCCTATTTGTACAGAAGGATATATATTGGCAATACCACTCCATTTACTCCTGTAAGGGTATAAACAACTATTTCACCCTGAGTTTACCAGACACCATAAATAAAGACTAAGACATCACCAGTCCAGGTAATGACGAATTTACATGCTCTCACAGTAGAAACCCAGAATATTTGGCAGATCCTGAAACACAACAGGAAGCTGAGCTTCCTTTGGAAAAGTGGAAAAGCCACAGTGACGAGAAACAATTCTAACTTGTTAAGCAGCCACCTAAGCCCTTCAGCTCTGCAGGATTCTGGTCCAAACCAAAGAGGATTTTTTTCCGACCGCAGGCCTCATGTGTGAATGGCCATTTTGGGAATACTCGTTTATGCGCGGCTCTCTGTCATGGGAGGTCGGCGTCTCTCGTTCTCAATTAACTGGCACTGCTGGCGTGAGATGTTTGCGAACAATTAGGATGGGGGAGGCTGCAATCTCGACCACCGTGGGGGAAAACAGCTAAGGGAGAGACACTGAAAGTGATTTGCATGGTTTGCCGTGTTAAAGAAATTGCTCGCGTCCATCATCTTCAACTGGCCCGGCGCTCCGGAGACGAGAAAATGAGAGGTAAATTGTTGGAGGTTTAATTGGGCCTCTTGTTTTTTTTTTTTCCCTGCTGTGAAGCTTCGAATAATGTCGAATCAATGCGCATGGATACACATTTCACGATGAAAGGAGCATTACGTGGAATCTGCGATGGATTCCTCCTCGGCTCGCCGCGATTTCTGTTTCGTCCGATTGTGTCGAAGGTGTTTGTGCGAAGCAGTTTCTGGAACGTTCAGACAGGCAGGAAAGGTCATGAACAAGATTCCGCCCAGCTTTATCTGCGCCAAGCTATATTTTCTCTCCTTTCTCCGGAACGCTCCCTTCGCTCCGTCTCTAAAGTGCGTCGGGGACGTTGCGTAACGCCCGGGGAGATATGATAATCACTGATTTATTCCCTCTTCAGGATGGCGCTGAGCGTGCGTGCTCCGCGGCCGTCTGCTTGATGGTGTTTGAAGGGTGTGTGTTCATCCGCGAGTGTGCACAGGTGTGTGAGTGTGAGTGGGCAGATGTGCTCCACTCCTCCACCTGCTGTCGGTCGCCTTCTCTTCTCAGTTAGTCTCTGTGATCACCTTCCCTCACAATCAGCACTCAGGCCCACCGGTCATTGTGGAAAAGTAAAAACCTGTGATGCTTTTCTTTTTATTCCTCCTCTTCCTTGCTTTTTTTTTTTTTTTTTTTTGGGCTCGTATCCCTCCGCCTGACTCTACTTCCGACTGCCCTGCCAAGCACCCCGGCTCTAAGTTAAATTCTCCGAGATGAATGTCGGTGGTCTGCTAGTTGCTCAGAAGGTCCAATTAGGAGATAGCAAGCTGAAGGCGACCCTGCTGGTGTGTGCAGCTCATTAAAACAGTGGAAACACACACACACACACACACACACACACACACACACACACACACACACACACACACACACACACGCGCGTGCGTGTGAAGACAGTTTTGTAGAAAGACGTCTTAATTTTCATCTACAGTGAGCATAATAAATTGGAGATGGCACGATGTCAGGGTTGGAAATCACTGATCGCAACCTTGCAACTGTCACAGTTAATACACACAACCGAGAAGTGAGATCAGTTTGTTTTAAACGGTGATATAAGATCTATACATGCACGGCGCTAAATTGCAAGCTCATGCAAAAAGATTGTGTGTTTGTCAGGGATCGTCAGCAGGTTCAAACTAAACCCAGCTCAGGTTCCTTATTAGTGGGTGAACAATCCGGCGCTGGGCGAATTCTGCTTCACCATGACGGGAAGAGGCGAGCCACAAGCCAGTTCTTCCTGTGGTAACTTTCCTGATTTTAACTGAGGCCTTGTTTACAAGTTTTCAAGTTAGGGTTGCGTTTACTCGACAACGGTGCCACCGAAAACTAAACAGTTTGAAAATGCTCCGATTCCATTTCCTTTGGCATGGGTCAAAAAAGCTGCTACTTCACATGCGCACCGATGGACAATAACAACAACAACGGCTTCTTATATGACAGTCCAAAAAAAACAAAAGTGCATTTTTACTTGAAACGTTTTGTAAACAGGCCTTGGACACGTCTAATGTGCAGGTAGAAACATCAATAGAGGTGATCCTGCAACACTGGTTAAATGTCAAGGGGAAGAAAATGACTAGAAAATAATCACAGCTTCTGATCGTTCAAGCCAGCCAATCACTTTTAACAACTGAAGATCTAAAACGAGACCTTCCAATGTCTTTTCAAGAAAAGAGAGACAGCAGTTAAAAGCTGAGGCTGCAATGACGACTGTGGCCAGTCAATCATCATCGTCATCCTCTGCCAATTAGTGAGATATTAGATTAACAGCAGGCTGCAGTGAGCCTCCTGACCTGCTGCTGCACTGAGGGTCTCCAGACCTGCAGCAGGTACATGAGAAACAGACCTCCACCTCCCCCTCACACGCACAAACACTCTCTACATAATAGTTCAGATGCAGCAACCCCCGCTCGTCCCTCACGTCTAATTTGCTGCTTATTTATTCTTCATACAGTACGTATTTGTTTTCTTATTCATTTTGCACCGCCAGCCCGAGCTGCAAACATAAACAGTATTAAGTCCGACTCCGACTCTGACAAAACAGCTGGTTTACAAACCAATCATGCTCCAATATTGCATATCTTATATTTATACACAGTGACACACTGACAGTGGAAATAACGAAAGTGGCAGTACAAAAAAAAAAGTCCATATCCAATCCCGGCCCAAACAATGCAACCTATCATCCAACATTCAAGTAATTCTATCACTGTCATGATTTGTCCGTCATCTCCGTCTCCACACTTGTATATGCGGCGTCTGTTTGTGATGAATTTTTCATTCCACTACGCGTTTGAGCGTGTTTCCATTACACCTCTCAGTGTGAACACGTACACGATTCACAATTTCGCGTCGGCAGGTCACTCCGGCTCTCGTGTGCGTGTGTGTGTGTGTGTGTGTGTGTGTGTGTGTGTGTGTGTGTGTGTGTGTGTGTGTGTGTGTGTGTGTGTGTGTGTATATATATAAATATATATATATATATATATATATATATATCTGGGGCAGTTTGTCACTCTGTGTGTGAGAACCAGCGACTAGCTCCAGGGATTTTTTGGACCACGGGGGTTTTGTAATGGATGCACTCCACCCCCCAACCCCCACACAGCTTATCTAGATCCTGCGGGAATGCTTGTGTGTAAACCTGTCTTGTCAGCCCCCACTGTCACGGCGGGGCATTCGCACACCGAGAGACAGGCAAACTGCACACATCAGTTAAAGACGAACACACACACACACACACACACACAGACACACACACACACACACGCTGGGTGCGGTTTGTTTCTGAGCTGACCGGCAGGAGATCAGCACATGCTCTGGGTGCTGTTCGGCCGCACCTCATGCTGTGACACGACTGCCTGGTTATAACATGTAATGTATGACCACGTGAAAACACAAAGTCACAAGCTGCAACGTGAAACTCATATTATCTCATTTGTACTACAGAAGATTCAGGAAGCAGGATCAGTAAATACGTTATTACTGCTTCCAAACCCCTTTTTCAGACATGTTGAATTATTATAAGTGTATTTGTTATGTGTGTGTATGTATACAAGTGTGTATTTTCAGACAGGTGTGTGTAAACATGGATATAGATTATTTATTTTATGTTTTTGTGTGATAGATAGATAGATATATAGATAGATAGATAGATAGATAGATAGATAGATAGATAGATAGATAGATAGATAGATTTTCGATATTTTTTGCCATAAATATTAACTTTTTAAAAAAGCTGCCACTCTGAATGCAGACATAACATCAAGAAATCCTGCTTTAAACTATTGAAACACGCTACTGCCATCACCTTTAACTAGACTGAGATGAATTTAAATGCTTCACTATCGTGTAAAAAAAAAAAAAAAAAAAGAAGAAATCCTGCCGTTATTCTCGGCTTCACATGTCAATTCCATATTCTTCCTCAGAGAGTACAGATGTCATCTCTCCCCGAGCACAAGTCAGCAGACTTACATGGATTATCAAAGTAGAACAGTCGGTATTAAATCCTGTGCCAAGCCACTTTTTTTTTTTTTTTGTGGCGAGGTTCAGATCCCACTCTCTTGCTGGTGTTTAATTAACTTTTCTTTTTTTTTTTTTTTTTTGTTCAGGGAACAAAACTATTATAAAAGTTCAACTTCTGTTTGCCGGCATGTTTCTTAAACATCGACTGCAGAACTAAATATAAGCCAACATCCTTCCTTCCGACTCTTTTCTCCACATTAAAGAGAGCAGATATCTTCATAATCATCATGTATCACCCACTGATCAAGTGGGGGGGGGGTAGGGCGGGGGTTTCTTCCGTGTGAGCAATTATTATCATCCGCGCTAGCGCGACTAGCCGCTAGCTCCCGATGTGCACAAAGAGGGAGTGCGTTGGTGAGAGAGGGAGGGAAACCACACGGTTCTGGGGACGTTCAGAGATCTATATACACATTACTGAGTGCATGCACCATGTGTCTGCTGGAGTCCATAGGATTTAATTAAATATGTATCACACAGACAAAGCCTTTGATGTTCCCCAGCAATAATGTGTTGTGTTTCGTTGCTCGGCTGAGCTGTTAGCAGAGCCCGCTAATGTTTCTCGCCGGCGTCCGCCGAGATTCGGTGGAGGCTTCGCTTGAAGCCTGTTGCTTTTAATAGTAATGAGCAGAGGATAATTGTGAGGATTTGTGCGTCTGCCGCGTTGGCCGGCCGCTCTCGTGTGTGTGTGGCGACGTCGAGGGCTCCGGCGTTTCAACTAATTTCTCCGTTGGTTACTGATTATGCTTCAACTTTAATCTTCTGAAAAAGCGACTAAATCGAATAATTAATGCGGTTTGTGCCCAATTAGGATAATAAGCCCAAATGGGACAAATGCTGGGACACGCGAAGCCGCCGTGACGTATAGCGCCCGCTTCGATTTGGTATTACACCCTTAATACTTCCCATATTGAAATGGACTGAAGAGGAAGATCAAGTTGTGGTCCTCAAGGAAAAAGAGAATAAGGTCCAATTTCATGTGCTTCCTTCAGACTTAACACATTTTCAATAGAAAGCCAATAACTCTCCCAACTGGACGGATCATCTTCCTTATTAATGGTTTTCTTGTAATTAGTGAGGCCGTCTGAGGTTTATCTGCGAGACTCTTTGCCTCAAAACCATATCCTGAAGAGTCTTCTCTCGGCGGAAAAACTGTTATTTATTATCTTCGATCATTATTTCAACAGTGGTGACTTGTTTAGCATACGTTGCGTCGGGTACAATTTCAAAAGTGAAAAGCTTAGATTAAGTGAAATAGTTCCACGAGTTCAACACCGTGTGATCATATTAATTCAAGCCCTTGTAAAATATGTATATCCATGACTTTATAACACGGCCCTCAAGAGGACATCAAGCACAGATCGCATCAATTCACAATGAAGACAGGGGATGTTGGACGAGATTGTAGATGTTCACAGCCAGGGAGCATCAGGCGCGAGAAGTGGGAATATATGTATGTATGTATGAAGAATGAAATAATAAAGCAGGTGCGAATCAATGTAGAGCTGCAAAAAAAAAAAAAAAACTTGGCAGTTCTTTAAATTTCTGTAACGAGCCCAAAATCGAACGCAAATACAGATGCGTTGCTGCTTGCTCTTCGGTAAAATGATCTCTCACACATTCAGCCAGATCGTCTTGGATTCGAGTCCATTGTGAGTAATGTGGACTTAAAATTCAGAAAATAACTTCACCCGCAACAGCAGTCATAACCAGATTATGTAGTCAGAGAAATGGCGAAAGCCAGCGGTTCTGTCTTTGCTGCGATGAATAATTGATGTTTTTCTGTTTTAAACAATGTAGACTGAATGTGTCAGCTTTCATTCTGGGTTATTCTTTTTTTAAGGATGCAGAAACAAGCAAATTGAAAATAAACCTGGAATAAATGACACTTAAAAGCCTAAATTGTAATTGGAAAATTAGCTTTAGCTTGACAAATATAAAAAAAATATATACTTTACGTTTATAGTGTTTCATTTACATTTATATGCCAGAAGTAATGGCTGTCATAGAGTCATACGTGGACATGAAACGCTGGTTCAATCGCAGCTGTAAAAAATAGCTTAAAAATCAAACACATTTTCACACTGAATGCTCACAATGATTTCCATTAACTCCCGCTGTCGCATTTATTACCCTGTGAGTCCTCTGTTCGACCCACACGTCATTACGCCTTAATGATTTGAGAGGAAAAGCAGCAGCCGTTTGTATTTTTGGATTGATGGTTTAAGGGTCTCTTGGTCAGGATTACCAAAGGACCTGGTTCGGTTAATGTAGGTATCTTTATCTAGACGTCATAAAAGTACTTTGCAACCATCACGCCTGTTACTCACTGACGCTCATTCTGTCATTTAGTTCTGAAAATGTGTATTTAAATCAGATAAATCAGGGTTTTTTTTCAAAAGGTGAGATAAAAGATCTTTCTAGGGAAAGAAACCTTAACCACCACATTTTCTTCCCTTATCTCACACACTGATTATAAGTATACATTTTAAGACAACACCTAAAATAGTCATTGTAAACAATAAACCGAAATAACTTTCTAGGTTTAACAACCAAAAGAACTTGGATAGATTCAAGCCCTCTTTACGCCACAACGTGAAAATACACTGACTCCATGGAAACGGGGGGGAAAACGGCAGTTTTTGAAACACTGCGGTCCATATTCCCCTGGGACTGTAGTCGTATTAACAATCCAGCTTCGTCGTCTGTCTGTACGAAATGTACAGACAGATATGTTTCAACATATCTGTGAAAACATGGAAATATTCTGAAACCAAAACGATCAATATTAATGAAGCAGAGGAACGTTGTTGAATGTAGGCAGCACTTTGGCAAATGTTGTTTTTTTTAAAAGCCAGTCACTAAAGCACTTAAATATGGTTCAAAGTATTCATGAGGTACCACAATTACTTAGTTTAGGTAACAAAAGTGTTTGGCAAGGTTGATATAATGTCCCAGTTTGGGTCAAAAGTACAATGAGACTTCTTCAGACTCTACTGACTGTCCCTTCCTCCATTCTTTATTTCTTTTTTTTAAATGTTAGCCAATATGTGACATGCTTCTCTATGTGTAGTGAAATGTGTTCATTTGTGTTGATTCTACGTCCTCCACGTTTGTCGTGTTTCTCAGTTGTTTTTTGCTCGGTAAGACGATAACATGACCCTCATAGACTCCCCGCTAATCGGCTTTGTCGACCAGATTGTAGTCAGAAGCATTCTCAGTTCAGTAATCTTGTTATAACTGCTTTTCTCCGCATTATGTGGCCCCCTCTCAAGTTTTTCCTCTGATGTGTTCAGACACCAGTGTCTCATGACAACGTCACCGACATGCAGCCATTTTCATCTTGGCCTTGTCCCGGTCGTCCCTCCCCCCGTGCTTTCTCCTCCGTCACGGCTTTCGCCGCCGCCGCTCGACAACCAAATCGACACAGATTCCTGTTTGAAGGGAGACCCGCAGGCCACAACTCGGACCTGCAGTAATCGCCGCCACAGTTTCACCCTGAGGACGGCACGGACCGTCTCACCTCCTCCGCTCGTCCTTCAGCACGTGGCCGCCGCCTCGTATGCGACCTTTGCTCCGTCTGCGTGCGTACACGCATGTGATGCGTACACCGGGTTTCCCCGATGACCTTGTACACTGCGGCAGGGCCAAAGACCATTTCCTCTTTTTTTTTTTTTTTTTTTTTTTTGTCCGTGGGAAGATGAATGACCCTGTTTGAAAGTGGCTGCCCACGGCCTCGGGGCAATTAGAGTTTGCTGTGAGCCAGCAACCCTCGCCGCCCCGCGCACAAAGGCAGGTCCTTGAGAAAAAGAGAAATACTCGGCACATAACCCATTCTGCTGAAACCAACACGCCGTGGTGATGGTGAACAAATTAAACGTATTTTCTTTTGAGGTTTTTTTTATTCTATTTTTTTTCCTGCTCCCTGCACCCGCCTCTCCCTCCGTTCCTCCATAAAACCTGAAGGTAAAAAAAAAAGTGCTGACTGCAGGAGGGCAGTAAGAAAGCCCCACCGTGGGCGCTCATTCCAAATATCAATATTTGATCTCAGGAATCATTTAAGCACGTTGCTTTGGCCCCACCGGCTAATTCCGCAGCTCATTTTGCTGTAATTTATACATCGCGATGAAGGACGGCAGGACTCGGTGCCTTCTTGAACCGACTGTTTGCTTTCTTTCTTTCTTTCTTTTTTTTTAAAGTGTTGCTCCTAATAAAGAGGGAACATCGTGATACCACGCTTGATTCGCATCACGACTTTGTGTGATTTTTAACAGACTCCTGCGCTGCCATTCAGATGAAGCGTCTTATCTGTCACAGAGCAAAAAGAGTTGTGGCAGCCGATTGATAGGGATACGGCCCAGCGCCATTGATTCCCCTTGTAATACAAGCCTCTTCCTTGTCGGCCCGTCAAAAGCCCAGATCGGACATGATAACACGCGCATCAGGCAGCCGTCAATAGAAAGGCGAAGCTTCCGCCTCGGAGATGACTATCTTATTTTGGCGTGAGGGCTTGGTGGAGTGGATGAGCGCGGACTCGCGAGATAGCGAGAAAGAAGAGACGGGAGTCGGCGTGACCTCCGATTTCTGTCGCTCTCTGAACCATTTTTCAACTTGAAAAAATAGTCGGCGGTGACTCTTCGCTCGCGACACGTGGATGTTCCAAGGTGACCGAGGGGCGCCCTTGGGGAGAAGGCAATCGTTTTGAATCTCTGACTCGTCCGTGCTTCCACGTCGACCCTTTCAACTCCAAACTTGCAGCCACATTGGATATCTAACTATGGTCCACTAACTGCCAGGATTGAGGAAAATTGTTGTGAGTTTATCACCAACAGATAAGAAAAAACAAAAAAAACGAATAAGAAAAAGTGAGGTTTGGCTCCTGGGCTCTCTGGCTTCGTAAATAAACCAAACTGGCTTTGATGGCGGAGCCGTACAGCGCTCCTTATTCTCTGAAGGCTTCACTTCTCAGTGTTTTCTTCAGCCTCTGGGCACGAACACACATCAAGGTCATTTGTTATGATGAGACCGTGGTGCATTCAGGAGCACGCTGTGACTCGGTGCTCGCAGACATACGACTCAGCGTACTGTACTTAAGCATGTGTGCCTGGATTCCCGGCGCCTCTCGGAGATACGGCGCTGCTCCTTGCTCATATTTCATGTCATGTTGGTAACCCGGGGGCCACGGCTGAGTTTTACCCTTTGCACTGCCTCTGCTGACCCAGGGGAGCGCGATGGATAGTGGTCGAGTACATTATGTCTTTCTCTCTCCTCCCTGATCCCCCCTACCCCCCTTCGCCGCCACCGCCGCTGCACAAGCCGTTGCTTTGATGTGACGGATCGGATCACCGTCACGCTCAGCAGAATATTCAGCCGGAGCCGTGGAGGCAGCAGCTGCTCGCGTTACCGTCCACGTACTTGGCGAGTCTCTCTCTGAGTAGGAACATTCACTCGGTAATTAGTATGACCCTGACATGTCGACGTACAATCGTCGGTTCAGAAGTTTAAGACATTCCTCACTGAAAAACTGAACAAATTATATATATACAAATATATATATATATATACACACATATATTGTCGGTTATTCACTTGTTTTTGACATGTCAGATCTGGACGAATGATAATGTGAATTGACATTTCTTGACAATTTGAGGATGAACATCCCCAGAATGGTGCAGGAATTAAAGAAAGCACAGTTTTCCGGAGCCACCATCTTATGAATCAAACACTCAAGTGAAATAGTTTTCACTATCAAGTCCAGCTGTGGGGTTGTTTACAGGGTAGATGTGAACGCTCACCATTTCCAAGCATCCTGTTTGTCCGATGAGCTTGTTCTAGAAGCGCTACAGGCAAAACGTGCCTCATCACGTGTTGGTACGTACGCACGAAATGTGCACCCTGGTCACGGCGTTTCAGGTGAAAACGCAAAACATTTGTTGAATCTTGGGTGTCCGTTTCCCCCGGAGCCACTTGTAGGACGTACAGAGTCTGCTGAGGCTTCTCGGCGAGGACGCGCCATAAATGTTTCATGAACTCATAACGATCTACTTCAGCACTTGGATTCACGCTGTTGGTTTCCAATTTGACAGGTACAGCTTTTCTGTCTATAAGTAGCCCCTTATTATAAGCATTTTTTTCTCATAATGTCAACGGTGTCATCCACAGTGGCTTGTTGGGAAGCGCCCTGAGCTTGAACATATGCCGTGCATGGCGAGTGATGATGCCTCGGCTGAGTCGTGTTTATTATTAGGTACAGGTGTGAAGAGATGGTGTCAATGCATCTCAGTCCCCGCGGGCGCCTGAATGCATAAAACACTTTCGGTAGTTAAACGCGGTGATGAAGATGATCTTCGTGTTTCTTTCTTTTTTTTCGCGCGGCCTCACGCCACCTCTTTCAACCAGCGCCGTACTTGGAGACTTCGAAACTATGAGAAGTTGAGATTTTCTGGGTGGAAAAGTGAAATTTTATTCGGCTCTGGCAGGAAACTGTCAGACACCAGTTGCATTGATCTGCTTGGTGTAGCAGAGACGGGAGGGCAAGTCGAACATTTTCCCTTCTCCTTCTGGAGGAGCTGAAATTAAAAGAAAGATTGGCATTTTGTAAGATTCTTTATGTAAACAAGACTTTTTTTCATAGGCATGTACGTTGAGCTTTATCAGTGAGTGTATCCTAATATGATGCACTGACGCCTGATTTAGAAAATACTAAAGTAATCGATTGAGTGAGTTTTAGTCATTCATCACAACAGAAGTTTTCAAGTAAAAACAGAATACTCTTTGAGTGTCCATTTACACATTTACATCGGTGCTCGGAGCCACTGTTAAAAGCAACTTTTTGAAAACGCTCCGACTCCATATCCGTGCAGACAAACGCAGCTGCTCAGGCGCACCACGGCCGTAGTAAATAGTTCTGCACATGCTCAGTAGATGGACAGTAACGATGTTTGCCTCCAGGGTGTCACGATTCCCCCGTCTATATTCTCCTGGTCGTTTCATAGTTTAGAGTCACGGGGAAAAGCAATCCAACTTGGTCGTCTGTCCATACGAATGTCCGTGTGTCACACTGGAAACGGACTTGAAACCTTCAATAACTCATGCCTGTGTCAATAAATGATTCAGTAATGGATTGATAGAACCTTTATAATTAGGGACCGAGCACAAAATGATTATTTTTCACTACTATTAAGAAGGCCTTAAAAAAAATCTGTTTACTTTGGAATTTTTGATTTTTAGGGACCGAGCACGAGAGGCCAGGACCCTATTGTATTACGTATGTTTCTTATTATTATTATTACTTTTTTTCTAATTTATTTTTTGAATTTTACAGTTTGAAACAATAATCACTCACCCAATGTAAATAACAGACTATTCTGGGGAAAACTCAATAGTGACCTGTATCGGTCTTCATTTAACATTTATTTTAAATGAAAAGTCCATACTTTTAATCTCGCTTTCACAGTGACGTGCTTCATGGTGACGTTTGTCTTTATTTTCCACTGAAGAGGCAGTTTAATCCCACATTGTATGAGTTTTCTGTATTTATTTTCTTAAAGTTGCTGACACTGCCACAGCGACATGCAAACACAACGGCAGCAAGAGCATTTCTAATAAACTCCTTGTAGTCGCTGCAATTAAGTGCATAACTTGACATAAGCTCAAAGCCACGTAACACTCGTTATACTGAGCATGGGTAAAAACATGATCCCCAAATGAACCTATGCAGAGCGCTGGATCGATTAAAATTGTCTCCTCAGATCCAGATCAGCATTTTCAGACACATTTCAGCTCAAACACTTTCACCGAGGTCAGTCAGAAGTGATCTCCACACTGCGAGCGTCAGGAAAAGAGAACTGATTGTTGTAAATGCAGGAAGGGTGTAGCGTTCTTTACCACGGGTAAAAATAAATTTAAAAAAAGTTTATAATAACAGAAGCGTTGGTTTCACCAGCTTCAAGTCTATCGTTAATCAATCTGGCCTCCTCTTTTGCTCGCCTGACCGCTGATGTGGCTGCTCTCCATTCACTCGCGGAGGTTATTGCAGCTTCGCCTGTTAATGGCCTCACGCATTGCCGCCGGCGGATTCGCAGGAGTCGCTCCAGAATTCCCGGTTGGATGTCGGAGAAGCTGTCGTGGAGACAAAGGCAGAGCGGGCCGTCTTTTTTTACACGTTCTCCATTTTGTTTGTGTCGATGCCGTCGCTCGCGAAAACCCAAAAGCGGTGTGTGTTTTTTACCCAAGGAGGCTGTCTGTCTTTATCGATTGCCCAGCGCCATCCTTTTCAGTTGGACGTGCTGAAGTGGTCAGAGGTAAATGCCGCTTTAATGAAGTCTGGCCATTGATTCGCCGGCGCCGTTGGTTTGGTGGAGTTGGGAATTTCACTTGAAGGCAGGGGTAATCAGGATAATCAGGCGTGATGCACATAGCGTCTTTATGTACTGAAATCTTCGTGAATAATGCGCTTTACTTCGCGGGCCCGCGGAAGGCGCGCATATCAAAGCCTCCCCGCACGCGAAACCAACCAGCCTGCAAATCCCACCACCCAGAATCTTCAGAAATGGCGGCGGTGACGACGTTTGTTGAGAATAATTACACCAAAAAAGGGAAAACACTTTGCTGCCAAGATATAGCCCACTCTGTGTTATGGAGATTTAGACAGAGAATTGGATTTCCCCAGCTGTGAAATCAGTTTTTGTAGTCCCGCTGGCCAACCGCATCATTATGCTATACCCAGCCGTAGGCTCCCGTCGCTGCACACGCATGGAGCCTCGTCTGCGCCGCGACTTCCCGTTCCCGTAAAGCATCCAGCCCCTGTGCCATATGTCGTTCGTCGACGTCTCCGACCCGGTTGAGGAAAGGCTGTGAGCTCAGTCTGTCAGTTCATCGGTTCTGCATCAGTCCAAACGCGGCAAAACGGCACGCTAAGCACTTTTGAGTGTGAACCGCTGTGACAGGCCGAGATACACCCCGTGTTTAGAAAGATTAATCAAGTGCACATCTCGAACGTCAGACGTCGCACTGAGGCGGGTTTGGAGGATTTTCAGTCCAACTTAAGGCGAATACGTCGACTGGAGTGTGTCCTTCTGCGATCTGATTGCAAACTTACACGATGCATGAGCCGGGGCAGCCGGCCCTCCTCTTCACTGTGGATGGACTCAAAAGATGAAGTGCTTAATGATTTTTTTCCCTTGCAGGAGCTCTGCAGTGCTGTCCAGAGCGCCAACAAGTCGAGCGAGAGATTTCATAAACATAGCAAGCTTCAGACCCGGAAGATTGATCGGCTTTATGGATTTATTGTTGTCACAAAACTAATTCAAACCTTTTCAGATGTAGAACCAGGCTTGTATTGTCTCTTTGCTAAACCCATTTTGTTTGGGTGATGGCAGCGTTGAGTCCCTTAATACATTATTCACATTATTTATTATTTAAATCATGTCTTTAACATTCCCACTCTTTCTTCCATCTGATAATGAGTAATGAGATAAACATCTGCTTAAACTGCCAATGAAAATCAATCCGGCTGAAATTTAAAGGATCCGACGGGTCCGAGAGGATCTGTGAAGTCGGAGCATCAAAGCGAGCGAACACGGCCGCCGCGCGGAGACGCTGTCGGCTACAGAGAGATGCGGCGTGGACGGACAGCGCTGCTTTCAGTTGATGTGGGTTACGGCGCGATGGTTCTCGGGGCTGAAATTGCTGGAACAGACTTTGAAGTGGCTGAGGGTTTTTTCATCTCTCTCCGCGTGTCCCTGCCTCCCACATCTGCTGCTGTCATAATAACAAGCAATAACCAAGACTTTTACGCCCGTAATGTGGCTTCAATAAATAATGTCATGTTTACCAAGAGGCCATATTTTACAGCTATTTAGTTGAGAGCACCCCCCCCCCCCCCCTCGCCCCCCGGTCTTTTTTCCTGCGCTCTAATGCTGGAGTACAGTACATAATGTGGTGCATTATGCACAGAAGCACAAACAGGCATTTACACATTATCAAACGTACTGACAGAGAAAATAGAACAGCCCATCATGGATAATCACAGCGCCCGCACACCGTCGGACTCTCTGCCTTCTTCGTTCGTCGGGGAGCGTTGTACGTGAGAGTATACGGTAGAGGTGGACAGCTTTCCCTCGGCCCTGTTGAAAGCAGCAGCACGAGCATGTGCGTGGGTGGGTGGGGGGGTTTGGGGGGTGGGGGTTCGCGTTTCATTAGTCTGTCAAACCCAATGATATTTAGAGCCGCACACCCTAGGCCGGGACTGGAAAACTCAATCAGCGCTCTGATTTCATAACCCTGCTTGGTGACAGGGCTTATTTTATCGCCCCACTGATTCATTCTAATAAACGCCGGCTGCCCAGCTGAAATACAACCCCCCCACCCCTCCGTCACTCCCTCCCCACCTTTGCCTGTCCTCCACGAGACAACCCAAAAATAAGGGAGAAGGTGGGTGGTGGTGGTGGTGGGGGGGGGGCATGTTTAGGGGATAAATCTGAATTGTGGGAACTGGAGGGTGCAGATAATCCATCGTCAGTTCGGGTGTAGCTAGGACCCCACCCCATCCCCATCCCCTCCATACCGCTGCACCCTTTAGCACAAATCAGGCGCCGGGACGGCGCTGATCTGTGTGGGCTTGGTGGGTCCATTGATTGTGGACGATGGAGGAGGAGAGCGGCGATAAATAATCGGAGGCAGAGCGCGGAGGGTGAAGGAAAACAATTATCTGCGGAGGTGGAAAGCACATAAAGTGAGGAATGATAAACACTGTGAAATATGATTGACTCCGAGTGATATATGGGAGCCGGAGGACGGGCGGAGAGGTCTGCCTGTGCCCAGATATCCTTGAATGAAACGGCCAAGCCGGGAACTCGCTGTACTCACTCGGTGCTAACCTAACCGCATTTCTGTGTGTGTATGTGTGTGTGTGTGTGTGTGTGTGTGTGTGTGTGTGTGTGTGTATGTGTGTGTGTGTTTGTTTGTGCCTCCCCTTGCAGACGACAGACGACATTGTTTCGTCGGCGGAGTGCTCGAGCGACGACGAGGACCTGGAGGAGTGCGACTCCGGACACGCAGGTGGGATGAGTGTGTCGAGCTGTGCTTGCTCTGAAACCTGGTCTATTTCTCCCTATCCTTTCTTTGATTTGCTACCGAGGAGCTTCTCCTCTTAGCATCATGTCCCATGGGAGCTTCAAGTGTAACTTCAAAAAAAATAAAAAAAATATATACTTTTTTTTAAAAAAGAGCCTCAGTGAGATGGACACGTAAGTTGCGAGGACTTCTCGGCGCGTATCAAAAGTCTTTGGAGCTGGATGAAAGCAGTGAGAATAACTTTCCACATGCGGAGGAAGCCCACGGCTTTGACTTCAGGGATAATTACAACCCCAATTCCAGAAAAGCTGGGACACTGTGAGAAATGGAAATTAAAAACAAAATGTACACAAAGAAAGTCGATTAAATGTTGAAACTGAGACGTTCAGGTGCGACTGGCTGCATTAGCTGCATTCTTCATATGTTGGATAGTAACTCTTGTAGTTTGTAATATGAGACTTAATTTACTTGTTGTTGCATCGTAACATGTGAGCGTACTTTAAAACTAAAAACAAGCTGGATTGGGCATCCCCTTCTTAGTTAAAATAACTGCATCACGTGTCGTTTCCAGTTTAATTCAATGCTCCATAAGAGACGTCACCAGTGGAAATGACGCAGTTTTCCTGAGCCCATACATTGAATTTCACTACATGATCTAGTCTGATCCAGCCCCCAACCAGTGAGTAAATAGTAAACATTTAATATTTTCTTTTTTTAAAACAACAAGTTGAGATATCGGTGATGCTGCCTTGGAAGATGGCAAACTAGCATTGGCCTCAGAGTCATACTGTCAGAGTGAGTTTGTAAAAAACACCCATAATGCAACAGCTATAAGTTTTAAGGAAGTTATTTTGCGAATTTCACTGTATTTTGTATCAGAAGGTTTCATTAAAATTGGCTTTATGTTGAGATTGTAATCTTTTTCCATAGTAATTGTTTTATTCTGTAAAAAAAAAAATATATATATATATATATATATATATATATACTGTATATATATAGAGACATTTTCATCACATATAATCTGCGTCACAACATAGAAAAAGTTTCAATTTATAGGTTAATATGGCACTATTTTACTGCTCCGGCCCACTCAGGAACCTGTCCTCAGCTTTACTGTTGGAAAAATGCTGCTCACATTTATGTAAATCAGAAACATCAACGTTAATTTACACTTTAAATATCTCAATTTCAACATTTAATCAGCTGCTTTTAATAGTTGCCCACGTTTGCATTATGTTTTTACTTTTTTTCTTCTTTATTTTTTAAACATACGTCCCAGCTTTTCTGGAAGCGGGGTTGTGAAAACGCGCTGAGCTTAACCTACCTAAACGCTCATCTGGGAAAAACACTAAGTTACACTTAGCTATGGGGCCACTGGTTGCAGACATGACGCCGCGTTGATACTAATTTTGTTCTCTCAGCATTTGTTGGAGAGCCAAAACTTTACTCAACAAAGTACGAAATTAGTATCAAGCCCCATGTCGCGCCCGCACTGATGCTTCAAAATGTATCTGTCCTGTTACCTGGTCGATTTCCTCTTGCTGTGCGTGTGTGCGTCTCTCTTGACAGAGGATACATTTTGAGATTCTTTCGAGAACAAAGATGCTTTCAGCCTATAGATACTGTGATATGTAGCAGACTAACTGCAACAGAGCCTCTTCCTCCCTTCTTCCTCCTCTTCTCTTGTTTGTACCTCTGTTTCCTTCGTCGGAGGCTTGCCTTACCTGAAACATTCTAATAGAGAACAGATATCCTCGAATTTCTGTGCGCATCGTCTCTCTTCTCCCCTTCCTCCCTTTTACACACACACACACACACATGTACACACACACACACACACACACACACACACACACACACACACACACACACACACACACACACACACACACACACACACACACACACACACACACACACACACACACACACACACACACACACACAGGCTCCCACTATCACTTTGTGATTACATCAAAGTGATAAGACATTTACTCAGTGGGGTTTGAAACTAATACTATAAAAAAAAAAAAAAAAAAAAAGAGCTAGACTTAATGCCTCACATTTTTAAAGGAGTGGTTATTTTGAGGCAACTTGGGTTTGGATAAATTGAGAAATAAAAAAAATAATCGTCAATCGTCTGGCTCGCATCCTGATAAAACGCAGAGGATCCTGGAGACTGAAACTGACTGGGTTGTTTTGAAAGGCAGCTCCCTTTAAGGCTTCCTGGGAATCATTACCAGCCTGGACCGTCTGATTGCCTCGCCGCCGTTCAAAAGCAGCAGCGCGGGCCGACTAATTGACGCCGCGTTAATCTGGCTTACTGGTTAACGCCGAGCACGTGTCCACTTTCCGCGGCCGATAAGACCCGAGTCTCTGCCCTTTCAACTTTATCTGCTGCAGGAGAGCACAGCACATAATCGAGCGCTTATTTATTTTTCCCGCGGAAATGAGAACCAATAATTTCACCGTCCCCAGCCTGTGAAAGGACCTGGAATCCTTATCACACTATTAGCAATTGGTTCCTTCAAATAGATTTATTTATTTTTTTTAACCTTCAAACCCAAGTATTCTCAAATGGAAGTGAAAATAAAGCCAGCGTAGAGCCAAGAGAACACGGTGCCCTCGTCTCATATAGTGGCAACATAAACACACTCATGCATTCTGTACATTTCACCATGTGGACACAGAAATTCATACCCTCATTCCTTGTCCCGCTTCCAGTCGTATGAACAAGTTGCATGACATGACGTTGGTTTCTTTTCCGTTGCATTTTGTTTTTTTTCTCCTGTGATGCACATATGAACATCTCTCTTCTGTATGGGTTCGGATCCAGCTGCTGGGTCCTTTCTTTTCTTTCTTTTTTGTTTTTTTTTGCTATAATTTGGGTTCAGGGTGGGATGAGTGGAGAAGGGTTATTTTATTTTATTGTTTTGTTGTGATCATTATTATTATTGTCATTATTTCATCAACGTCCTCATCATCCGTCGTCCATCCTCCAAGCAAGGATAGAGCCGCTCCTCCCGTTTTTGCCTCATCTTGTGCCGCATGAACTTTTGGTGGTTGGAAAAATTTTAAATCCCCCCCCCCCCCCCCCCCTTTCCTTCTACTCATCAAGTTTGTGTTGATATTTTTTTGGGCTTCTAAAGAGACATCACCCCCGTCCTCTCCTCTCCATTGTCGATACAGCGTAGGGAAATGAACGGCAACAAAATCTTTTCTTGCCATCATCCTTTTTTTGGGGCCTTGTGCAGGCGATCCCATTCTGTCTCAAGAAAGTTGTGTGTGAAAGAATGACCCCGCCCACCCCCCCACCCCTACCTCCTGCCCCGTCTCCCGCCCTTTTCTGATTGTAACCCCCGCTTCCTATCACCCCCTCCTCCTCCATCCCGCCTCACCCACCTTCTTTCTTTTCGCCGTTCTGCATATACATGTCTGTTTGAATGCAGATGGCATAAAAAGACTTTTATTGCCACAAAGTATATCTGTTTTTCTATTTCTATCTGTTGCTCCAAGTAGAAGGCATTTGTGGCATGCACACTGTAACTGGATTGTACTGCAGCAGCTCTGTAGACTAACTATAAGCCCCGCCCCCACCACCCACCCACCCACACCCCTCCCACCTACCAACCCCCAACCGCCCCGGGCTTCTGCATGGATATGATTGGCATCCATACAACGCGCCGCTTCCTCTCCACCCATGAGTCTCCCCTCACCTGGCTTCTACTACCTGTTGTAAGTGTGTGTCGAGGGAGCTACCACGAGGGGGGGGTGGTGACTGCTGTTACCCCCCCCTCCCCCCCTCCCATGGTAACGCCCTCCCCCTTCGTGTCTGTGCTCGTTGCCTGCTTGTTTCTGTCAGTGCTCCGTCTGCGTCTTGCCTGTCTGGTCTTGCACTTGCGTGGTCGTGTCGTCTTTGTGTTTAAGAAATTAAAAAAAAAAGACTGGTTAAACCTTACCTTCTACCCCCTCCCCTTTACCAAACCCCCCCCCCCCCCCCCCCACCCCACCCCCACTGTGAGTTCCACAAGAGAGCGAATATGGAGTGTGCACACCTGCACACGTTTACACAACCGTTAGATAAACAGAAAGAGTGAATCCACGAGTCGGCGGAAGCAAAATCAATGGTTTGCTCAGTTTGATGGAAACCAAGTCAATTTATGATTTAATTTCACAGTGATTAACAGTGTTGCAGCCCGTCGCCACCGTGTAATCGCAGCAATTTTGTGATTAATATGTAATTATGTCGTAGTAATTGATGCAAATGATGTTCATAAATCAAAACGTTTGAATCCGATAAACGTTATTAGATGTGATGCCAACAGGACAGAACTGTTTCTTTTTTAATTGGACCGATCCATCCCGATCCGTCGACAAGGGGAAATACCACCGCTGCGCCACACGTCATGTTATCAGAACTATAAAAGCACGGCAGTGACTTCGAACTAGTGTTTAGTAGTATTAAACTAGTTTGGAAGTAGTATTAATGAACACATGACAACGATCAGAAATCCAAACATGCAGACCGCTACCGTATTTTCCAGACTATGAGTCACACTTTTTTCGGGGGCTTGTTGTTTGGCTGGTCATGCACGTCATAAAATATACCAGTAAATACCACCAGTGGTCACTAGATGTCACTGTATGACAACAGAAATTTGGTACAGAATTACAAAAAAAACCTCCGTACGACTGTATTTTACAGGCAGAGCAAGAAAAATGTTCGAGAAGCTGATCGCCAGAACTAACTAGTAAAGAATAATGAGGAAAAAAAACTAAAATGAGTTATAACCAACTATGTTAAATTCTTTTCAGCAAACACGTCACTGCCATTAGTCAGTTTGAGTGGCTCCATTTGAGCTTTGCACTTGTCCAGGCGTTCCAACAATTTATAAAGTTGTATCTTGTCGTCCAATGATTCAGTGCTACTACTCTCACGGTTTATTTGACAACCCTGCATAAGATGACAAAGTGTGATATAAAAAGACCAAGTGTGTCTGGTGCGTTTCAACACTTTAAAGCTCATCGTTTTGGTTTACTATTTCATCCAGTTTTTAATCAAACGTACAGCAGCTAAACAAAAAGCGTCACCTTTTAGGAAACCGATTCTTCCTTCCAGAGCTGAAATAGACCAAACCAACAAAAATATGGTGATTTATAGTCGGGGCCAGTTGTTGTCCTTAAAGAAAATCGATATTGACTAATAGGAGATGAGAAGCAAAACCCCAGCAGATGTGACGTCAAGCAGTGAATCAGCCAGAATCTTCTTTAAACCTGCTGAGCTGCACAATGCTGAGCGACCTTACCTGTGTCGTGGCTGAACATAAACACACAGGTAACGTCGTGTCCTTCTGAGCAGCATGGCGAAGCCCTCCCACGAATCTCAGCCAATAGACTAACCGCTGTCCACCGTGTGACGGTGACGCGACGCATCATTGCCTCCAGCTTTTGACCAAACACGTCTAGTACATGTACAGACGTCTCTTCGTCTCGTCGGTTGTGGGTTGCAGGGTCTTTGATTTAGACTGCGTTGTGTGACTTCGTCATTGCGGCACATCAAGACCCGAGTGCGAGCGACACAATGACGCGCGATCGCGATGGATCACCGAGCTTCCTCGTAGTGTCGGCCGCGGCTTCCATCACGCCGACCTGTCTGGCTGTCACCTCGGTGCAGGACCAGTTTAAAGGTCAACCGGTTGACACCCCCCCCCCCCCCCAACGAGTGCAGAGGTGCGTCCTTTACAGGAAATCGACCACGCCTGCTGGACATCCCTGCCAATTAATTTTGTACGCCGGGTTTCATCCAGTCACGAGATGACGGATTAGCGGCCGCGGCTTTAAAGAGCAACTTCAAGCGCGCTTGGATCGTAGACCTCTGCAGCGCTCGAGCGGTAAACACAGCATTGTTAAGAGTTTTGGTATTGAAACGACGGTTGCGTCGATTAGAAATGAGGCTTCTCTCAGCAGGGGCGTGCGAGAGCCAGATAAGATGATTTGAAATTTGACGTGCTTCCTAAAAGCTCCGCGCGGCGATCTAATCCCTGCCATGTCCCTTTAAATGTGTCCACACTGGGAATCTGTGTGTCGCAGCCTCTCCAGTAATCGCCTCCCTACCTGCAGTAGGTGGAGGTGAATGAATCTGCTACAGCAGGTCTTCTTGGCACAATGCGTTCGCCACAATGGGATTTCAGGGCCCCAAAACCACTGACTCACCTGTAATTTGCGGCGTCAAAATCTCTCACACTCATTTCATCCACGGTCGGCGCCGGTGCACCGGCTTTCCAACTTTTTTTTTTTCAATGGTGTAACGTCGTCAAATCCCACACATGGGATTCATCTCTGTTCAGAAGTCTCAGCAAACTCTGGATGGACACGGGGATCAGGCCAGCGAGAGAGGAGCGAGCGAGCGAGCGAGGGGAAGTGAAGAGAAAAGTGCTGCTCTGAGCTTGTTTTGCATCTGCAGCCTTCAAGCTGCTGAGGTGGTCAATCAGCCATTTAGTAGTAACTGTATTTTCTTTTAATTCCCCTTCAGAAGCCCACGCAGGTGGGCGGCAGATAGCGTCGGTCCTACACGGCGCAGTGAAAAGGAGGCGCTGCTTTAAAATTTAGTCCGTTTTATGTTTGTGTCGATGAGTTTTCCCCCATCGACGGCCACTCGGTAGGCACAGAGAAACCCTTGTTTTAAAAAAAAGGGAACACAGCGACTGGCTGCAGGCCTAGCCGAGTGGAGAATTATTTGCCAGTGAGGCAGGGGCTTAGAATAAAATCCCCATCCATCTCGACGACTTCGGAAAACAAACGCAATCTGGTTGAGCAAACCCATTAGAAACCGGAGTGTTTGTCTGCCTCAGAAATGCAGCAAGACATGCAACGTTTGTGCAAGAGCTTACACGGGATTAAAGTGTTTACCAAAACATCAAGGTCCTCGGCACTGACTTTACCGGAGACCCTAACGGCAGCGATTCCTCGCCCCGTCCTCGCGATTCCTCGCCGAAAAGCCTAAGACTAAGAATGGAGTGGAGGGATGCAAACGGGGCCGAGGCAACGAGGGCAGAGTCGGATAAATAAAGCCGCGGATGAAGCCGTTCCCGCGGTCCCCGTCGTTGTTTATCTAACAGCGTGGAGTAGTTGCGTTTCCGCTGTTGAATTATTATCGTGGGAAGCCGCAGCGTATCATGTCAGACGTTACCGCGCTGCGCTGGGGCATGCTCGGCCGGTCAGAAAATTCACATTTAAGATGTCACCGTCCACAATATGCCGTCAGTTCAGTGTGACAGATGCCATATTTACAACACAATGCCGTGCTCTGCTCGGTGAACCGTCCCGCTCAGGAGGAGGCGAAACACACTTCAGTCACTTTAGCAACACTATTCTAGAGCTTGTTTATCTCTAGCTGTGATATAAACTGATTGTCTTCCTTAAAAATTATTTAGATTACAGAAAACGCAATTTGTTCACCATATTGTGAGAGTGCCGTTCAAACTACGTCGATTTTCTCGTGTGACAGATCAGCGTAACTTAAACTAGCGACATTAATCCTTTGGTCAGTAAATACTGTACTGTCGATAAAGCTTGACGTTTGCATCAATCAATATTTGAAATGTCCCAAGTTCGAGGTCAAAATGTATTTATTTTCCTACTAGCAGCTGCCTCCACCCGAGTAGAACTCTGTTAGTATTAGTTTTGTTTAACATCTTAAAATCCAAATAACTTCTCGTAGCAGGTGCTGAGGAAGCTTCCACGTTGTTCTTCAAAGATTCATTTTTATTAATATTCAACCATCAACATCTGGTCGTTCATTTCTTTTGCTGAGACCAATAGCAAGTTGCGTTCTGGTGACTGAATACACCACCTTGTGGTAGGAAGTGATATTACAAGCCATGTGTATACCTCCAGTAGATATTTCTGTATCGCAATAAGCTTATTTCGGTCTTCTTCTGATTGCGTTTAACTAAACTATTGCACAAAATACTGCACTTTTAAATAGGCCCATCGCTAAATGAAACTCTTGTGGAACTCCAAACATTTTGTCTGTCAAACGAAGGCTGTTGGTTATGCACGTAACGCAAAGCATCTGAAAATTCGAGTAAAAGTTGGACCATTAATTGTCCCTTTGCATCCCCTCTTGGTTAATTAGTGAGTGTGGCGAGCCATAATGTCGCCTGTATATCTCCCATGGTGCAACTTCCTCCCCTGGTTAACCGAAAATGAATGATATCTTTGCTCGAGAAATATCCCACAGCCCTTTGGTGGCAGTAACCTTTACTGGCCTTTGACCCCCCTACACCCCCCCCCCCCCCCATCTTAAGCCCCTCCCACTTACCTGTCCCCTGGCTTGCTGTAGTGTTAATGTATATTACTTTCCCTAAATGCAACTTACTTAAAGCATGCATTAACCCAACTTCTTATAGTGAAACTAAAATCCAAAGGAAAAAAAAGAAAAAAAGAAGAGCAAAACATGTCCGATTAACCTTCCTCTCTCTCTCTGACGTACATCCAGATTGCACGCCCTGTCCCGTGTTTTAAAATACTAACAAGAGAAATGTATTGAAGTAACTAATAATAAAGTGTTTATTATTAGTTAAGCGAAGGTGGTGACACTTTGCCTCTAAACTGTCCCCCCCTCTCTTTGTCTGCCTCAGTGTGTGCTTTCTGGTTGTTCATCTTTGATAGTGTGAGAAATCTGATGCCTTTCTTTCTTGCTTGCTAATCTGTGATTCTATATAATTATATTTTATTTTTTTGTGTACGTGTGTTTGTTTGCGTGTGTGTTTCTTTGGTTGCATATATGTCGACGCACATATATGTGAATCCGTCTTGTTTCTTTTCTGAAAAATGTTCAAATTTTAACTCTGCTAATTTGCTAAGGATCACTACTGCCGATGTTATAACGATTTCCTCCCTGATTAGAGTAACGCTTCCTCTTTTCTCTATGACATCACGGCCGCTCCGTTCACAAACAGGAGTGTTTTCTCTTCATATTGGCGCCATTAAACAATTTCTTTTTTTTTTGCCGTGTTCACTTTCTCATAGAGAAAAAAGAGAAGACACCTCCAAAGTAGACCCTCACCGCTATCTGTGAAAACTGTTCCAAACTTTTGTTTCTCTGCTGATTCTCTACCTCTTACTCAGTAGCTATCTCCCATTGAAATTTGGATTGAAATGAGTCTGTTAACTCTCCGTGCATGGCAAAGAAGTTGCAGCTTAGGGTTTGTAAAACTGTCAGTGTTGAGAGTGCTGTTCTCTTTTGTAGATGGGCATGTATATGCTCATTGTTTGTATATCCCCATCCCTTCCTTACAGCCAAAAGCTCTAATGCCGCCCGACCGCTTCGTGCCGCCTTTACATGGACATGGCAACTGATGTACACGTTCACCCCCATCTATGTCATTTCCTTCCTAGTATGTTCATAGGTCCCGCCTCCCGTCTCACACTCCCCTCCTACCCCCCCAACCCTAAAAAAAAAAAAAAAAAACTTTACGTAGAGAATCTAAGATATGTACAGTCGTCCGTTTGTCCAAAACGGACAAAATATAGGAAAAAAGAAAGAACAAGAGTCATCCAAACAGGCTGTAGATATTTATGGAGAGACTTATATAGATATACCGTTTTCTCTTTTATACAAACGATTATGAAAAGAACCAAAAAAAAAAAAAGTTATCCTGAACAGAATGGTGAAGATTATTTTTCATGTCATGATGTGTGGATGTATGTGTTGTTTCCTCCCTGTTACCATCCTGTCTATAAAAAAAAAAAAAAAAAAAAGAGAAATATATACTACTTAATCAGAAGGAAAAAAGAAAAGAAACTAACCTAACTTGTCCAAAGGCATTCTTACACAACTTTCTTTTGTAAATTTTTTTTCTTCCTGCCAAAATCATGCGGGCAATTTGTTGATGTAAGTTGACAAATCTGATGGTATGCTTTCTTCCTTTCAAAACTGTTTTTTGTTTTTGTTTTGTTTTTGTTTTTTGAAATAGGCTTTTATGATTTCCCAAGCCGACTTTGTTCTGTTTTCTTTCTTTCTTTCTTTCTTTTTGTTTTTCTACTTCTTACTAATCCATTTTCTGGATAGCTCTATCTGTGGCTTTACTTTGTGAATGTTTCTTACAATGTTTTGCTCTAACTCTGAACTCTTTTTTGCGATGCCTTAATTATTATTTTCCGTTGCCTTCATTTTCCGTTGTGTTCTTCTTTATGATTTCACTTTATTTCTTATGAGTTTTGTTGTTGTTTTTTTTTTTTTTTTCCTCCTTTCGTTCTTTCTTGTTCCAAAAGGTTTGCATCTCTTTATAGTGCCCTGTTTGTGAGCCTTTGCAATGTTATACAAACAAGCCGCTTTGGCAAGAGGATACGCAGCTTCAGCCGACATCTGAATGTTTCGGAGGCTTTCTGCTGAGGGGGGGGGGGGGGTTGACGCGTAGCCCTATCGGGGATGGAGGGTCGCGGGATGGAACTTCCTGTCCTTTGGTTGGTAATGGTCACTGCAAGAGCCAGCAAACATTCAGGTGTCCCTGAACTGCCCGCTGACTTTGTGCCACTGTGGTAACTGTAGGGGTCAAAAGGCAAGAGGCTAGGGCAAATAGGGGAGCCCACGAATGCTGAAGACCAAAAAAAAAAAAAAAAGGGGTGCTGTTTTCCTTCCATACGTCAGCCTGATAAAGGCCAGTCGGGTTTTTAAGAGGTATGATCTCCTAAAACGTCATTTTTGGCTCCAGTTGTCCAGTGCTGGAATTTGTTTGCACTAATTCTCCAGCGTATTTAAAACACCTCACAATACCATTTCAGACTCGACTTACTTTCAAGCGAATCGCTAATAAATGCGAATGCTACCTGCTTCTTTCCTGAGCGCAACTTCAGCTGCTCCGAGTTTTTTTTCGCCGTCGATGGACGAAATCTGCCTCTTAAAAGCCTGAAGCGGTCGTGTACGCAGAGATACTCGGCAGGACGGAAACACGGCGTCACGACTAATTCACAATGAATGGCGAATGTAAATGCAGCACATAGGATATGATTCAGCGTGTAGGGCGTTGTGGAAAAATAAGTCAAAGTGCAGACGTGTTTAGCGTGGCTCACCCTTGTGCATCCCTCAAAGCCTTTTGATGCAACGTAAACTTGATTTCTGGCTGTCGTTTTCTTTCGGTTGTTTGGTTCTGAGTTTCATTGTTTTTTGCACTGGTGCAGTATTTTGCGTTCTTTCTTTCTTGGTTTTACCTTTTGGTTCATTTTCCTCCATTTGTTGAGCTTTGCATTCTTTTTTTTTCCTATTTTTTTTTACTTTCCTCGTTTCCCAGTTCTTTTGGTGTCTGACTGCTTCTTTGCTGTGCCGGTGGTTGGGGAAAAACCTTCGGACCTTTCTGACTTTCTGTCTCTTTCTCTTTCACTTTCCAGGAGGGGAGCTAGTCATCCCCGTGCTAGTCGAGGACCCCATAGACATCCCTTCTGTATCCACCCGTTCTCCCTTCATCCCCTTCCCCCCAACCCTCCGCCCCGTCCTCACCATTATTGAGACCACCAAAGAATCCTTGGCCATGGCCACTGAGGCGGGGGTACCTTGCTTGTCGGACCGAGGCAGCGATGATTGTGATGATGGTGATGGTGGTGATGATGGTGATGATGATGATGATGATGGCATGGTGATTTCGGGGTTTGGCTCTGGCGAAGCATTCGACTCTAGCCTGCCCCCGACTGACGATGAAGATTTTTACACCACCTTCTCCCTGGTAACAGATAAGATCTTGACCACATCGGCTTATGAAGGCGGCTACAAAGCCCTCGCACCCAAGTGGGAGGCCAAGGACTTAAGGCCTAGCAAAGCCTCCGAGGCAGGTAGGACTACACCCACCTCGCCTCTGCCCGACCTCCGGGGCACGCCACCGGCGGCGGTCCCCTCGGACACGCCACCCAAGCTGCCCGCCGGGAAAATGAACAACCGCGAGGTAAAACCCCCACAGCCGGACATAGTCCTGCTGCCCCTGCCCACGTCCATCGATATGGACGGGACCAAGCCGAGGGGCCCCTTCATCACCTCGCCCATGCTGCGCACGGTGCCCGCCGCGCTGCCCACGGTGCCCGGCGTGGTGCGGCGGGTGCCCCCGGGGGCCTCGGAGGTGATCCGGGAGTCCAGCAGCACCACGGGCATGGTGGTGGGCATTGTCTCAGCCGCCGCCCTCTGCATCCTCATTCTCCTCTACGCCATGTACAAGTACAGGAACAGGGACGAGGGCTCCTACCAGGTGGACGAGACGCGCAACTACATCAGCAACTCGGCGCAGACCAACGGCGCTGTGGTGAAGGATAAAACACCCAGCGGCAGCGCCAAAGGCAGCGCCGGTAGCAAGAGACCAAAAGACAAGGACAAGGAGTACTATGTATAGAAATCAAGTCATTTCCCAACACATGAGAAAAAAAAACAAAAAAAGAAAGAAACTGTTCGGAACACAGTTAGAAACACTTTGACAGTACCATATTGGCAACTGTGATTTAAAAAGAATCCAATCTCTTGAGAACTCAACATGTGCTGAGTCACCGAAACATTTACAAAAAGAACTTTGGCTTACAGAAGCACACTTAACTATTGTAAGCACTGGACAATGCAGCTTTGTTGGGACTTTCACGAAGGAGTCCCCGCTGGAGACATTTTGGCAGTGTGAATAACATCGCTCGGCACACCGCAACAGGACCCCCCCCCCCCCCCCACTTCCCAGAGTGACCGTTGACTGGTGTGTGTGTGTGTGTGTGTATGTGTGTGTGTGTATGTGTGTGTGATCCTTGGAGTTCTAGCGACCTTTGTCCATTGTAACCCTGTAAAATACGATCAACTGTCATTTCGGCCATCCTGAGCATGCATGTGAAGGTGTATGTGATGTGGTGCTGGCATCTGTGTAAGTGAGGGACCTCAAGAAACTATGATTGTCGGGAAGAGTCGGAAGTCAAAAGCCTGATTTCGCGGTTTCATTCAATGTAGCTTTCACGGATGCGAAAAGAGGTAAAGTATATGTGTACTTTTTTTTTTTTTTTTTTTTTTTAGTTTAGATTTTATTTATTCATGATTTATTGATTTATATTCTGGGGATTATTGGCAGGGCGATGGCCGGTCAGTTGTTGTATGTGCTCAGCAGGATGGGATACAGAAGCAATGTGTCTCGATACTTCCCCTCTCTCCTCCCCCTTCCCTCCCGTTACGGTTCAGGATCGGGCGTCCAAATTGTAGACGGCGTTCAAGCGTGCGAGAGCGGAACCGCCAGGCGAAAATCTACGCCGCATTGTTGTTTCTCTGAAGTCGAAAGGCATTGTTTTATTCTCTTTATGTCTTTTTTTTTTTTTTCACTTATTGGAGTCAGGTTTTCTTTCGTGGCAAATCATCATGGTTGCGTGGCAGAGATGTAATAATTGTCACGATCTTTAAAAGAAAGAAAAGAAAGAAAAAAAAAATCTCCAGGTGTGAACAAAGTGTGATTCAATCGGTTGTCGCAGACGACTGTGTCAAAAACAGCAAATGTGTTTACATATTTTATTACATCGAGCCGTTGTGCTTTGCAGGTCAATATTGTACAGGAAACTCAAGGTTTCTTCTTCTTCTTTTTTTTGGGGGGGGGAAATATATCGTTTTCCTGTCCAGGTCGACCACTCGATTTACTCACTCTGCTGTACAAAAACAACAGCAAAAAAAAAAAAAAATTAATAAATAATCTTTTTTTTTTTTTTTTTTTAATTGTTAATTGTAACGCCTGGAGATGGGAAGTGATGTACACAGGAGCGTTTTGTTTAGGCAGGGAAGCAAATGTTTGTTAGATTAGACGTGTAGTCTCTCTGGATGGTGTTTCTCTCTTCAGTCGCATGAATATCCGACCATCGGGAAAGCTGTCGATCAAATAGAAACCGACCCCCCCCCCCCCCCCCCCCCCCCTTCCCTGCCCCCCAGATCTTGTGTTAGGGACTCCTCCTGCTCCTCCTCTTCCTCCCGATTCTGACTTACATTCATCATGTTATTTATTTTTTTATTGGAAATTTAAATGAAAAAAAAAATAATACCTAACAAGAGAATAAAGACAGATTATGATGGATTTGGAGATCTATTGCTAGCACCTTACTGACTAACAGGTGTTTGTTTTTTTATTCTTTTTCTTTTTTTTTTTTAACTGACGTCTTGTCCGCTCTACTCGTCGTTTTTCTTTCTTTCTTTTTTGCATTCGTGTCTCTTTCTTGTACAGCTAATTTCATGTCTCATTTCTATGACATTATCTCCCAGCAATATGTTGTTAATTCCCTTTTTTTATTTTAATTTATTTAATATTATTGTTTATGTCATTATTTATTGCTGAGGTTCTTTGTTCTCATTCATTTTCATGCAAAAACCCGTCAGTCGGTTGTGTACGTTCACTTTTGAGTTTTTGTGTTGGTACTTTTTTTTTTATTTCTCTCTCTCTCTCTCTCTCTCTCTTCCAACCAGTTATTTATTGTGTCTTCTGCTCCTTTTGACTCCAAAAGAATTCCCAGAAATAAAAAGAAAAAAAATGTTGTTCCCAAAATGTTTGCCGACGTGCGGGGTGGCTGTCACTCACTGGTCCGTGTTGCTGGCGTGAACGCAGGAGGCGGGCGGAGAAAAGATACCGCCGCCTCAACTGATTTCCTTTCATACCACGAGAAGTGGTATCATTTCTATTCAAATGAAGTTGTGGAGCAGTGGCCGCTCCACGCCGTGATTTACCTGCGGACGATTATGCAGATTCATACACTGTTCATTGATGCAACGAGAAGGGTGAAAGAAGAAAGAAAAAAAAAACCCAGGGGAAAACGGTTGTTAGAAGGTCTCGAAGACGTCGTATCGGAGGAATGGCTTTGGGTTTCTGTTTCGTCGGGCCTTTTGTGAGACGGCACAGCCGAATGAGATTCCTCACCGCCATATGGCCGGGTTATGAGCTGCTCAATGGCGGCGAGCACCTGCCTTCCCCGCTCGTTTTTACACTGTCCATATTTCGTGCAAATGGGCTTTTTCGCAGAGCTGGTCATTAACCGGCAATAGCCCATTGATGTAGGATATCAGAGCCCCATGTGTGAGTATATCCAGCCCGCACAATGACTACATATTAACTCATTCATCCTGCCACCGGCGACGCCGACAAGGAGGCCAGCAGGGACTCGCTCAGCTGAGGGACGCCTTTCAGGGTTTTTTCTTTTTTCTTCTCTCTCTATCCTCACATGCTGAAGCTTGGGGGATTCTTTCTTTCTTTCTTTCGTTCACCACCGAAAAATGGGTGGAAATTTGTTCTGCACAGGTCAACACAATAAAAAGTTAACGCGGGGGGAAACGACGTTCGCCTGAACAAGCGATGACACAGAGAGCTGTGTGTGTGTGTGTGTGTGTGTGTGTGTGTGTGTGTGTGTGTGTGTGTGTGTGTGTGCTGCACTCTGCAGTTCCCCTCAGCTTTATGGAGCGTGTTCGCTCTCGTCTTTTTAGCGTTTTGCACACTTCCTCAGTGTTTTTAGCAACAAGCAGCTGTTTCCCGCACATAAACCCCCCCCCCCCCCCCCAAAAAAAAAAACCAAACTCACAACCTTTTTTTTTGCCCACCGTCGCTCTTCTTAATTACTGAACCAACAGAACAGGTAACTGGAGCTCGAGGACTCCAGGAGCATGTGATCACACAGCTTTAGCGCTTCATGCTTATGAACCTGCGGCTCTTTCGCCCCTCTGGAGTTATTTAACTGTTAAAAAATACAAATAAACATTCAAATGAACATTTTCATCTTTTTTTTGGGGGGGGGGGGGGGGGTTCTTTTAAGTATTTGCCAGCCGAGCGTTCAAACGCACTCTTGTCTGATCAAGGCGAGGAATGTGGGATTTGAAATGACTGAATGGTTCAATAGTTTGTCTGCTAAAATATGTGTCACATCCCCCCCGTTGTGTCACCTTCACGCTGCTTCTTCACTTCAGGTGAGAAACGAGAACGAGAAGTCTTGGAAGGAGAATAACGGTTTCATTCGACGTGTCAACAATGCTGGAGAGAAACAGCAAAGCTGTGTTGACGGTGAGAGGAAGGTAAAGCTCTCGAGGAAAGGAAAACGTCTGAAATGGCTGAAACAGCTGAAATTACAGGAAGGAGGAACAACAAACAAATGTTTCAACGTTAAAACGGCCACAACAGTTAAAATAGCTAAAGCCACTAAAAATGGCGTTCCACCAAAATGCATCTTTTTCACATTTTTAGGGAAGTGTTTTCAAAACGAAACGCTGAAAACGATGCAGTTCGCATGTTGGCCACTAGTGGGTGCAGTTAATAATTTTGGTGATGAAAAGACACAAACATGCGCACGGAGAGAACACGGACATTCGTATGGACGAACAAGTCGGATTCCAAAAACGACCAAGTCTGAGGAGAACGCGGACCGCATCCCTACTTTTTGTAGCGTTTTCGAAAAGTTCCACCTTGGGCGCTGTGAGAGCCCGATATGTAACGACGCCCTAAAATTTAACAATGACCGGAATTGTTATAAAATATACTATAAAAAAAAACGTAAAAAATGTAATAACCGGTCAAAAGTGTAACAAGACGCTGAGCTCAAAACTTAAAAACGTTTAATATTACATCATAAAATGAGTTTATAATTTATGGCTTGAACTTGAACTGCTTCATTTTGAATAACAGTGAAAGTATGAGTTCTAAAAGTTTGGACTATTTGTTTATACGTATATCTATATACAGTTTATGGTATTTATGTACGATTGCTGTTGCTCGAATCATCTATACTCTTCTGTTCTCTATAATCTGTAATCTATTTCTCCAGTCATCAGTATAAAATAATGTTTAACATTAGACAGATCACATTTAAATTTTTGTTAAAAATTTTTACATTATCGACCAGTTCTTACATTTTGGGTTTTAACTTTTTTATTATTATCATTGTTATTATTACATTTCGGGCTCAGCACTTTTGTTACATTATCGAGCAGTTATTACTTCTCGGGTTTTGATAAAAAAAATTATATATTTTTCTTTTTTACATTTTTGGGTTGTTGTTACTTTTCGGGCTCTAACAGGCACAGTTTTCAAAAAGTTGTGTTTTCAGTGGCTCTGAGCACCGTTGTCACTGAAAACGCGACGCAAAAATTTGCTTTTTTTTTTCACTTTTCCACAGTAATCACACGTTTCTCTGGCGCACAGTTAACAAAAGTCCAATTTGCGGCTCAAGTTGCCGGCGCTTTTTTCCCGTGTCCCGCTCCTCCGCGTCAGATCTCCTCTCGGAGATGTGACCGCCGTCCCCGGTTCCTTCCTCTCCCATAGCCCACTGGCCTTTTTGAAAACCACTTCAATATTTATCTGGTCTTTTGTAAATTGAGCCCGAGGTGGGACCAGCGCTCGAACCTTTCCACCTTCATCTCTCGGCTGTCGGGTCCAATTTATGTTGGGGAGCATCTGTCACGGGCTCTCACCTCATTCACAACCTGAGAGAGAGAGAGAGAGAGACTGACTCTCTAATTGTGAGCCTGTACGTAAAAGAGAGACGCTGCATAATGTTACAGTGCGACACGCCGGTGGAAAGGAGTGAACTTTACCTGCACTGCGGACTAATAAAAGCTGTGCGAGCGACTTAACACTGTTAACATCAAGCTGGAGGAGAAAATCAAACAGGCAGAGAGGAAAGCGACTGCAGAGTGAATCCAAAAAGATCAAACTGATATTGTCCTAAACTGCCTTTATTCACCGTATTTTCTCCTCGTTCTGACACGGGCATTATGTCAAAGGGAAGATTTTAATGTTGAAAGTGAAGTAATTTGGATAAAAACAAATAAAACATGTTTAGCCAGCAATAATGTGATTGACAATCATAGATAAAGTAGTGATTTGGGCCTTTTTTTAATGTGATAACACATGTAATGTAATAACCTGCTAGTAGTTATATAAGATATTTCATTTTTTATAACATTTATCCAGTGATATAAGTTGTTATAGGATTGATAGAATATAAAGTATTCAAGCGAATTAAGCAAAATAACATTAAGAACTACCATTTAAAAAAAATAAACTTTCAAAATGTAATAATTGCACTAATACGACGACATTTCTAGGGAATAAATGCCATTTATTTAGCATGTTTTGTGCAGTTTAATAGGATAGTTAATGGGAAAGTCGTCATATTCATTCGTTGAGGACACAAACTCTGCAACACTCTGCAATGGGGGGGTTCATTGGCCAGAAGCGGTTCTCCTGTTCCACCATGGCAAACAGCATTTCATCAATCTTCTACAATGTTTATCCAATTAAAAGTCTTGGGGGCAAAGGCAGAGCCAATCCAGGACCAGGGGTTATTGAAGCATGGGGGGTGGGGGGTGAGTCCCCCCCTCCCCAAACCCACTTCAGCCCACCAGCTCGCACACAGAGTATTTGGAAAATGTTGTAGTTTCTACTACTGCAGTTACTCTAATGGCTTTACAAGCTCATGTTGATGTTAATTCATCGTAATACATCGTAAGTATTATCTTTTTTAAAAAGTGTTTTATTGAAATAATTGGTAGTTTTACCCCCGGATTATTTCCTTTTCACAGGATTTCTTCATTTCTCATGATGCTAAAAGCTCAGATTAAGAGCAGAGTTTCCTGCTGCCGACTCTCATGCCTCAGTCAGGGTTTGTTTGTTTTTTTGTTGTTATTTTTTTTCCCATATTTTCACAATCATTCGTCACTTTCACATTTACACCAGCAGGGCGCCGGCAGAGGAAACGCTTCCCCACTTGATATTCACGAGCCGTTTGCTTACACAGTCGCCGGCTGACAAAAGTTTATTGATTGGGTTTTATGTGTAGCAACTACTTTTCCTTTTAGTCAAATTTGCTGGAGCAGATTACATCAATCCCGCTGATGTCGGCTGGATAATTCATACCCTAATTGACAGGAAAACAATTTACGTTTGCTAATAGCTTCTCCAAATGGGTTTCTGTGTGCGTTTGTGGCGTGTATAGGTTCCTTGCAGCGCACCCACCCTCACCCACCCCCACCCACCCATATTTCACTTCATGCATTTAAAAGGCTGACAGTTGACCTGTCATAAAATTTTACTCCAGCTAATGAACTGGCTAATGCCACTTAGAGGCTTTATGGCGTGTTATTCCTTTCAAATAAAGAGCGATGCTTCCGATCTGAGCGTGATTACATGTGTTGCTCGGTGTGTGGGTGCAGGGGGCTGTGAAGAGTCCGGTGGGGTGGGGTAGTGGAGGAGGGGGTGGAGGGTGGGGGGGGTGATGGCCTGCAGCTGGAGCGGCTTTATAGATCTCCTGTTTAGATTGTGGGGATGCTCTTTCTCTGCAGACGTGCCGCAGCAAAGCAGCTGCGAGTGCGACGATGATCAGCACTGACAGGTAAAATATGGGCCTGCTGACCTCATCTCCTGGATTATGAAGGACACACACACACACACACACACACACACACACACACACACACACACACACACACACACACACACACACACTACAGTGCGTGTCAGTGTGAATAAAAAGGCTTGTGTGGGTTAAGCATTCATATTCATACGTCTCAGTGGGTGCACACGGTCATACATTAGCAGGTGTGTGTGCGTGCACGAGTGTGTGTGTGTCTGTGTGTGTGTGTGTGCGTGCGTGCGTGGCTGCGAGAGGCGCCTCCTCCTACTATTCTTCCGCTCCATCACTGCGCAGCCAAGGCTTTCAGTTCGCTCCCTGGCTCTAATTAACTGCCAAGATATAAATGCGCTAATCTGGACTCTAAATCTTCAGTTCCACCGACAAAAGCTTTTTTTTTTTCTAACAGGCTGTCAAGGCTGCATGATAAACAGCCAGGGGGGCTGTGGACACAGTGCCATCTAGGGACAGGGGGCTTTAACTCCTCGGGGTCTGCACACACACACACACACACACACACACACACACACACACACACACACACACACACACACACACACACACACACACACACACACACACACACACACACACACACACACACACACACACACACACACACACACGATCAGGCTGCATGTCATGTTTTTAGCAAAGCGTATACTCGCCAGATTAAAACTTTTCACCGACGCTGAAGTGGAACCGAGTTTGAGCCGGCTGGTTCCCTCAGGTGGGACCGAGCTAAAAGGTGTGTGAAGACACAGGCTCACATTTTTACACCATACATATATATATATATATATATATATATACACGATGGGATGCAGCGAAGCAATAACGTCCCAGCTGGTTTTCCAAACACAACATTATCCCAAAAAACCCAAAATGATGGTGGGTAGAGGGCTCAGGGCTCCTTTCTCCTCGTAGCCTTTGTGACTCTTCTGTCTCCAGTCAACCAATCGCAGCGAACAACAGTCCGCTTCTAATTGAGTTGTCGCTTTCTGTGAAACTTTGAAATCATCCACCCGGTTGTTTTTGGACGCAGGTGAGCTCGGCGTTGGCAGCTGAAACAGGATTTGTGCACGGTGCCAGCTTCAGCTGGAGCCAGCGTTTTAAACATTTCTTAAGTGTTGGACTGGTGGACGAGCAGCAGCAGCAGAGACAAACCTTAACCCCAATACACTGTCATTGTTGCAGGCAGTGTCTAAGTGAAGGTTTCTCAGCATACTTTCCCTGATATGGACCAATCAGGACCCTGTGGAACACCTCTGATGATATCCCAACTTTTGCACAAATATTATATTAGGCATATGTGAAACAGTTATAGCAGCTTTTTTTTTTTTTTATCACAATTTCAGTGTGAAAAATGTCCCAGTGGCACTGTTGTTGCTGATCTAATTTACAAGTCTATTTAAAAAAAAAATCTGCCAAATCACATGCAGACAAGTAGAAACGTGTGCTAACAAGAGTCTTTACTGTCCTTAATCAAACTGACGTTATGGAGTTAATGTATCAATAGAATCCATAAGTGTGACTGTGAAGGTGGAATAAAGACAATTTGTCTTTATCACAGTCACACTTATGGTTTATATATATATAGTCTCTTGTGTGCCATTCTCCTAACTGATCGGAGCTGCTGTGATGACTGAATTCCCCCATGTGGGATTAATGAAGTCTGATCTAATCTAATCTAAAATGCAGCTTTTTTTTTTCAAAACCGCTCCCAAGCTGGAACTTTTTGAAAATGCTCCGACTCTGAAACTTCACATGTGTACCAAAGTAAGCAGTTCTTCTGCACACGCTCAGTAGATGGACAATAAGAAGAATGTTTTCCTCCAGAGTGTCCTGAGTCCCAGTCCATGTCCCCCTGGGACTCGTTGGTTTTATAGTTGAGAGTCACTCGTAGGAACAATCCAACATCGGTCCAAACGAATGTCCGCGTACTCCCATTGTTAATGTTTATAGCGTATTGTCTTTGCACTTGTGTGTGGTTTTAGTACAAAAACAAACAATAGCACCCACTAGTGGCTCAACGACATGATTTCCATTGTTTCCTCGATTTCCATGTTTGGTCCATTTGTTCCAGTTTTGGTCGCGTGCGTGGCGGGGCTGTTTTCCTCCTGCAGCCAACCACCAGGGGGCGACTGTTGCTATATCGTCAGTCCATCGCCGTGTCATGCCTGAACTAGATTTCTTTCGTATTTCGGCGAAATAAACTCGACTAAGAGAGTTAGCCGTTTGGGAAACATGCACATTTGTCACGTTGCGACGCTGCCGCGGCGAGCCCGGCCCCGTTTGTCTCCGACCAGCGACGCTCACTAATGCACATGACCGAGGAAGCACCGCGGGCAAGACGCTGTTTGTTTTGGTTCCATATCATCGTCGCCGTCTCCCCGACTCATCTGACAGCATGCTGCACAAGCTGTTTGCAGAGCCACGCGGGAACGAGCGCCGACGAGCCTGAAGGAGAGTTAAGCGTGGCGACTTTTTATGGCTTTGAAAGTCGCGCTGGGACTTGGACACAGTGGCCAGACTGAGGAAGCCGAGGAGAGCCAGTCTTGTATGAAACACCGTGTTCTAATCTGAAGCAGTCGCCATTTTGATTGGCTGATTGACAAATCTGGATGGATTTGATTGAGGCTTTTGTTCAGCTGCTTCACACAGAAAACAAACACTGAAATAGTGAAAAAATGCTTGTTTCCCAATTAGATCTTGAATCACTTGTAGGATTATTGAGGTAGAATATCTGAAGCTTGGATAAAAGACTCTTAGCAAGGCTTTTGGGTGTAAAGTGAATGAAGTCAACAGCTCCAGCGCACCTAAAGACGCTTGAAAACTTCTCCTCAATATCCAGATTATCTTGAATCATCAGTAATAGTCAATAACTGGCAACACGTATCACAACCAATGTTGGCAGGACGACCGTACACTCACGACCAAACGCCCCAAATACCCGCGTTGCACGAGAAATTTCGTAAAAGCGCTGAGAAAGGTGAACGAGCAAACGTCCGCTTCGGGCTTTTACACAAATCACTGCCTCGTTCGAATTGTTAAAAATCTCAGAAAACCCGGATGTCAGTTTGACAAAACATGATGCGACAGCTTCTATGTAGTAATCCTGCTCTGTGTGAGTAATCGGGATGAAAACAGGAGCTCGAACAAACACGCAAAACTGCCAACGGTGTGTCGTTTCATGTCAAGGCTTTTCAGAGTGTGATGAAAGTGCCGCATCAGCCGTTTCCTTTTCAACATTATATTTTAGTTGTATTATATTTCAGCGATTTAAATGAGGGCCAGACTTCAACATGATCATGTGATTGAGGGTCATCAGCCCCTTGTTTCATTATTTCACACAATTTGACAATTTCTTTGTCCCACAGAGTGATGAACATAAAGTCATTACAATAACCAACAGCACCCACTAGAGGACCAACATGCAAACTACAACATTTTCAGCATTTCTGCCGTGTAAATGAACATTGTTGCCATATAAACACGAAAACATACGACTATTTGTATAACCATGGACGGGAATGTGGCGTTATTGTATTTCAAGTAGTGTGTTCAGTGAGATTGGAAGAAAGTTGGTGAATTTGGCAGCTTTAGAGTTTTCTAAACGTCGGCGTCTCCTTCCAGAATTTAGCGGCGATGATAATTTATGCTTAAATTTGGTGGTCTTACATTTGGTGGCGCCCTCTGCAGGTCCTTCCTGTTCTCTCCGTGGGTTATTTCATCTCTTTCCATACGGAAACACCGCTCCCCCTTCGTTTACAGCTCAGCCACACCCGCCATTAATCTCTCCGTCATTTAGTGACCTCTTCAAATTCAATTGTGCCACTCCACAGCTGAACTCCTCAAATACAAACACCATTTTTTTTTTTCTTGCCACGGTCTCCTCGCAGCTGTGCGAACCCGTCAAAACTCTCCAAATCCTCTCGTTCCAGTCGGTCGCACATTTTGCAGCAGCTGCACGGAGCAGGTTTCATCTCATTTGTTTTGTAGATTTCATCCAAACACGCATCGTCAAAATCAGCCGGGGATGAAATATTTAGAGGAAAACAAAACAAAAAAAAAAAGTAGAATGGGCTAATTAGAAATGTACATAGGTAGAACGTGGAGGGGGCTGATAGTTTGCCCCCGTGGGGACGGCGGCCGGGGTCCTTATCTCCGCTCTGCAGGCTTGACGCGGGTGGAAACGGCGTCTGCGTGCTGCTGCAGGCCTGTGACGTGTTATGACCCCCCCGGATCGTGATGAGCCTTCCCCGCCGGCCGTGCCAGCAGAGGTCATCGTGGCGAACGGATCGACAGGCTGGACGCCGGCCTCCTCCACCTGTCCGCCATCAAACATGGAAATCACTCCACTCACCCGTGACTGCTGCATATTCAGCGAGCAGGCAGCGTGTGGCGCTGCATCTTATTTCACAGACTAAATACAAATAGTTGCACGACAATTCCAGGCAAAACATTTTTTTAAATTTAGGCCGTCCTTTAAGGCCCTGGGAGAAAATGAGCTTGATATGGAGACTCAGCTGCAATAACCCATTCGCTTATTGAGCGGCGGCGGCTGGATACACTCGCAGCCTCCGGGCTTAAACGAGAAAAGCAGCGCAGCGCTGCTTGATTGAATGGGTTTGTAATGCAAACCAAATAGGTTTGTTCTAATGGGAATCAGCCTCGGTGACGGCTGCAGAGGCTTACGCCAGCGCCGGAACAGCAGAAAGCACCGAGCACTGGCTGTGTTTACTAATGCCCATTATAGAGGGGCAATATTCAATGGGCCTTAACTTTTAACTTTAGGAGCTGCTTTATGTCCTTGTGTGTGTGTGTGTGTGTGTGTGTGTGTGTGTGTGTGTGTGTGTGTGTGTGTGTGTGTGTGTGTGTGTGTGTGTGTGTGTGTGTGTGTGTGTGTGTGTGTGTGTGTGTGTGTTGCAGGAGCGTGTGGAATGACTCTGGACCTTTTTCCACCGATCTTAAGACATCCTGACGCTTCTGAGTAACTTAGGTCTCATATACATGACGGCGCTTCAAGTTAAAAAACAATTGTCTTTTTTTACGTTTCCATTTCAGAAAAGTTTCACGTTTACACCACAGCACTGTGAACATTTCTCTTTCCCCACAGAAATGCAGAAAACGATGTGCCACTTCTGGATGTTGTTTGAGTGGAATTCTTGGATTGGCGCATCCCTACTTAGTCCATTCGGCTACGTTTTAGAGCTCCGTACCTGAATGTTACTGCAGTGTGAAATGATTCTTCAAAAAATATTACAAAAAAACCAAAAGACTCTTTTTTTGCTTATAGAGATGCTTAGTTGTCATGGAGACAGCTGATCTGTACAACATGAGATTTTATGGCTATAGGCACATTATTTTCCAGCGGGGGACAAATTGGAAGGGTCAACACGTCGTCCAGGTGCTAATCAGCCACCGAAGCTACGTACCTGCGGGAGCTCGGGTTCGATCTGCAGGACTGTCGCCTCCCGCTGAAGATCACTCAAGAGCCAGAAAACGATCGCCCTCCCCGATGACTTGACTTCCCAGTGTTCATCTGTGCAGACGCCATCTCGCTCCGTGCCGCAAATAACAGTCGCGCTCCGACAGATGTGAAGACTTTCTCATGCATGTGCAAATTCGAATTACAAACTGTGTTGAGTTTTCTTTTTTAGGGCAGTATTTACCTCTCGGAGAAAACCAAGGACCGAGAGGGAAGGTCTGAATTTATTCATTACAGCCTGAACCTGACAAAGTGGAGTAAAGCCGGACTAATGATGGGGGCAGAATGTAAATGTGTGTGTGTGTGTGTGTGTGGGGGGGGGGGGATCTATGAGTTTGTGTTTTGCAACTTAATATAGCTTAGATAAGCAGACACTTTCCGAGGGACGTAGTTACAGTGCAAAGAGGCGCATTAGGAAGGGAGGGTGTGTGTGTGTGTGTGTGTGTGTGTGTGTGTGTGTGTGTGTGTGTGTGTGTGTGTGTGTACAGAAGTGACTGCGAGAGCCACCCGCCAAATGTGATTTATTTACACAAATATGAAAATATCAATACGATGATGAATGAGCCGGCGAACACGCAGGACTTCGATATTGCTCATCATCTTTGAAATTTAGGTTCCCGGCAGCGGTTGGAGCCCTGACGGGTGGGGGAACAGATATTATTGCTGAAACACACCCTGCCCTCGTCTGACAGGTGAAATTGCAGCCACAAAGCAAATTTTACAGTCTCCAGTCGGTCCCGGGCTGTTTGGAGCCGTCACCATCTTGAAAAAAAAAAAAAAGAAAAACTCCACATCAGTAGATAAGAGTGAAATCTTGCAGAGTGTTTCAGGAGCCGTCACACGAATGCACCGAGGCCCCGGCTTGCAATATGTGCTCAGAGGAACGTTCAATATTTTCCCCCGGACCTCGGCTTTTTCTGATGTACTTAGAACTTAAGAGGGGAAGCGGGGATTGAGCGGAGGCTTAGCACTGCTTTTTTTTTTCTTTTTCTTTTTTTTTTTTTACTCCTCCTCCGCCCGCTCTTGGTTCTCGGGTTTTGCTGCCACACTAAAACACCGGCTGGACTCATAATCGCCTCAATATGAACATTTTGTTTCATAAACGAAAAACTTTCCAAAAAAAAAACAAGACTTTTCCATTTTGAAGGAAGGTGCTCAGATGAGGCGCTTTTAATAGCGGTGGAGAGAGGGGAGGAAAAAAAAAACCAATGCAAAGGCTTTTGATTTTTATAAATAAGAAAGACCACTTAGCAGTAAATTACGATTTTTTTTTTTTTTGTCCTTCCTTCCCGTCTCTCTTTGCATATTTACGGGCCGTTGCACAAAAGACACCTGCAGAAGCTTTTAAAGAAGACGACTCGTGTTGTGCAGCCGGCGAGCACGAGGCTGCCGAACACCCACGGGCTGGGATTCAGTGAAGGTGTGTGAAGCAGATTTCTCAGGAGGAGTTCAGCTTGATAAATGTCTGTTTTGGTTGTTTGGCTGGGGGGTGGGGGGGATGACACCTTGTGACTCCAGGGGAAACAATGAATTTACCATCAGGCGGCGGGGAAATGATTGTAGGTTTTCCGGCATGCGATTAAAAAGACGGCCCCCACAACGCGGAGATGTTAGAGAAATTACCCCCAAACACATCAATCAGTCGTTTTGTTTGTGAGAGATTCAAGCTGTCGCGCTCGAGCTGCGGCTCGTTGGCGTGGACCGTCTCCCGGAACCTGTTTCGAGTTGAGTTTGTATGTTTCGTCTTGTGTTTCCCTAATGAAGGCAATCAAAGATTTCTAGTTTTTATTAACAAACTGTAGCTTTCATGATGTAAAAGACAACACGACAGATTAGGAGGCGATACAAACGTAACAAAAGAAAAACTGCATGTCGTTGGAAAAGGCACCAGAGTTGTTAGTTTCAGTACAAATACATCGGGTTCATTAAGAGTACAGATTACTTAAAGGCGACATATTATGGAAAAATCCCCTTTTGATGGATTATACATGTATAATCTGGTATTTAGTTTGATTCTGCTTCTTAGAGAATATATAACGGACCAGAAAGTAATCCTTTTTTTTTTTTTAAACAGTTTAGAAAACGGTTACATAATAGTTGGGACAATCTGCATAAGACAGTCTGGATTCATTTCATCTATGAAAGGAAATAGTAACAGAGCCAACTGTTCACCACAGGATGTCGCGGTGAGTATTTTAATGTCTGATTGAACATTTATTGATGTCGATCAGCTCCAACTCCAACAACTCGTCCTGCTCGTTCAGTGTGTAAACTTAGGGCCGGGTATCGTCAGGGTAGTCACAATACGAGGCATACCTTGATTGACATTGACAGCTAGAATATTGATATAGTATTTTATTTTATTTTTTTAAATCCAGTGCTGTCATACGTTTTTTAATCAGGTTAATCACCTGGTTGATGTGGATTAATTTCGATTAATCACGATTTGTTTTTAATCTGAAATAATCACGTTTCCTGTTGCACTTAATGTTTTCTCTTTTTCAAAACAAACGTTTATCCACATTAATGTTCCTGTTACTCCGTCTTCAACCAGCGACACAGTAACTTGTTGATATTGTCCCAGAGGAGACACATCACTCCTGGTCTGTCTGCTCCTGGAGTTAAAACCAAACCAACATGGCGGCTCGGTCACAAACTTTCTCTTTTATGACTAAAACAGTTCAGCAAAACGTACTTTTGAAAACATTTGAGGCGAGAAATCTGTGCTGAATCTGTCCTCGTTTTGATTCCACTACTGCCAGTATCGACGTCGTAAGGAAAGTTACACGTGTCAGTTCGCCACTCCGCTTCATTTGCAGTAAGTTAGCTGGGTGCCAATTTATGCAAACTAACTCAAGGTTAATAGACAGATCCAGTGGACACGAACTTTCATTCTGCTGCAGATGGGTTAATTGCATTAAAAATGATTAGTCAGATTAATCATGATGACGAATTAATCCACATTAATTGTGACATATCGATATGTACCTAAGTATTGATATTTTGGCACATCCAGCCCCCTATTGGTATGGTAGTGAATTACTTCTATCGACGGGGAAGGATTGATTGATTTAGGAATGCATTGGCGTAATATGTCACCTTCAAGTAGAACAACATTAGTAGGAAGTAACAGTGTAACTACTTTGGCTTCAAGCATTTCAAATCTAATAAATAATCTACATGTGGTTCCTCTTCATAAATAACTTTAAAAAATACTTTCACAGTGCTCAGACTTACACGTCCTCTTCGCAGTCTCACCCTGCTGGAGCTCTCCGAGCGAGTCGAGGTGGAGGATTATTGTTGAGTTGTCCTTTGCGCTGGACGAGCACCTGGCAGGTGAAGTCGGTCGGCGTTTGGCCTTGCAGAGATACCGATCGAGGCTCCGGCTAATCTGCCGGGGTTCTGGCCCCCGGCGCTTCCGCAGTCCTCCAAGTCTGAGCTGGTGAGGCTTTGAGCGGGACGCACGGGGACGGAACAGAAAAGGAAAAGGTGGTCACATTCACAGCTCGTCTGTCCCGCAAAGTGGGAGGACAACACTCCTTCCTGTCGTTAGACAGCTCGCTCTTTTCGCAGAGGCGAAACACGACCGGCTCGCGTTCCCTCTGCCAAAAATCACGAGTGTGTGTGATAATTACTTAGTGTATCAACGCGAACGACAACGAGGTGCCGACGCGTTTTGGCCGCCGTGGATCTCAGGAGGAGAAATGGACTGAGAGTGACAGAAAAGTGTGCTCCTCTCACGCGGTGCCAATTTTTGAGAAGCAGCTTAGGAAAGTGCGACAAGTGATGCTTGGCTGGGAGCCACACACACACACACACACACACACACACACACACACACACACACACACACACACACACACACACACACACACACACACACACACACACACACACACACACACACACACACACACACACACACACACACACACACACACACACACACACACACACACACACACACACACACACACACACACACACACACAACATTGATGGATAGTTCGGGCGGTGCATGCCAAGTTAAATACTGACTACAGAAGTGACAGCATGAGACTGACTGGGGAGGAAGAAAAAAAAACATCATTTCAAAACAAAGACATGCAGATCATTAGAAACAGACCAGATGTGAATCTGAACAAAAGGAGCGAAGAGTTTCGGGTCAGGTGGATATTCACTCGTCTTTTCTGGACACCGTTTCTCGTCCCGGTGCTGTAATTGCTGTTGTTGACAATCAGTGCCAGAAGAGAGCACAGTCTGGATGTTTTCAGCGTCACTTCCAAATCTCTCTCTGCACTAATGGAGCCTCGCAAATGTGAGAGTCATGTGTCTTAATGTACCAACACCCACACGGCATCACAATGGGAAACCTTCCGACCGTTTGCCAACAGCGTGTCGGGTCCCTCCACGTTTTAGCAAATCATCTATAATCTAAAATAATTTTTGGACTTTTTGATTCATTGGCCCACAGGATATTTTCCCTGCTTCACCTCCTTCCATGTTAAATGAGCTTACGATCTGAAGATGAGAGCGACAGTTCTGCTTTTGCTTTTTTTTTGAAGTACTGTTGAGCATTATGGGATTCGGTGAAATTTGAGATCTTTGTGTGCGGAGTTCCCCAAATCTAATCTGATATGATCAAATGTCTGAGTATACACATATGCAGTTCAATTCAAAAGTGACAGTGAAAGATCCAGAACTGAGCAAGAGATCCAGCAGTGAAAGCTACCTGCATTAATAAAAGTTGAATAGCTGTGGCATCACAGCCACGCTGAGGCCTTGGTTATACGACAACTTTTTCAAGTGAAAATTTAAAAATTCCGTTGTGTTTTGGTTGCCCGTTTACACGACAATGGTGCTTGGAGCCACTGAAAACGGAACATTTCGAAAACAGTTCCCAAGGTGGAACTTATTGAATGTGCTCTGACTCCATCTCCATGGAAACGGGGAAAAAACTATTTTTCTGAAACGCTGCTACCACACATTTGCACCACGACCGGAGTAAAATTGTTTTGTCTGTCCATGGACAATAACAACACTCCAGAGTGCCATGACTCTGATTTAATCACTGTTAACAGCAGTGCAACTTCGTCGTCTGTCCATACGAATGTCTGTGTGTGGATGTTTATAGTGTATTGTTCTCTGATGTGTGGTAACAAGAAAGCTACATCTTTTTTATTTTTTTTTTGCATTTCTTCCATTTCCATGTAAACGGACATCATTTTCAAAAATGTTGCCATGTTGCAATCTTACTTGTGGTCGTGTAAACGGGGCCTGAGTTTGTGAAAATGTGCTAAAAGCTGCAGAAACAGTTCCCTGAAGAGGTTCACTGTGGCAGGTGAGATTCAGGTTTTTCTTGATAAACTTCAGATTTCTCATATTTGGACTTGGAACTGCATCAGAAACGGACAACCGACGGACCGCCGTCCCCATACTGCGTGGGTTCAGTCATTTTAAGCACATTTGAAGCGGGAAAACATTCAAATTAATCCTAATTGCTGTATTTCTGGGTTCGATTTCAAAGTAAATGAAATGTCAAAAGCCCACATGTTGAATACAATCAGAGACATGCAAGCATCAGTTTCCATCAATTATTTGCCGGCGTTCTGGTAACTCCGTGCTGAAGAGGAGCTCTGGGAGTGAAATTAAAATCATTGACAGAAGAAGAAATCAACTGGAATGATTTTATTGGGATCCACACGGATGCACTGATGTGATTGAAGAAAGAATCTTCCAGCACAAGCCGCAGACGTGTCGAAGCTAACAAACATCGGAGTATGTAAATGAAACCCCGACGGACCACAGCTGCAGCTACCCGATATCCTTCACTGTGCATTCACCGTGAGGAGCACACCACTCAGCTGACCCCCCCCCCCCCAGAGTACTCACAGAGAGCGTCAGATCTCAGCGAGCTGCCGAGGAGCGCGTCGGGGCCTTTGATGGAGGAGGAAAGAGCCGCCAGTTTCAGGCTCCGGGACGTGGCGTCCAACTTCTCGTCCTGGAAAACAAGAGGATGTGACGACTGAACGCCGGGGAGGAAAACCGGCCCAGCGCTGGAAAGGAGACTCAAACTAGCGTGAAGTTTTTAGTGGATGTTCACAACACTTTGGCCTTGTCAGACTCAAGTTTTACTCCACCCGACTCAGTAGCAAAGCTTCCAGGTCTAAATTGATCCCAGTGGGCTGAAGCAATGTAGATTTCTTTGTGTTTTTTTTTTTTTTTTTTTATCAGAATCAGAGGGGATGTTTCACGTACAGTACGTACAGAAACCTGTTCTCTGGTGTGCTTCTCTTACTATCACACTATTCACCATATTGAGAGGCCTGAGTAAAACCTTTAAGAAGGTATACTATAAAAAATGCCACTTATCCGCAAAGTAATCCACTCAGAAAGGCAACTAACAGGCTCCGACGCCGAGCACACAGTCAAAATCACCGAGAGTCGACTTTAGAGGAGCCGTGGTCCTCGCAGAGCGTCGATCTCAGCGGGGTGCAGTCTGTCTGTCACAGGAACAAACACTGATTTCATCAAGTTTAAATCCACACGAGATCCGCGGAACAAGTTCCTTCAAAAAACTGTGTGCGAGTGTCGAGAGAAGAACAAAACGCTCACATTCCTGCTGTTTATTTACTAAGTTCGGATCATTTGAAAGAGAAAGACGACACTCTCGCTTTGCAACAGTTATTATTATTCTATGTATTTTTTTTTTCATTATAAATTTGGATCGGTTCTTTCACGGGTAATGTAGAACGACTGTGCTTATGATCAGGCATGCATTCTGAAGATGAAATCGATTTAAACACATAAATGATGAAAGGGTACAATCAAAAATTAAGTTAGAAGATGGGAACAAGGTTATTTTATAGGGAGCTTCTTTTTGGTTTTTAATGGAAATACTGTATAGTCAAATTAAATATCACTCTGATGTGGTTCCAGAGGATCAACTGAGGTCCAACACCTACAGTTTATCAATTTTTTAACAAGCAAAACTGTGATTTCTGTGTGATGGCTCCTTTAAACAAGAACAAAGTATTTCGAAGCAGTGTCGTAATCTGTGTTCAGCAGAAGTCACTGAAACAGGAAGTGAAGCGAAGCTGCAAATAGCAAACCTGGATGAAGCATGAAACTTTTCTGAAATGGAAAAAAAACAATAGGTTTTCATTTGAAGTGTCACGTAAACGGGGCCACAGTCTGTAATAAATAAACCGTGAGGCAGAAAGTTCCCCCTCGGTCCCAGAGGGAAACCATTCCCAATGCGTCTGAATCGATTCGTCTGAATTGTCAGATTTTGGTGCATCGTCTGAAACAGCACCATGACAAGAACTTACTTTTAATCAAATTCGGCTGAAATGTTTTAGAAAGAAGTCGATTCAGTTGTTTGGTTACTTTACACCAGGGGTGGGAAACTCATTTCCTCAAAGGTCTTCATGGAAACTTCCCCCCGCTACCGAGTACCGAGAAATAAGTTGACTTTAGCTAAATAACAATCATCTCTTGATAAAAAGCTTATTTTATTTATTTTTACACAATTTGTATGAGTTATTGTTTAAACCATCCTTTCCCCACTGTGACACATCAATTTTTGCGAGTTTGTTCTTACGTTGTGCTTCTATTAATTTGAATCTGCATCAGAGACCCAACAGAAATTGCTTCGGATGCGGCGCTTGTGTGTTACATACAGTGATGCAAATTCCTCAAAAAGCTTGTTTAGATGTTCCACAAAATATTCTGATCGGAAAGGGAACAAATTGAGTTTCTCCCTGAAACCTGGATTTTGCTGGGAAATGTTTTTTTTTTTATTTATTTTACTCTCCCGGTTTTAAACAACCCTCTCTAAATGCAGCACTCTGTGATTCTGCTACGAGGCAACAACATTAAAACCCCCCCCCCAAAAAAAACAACCCTGATTAAATAGTGTCATTTCCGGGAAAAGAACCACAACGACATGTAAACAGAAGCTGCCTGTTTACATGTTTACAAGACGGATGCCTTGTAGCCACGTTCCATCCATCCTGCTTCTATTAGGCAAATGCAATCGCCGCTTATTACTCGACGCGGGACTCATCTGGCAAACCGACGGAGTATTCTGGCACACCAGAGCCATTTAAAAAGTGTGTGTATTATCTGTTTAGCGGAGGTTGCAAGCTGCAGATGGCGATCGGCTGTCAACGATGATGTTTTGATGGCTCCGCCGCAGACACGACGGCGGCAATTAACAGCGGCTGGTTAAAAAAATAGAATATAGAAAAAATAAAATAAAAAATAAAAAAAAAAAGGCGGGCTTTGTTCGAGCACGAGATCCGTGCCATTACCGGGGGCCCGCGCCGCTCTGTCCACCCGTGATGCATCACCGGCACGCGAAATTATTCATTTATTCATACAAAGTTGCAAATTAAAGTGCAGTGTGCACACGGGCATCTGTGTGGGTGAGCGAGACTCATAAATGGCTCTCCAAAGTCAGGCTATCCCTATCCAAACAGCTGCTGTTTGGACAAAGCCACGCAATTAACCACTGAAAGAGGTGTGGGGGGGGTGGGGGTGGGGGGTAAAACACACTGTGTGGGTTGTTGTTTGGAAATGCGGGCTCTTGTACGGCATTAGGAAGCTCATTTGTATAGAGTGCGGGGATCATACTTTGTACTCCTGGATCCTGCGTTTGGACTCGTCCAGCTGGTGCTGCAGGTCCCAGACGATCTCCTTGTATTTACTGTAGCGCTGCTCCATCACCTCCCTCTGCTGCTGCGACTCCTCAACACACAAACACCAAAACCTCCGTCACCAACGATCAACCGACGCAAACGCCTTGGAAGGAGTGGAAAGGCTTAAAGTCGAAATGGAGGCAGATACGTTGAACGAATGGATAAATGGGAGGCTTCATGGCAATCAGAGAGAGAGATAGGTGCAATTAAAAGGATAATCCTGCTGAAATCTCTTTGTGTTTCACCGCATTTACGTTTAGTCATTAAAGGCGAGAGATCAAGACGACTCAGCTAATCTGAACTCACCTCTAAATCTCTGAAGTTCTCCATCAGACACTGTTTCTCTGGAATCGACTCCAAGTGGTCGAGGGCTGCTCTTGTGGTCTGGAAACCGGAGAAACACAAAACAAAAAGAACGTCAAGGGAAAAGAAGTTGAAATAATTGCCTTTTTTCAAAGTATCTTAGCAGCATTTGTCACTACAGGTAAGGAATACAGTCAGTTAGTGATGCTCTATTAAGCTGTATAAACATGTTTTTGCTTCACATTATGAAACCATTAATCTTATGTTGCACAGCTGTTATTGTCTATACTCCTATATGAATTTCCTTTTTCATTTAAACAAAAAAAACTTTAATAAATCCTTTTAAAATGGAATGGCTGCAGCCAATAACCATAATAATATATCCAAAAGTGCATAAAATAGGGTTAGGGTTAGTTAACCCTATATAATTATATTCTTTCATTGCAGAAACGCAATCTGCAACACTCTCTCTTATTGCCTTTAAAACTTTAAAAATGGGCAAAATCATTACATCACTGGTCATTATTACATTATATTGGCTGATGAGGGGTAATCTGGAACAGAAAACTATTTCATCCGAACGTTTTAAAGCAATTTCTACCCATTTTGCCTCCATTTTGTACAAGAACAACATAATAAAAAGACCTGGAGCGAATCTGTCCGAGTGTCTCGATGATCTCATCGATCTTTTCCCCTAATTTGAACCCTCACTGTTAGTTTTCGTCGTTTCCCAGCGACATTTGTTCTCGACGTCTTTGTCAACGGCGGTTCTTTGTCTCGTGTTAAAAAACGTCACATTTCCAAGGGAAATATTGCCAAAAAATATGAAATCTGACAGACATGCATTACGTCTGAAATGAAACGGCCATTCTTATTGGTGGAAATCATTCCTTCTCAGCCAATCAGTGACCTGGTTACTATTTCTTTGTATGAGACAGGATTCATTTCCTGTCTTCAGCGAGACAGTAAAAGTTTCGATACGATTCGATGTGATTATCAAGAGTGTGAGAAATATTCAAAGTACTACTTTCAAGGAGCAGAAGCAAAACCAGGCTGACAGGTTGCTAACGGCGGGCCGCTCGGGGAGCGTTTAACCTCGACTTTTTTTGAAAAGTGTGGGAGCGACACTCACTCCCGTGATTAAAATTCCAAACAATAGCACAGTCGGAGAATAAATAAATCAGGGCCTTCGTGAAACCGATGAAATAGTATTAATATGAGACACTGAGACCGAATCAAATCCGGCACAACATGTTTTCAGATTCTGATCACCGCACATGTAAGAGACTCTGAAACGCAACAAACTGGAGGATCCGTCATGATCGAGGCTACAACAATTCCATTAATTGATTCCACCTCTCCCTCACGTGGATTCTCCCCGTTCATTAGCGGCGAGACGATCAAAGACAGCCGGGAAACGTCGAGACGTCGCTCTCAGTCAAGGGTCACCTGAAGCATTGATTACCCACGAAGGCGGCGCAGCCACATCAGACGTCCGTGGGCTCCAACCGCCTCGTGGAAGTCGACCGGCGCCTTTGTATTTGCACAGATAATAGGGATCTGGTGCCCAAACAACAAAGGTCCTCGGCTGATACTGTTATGTATTATTTATATCCTCCCACATGACTAAAGCGGAATGCCAAGTAGTCCGCTCTGCATATGAAATGTGCTACAACCTTAAATAAACTGGATTTTAAGTTTCACTCAGCACATCTAAGGCACTACCAAACTCAATAATAATCCTTTCAACCTATTTTCAAGGTGAAAATTGCCAGAGTTGTTGAAGAAGCGTAGTTTTTCCTGTAATACACCGCATGCTCCGCTGTAGAGCTATAAATATTATTGTTTCAGAGCTTTTTAAAGCGGTTTGTAGCTTGGAAAAATATTGCTAAAACCTGCCTTGCAAATGAAATGAGTTCATTTTACACCCTTGTTAACAGCGACCACTGGAACACCTTCGATGCAATAGTTTCACCTCCAAATTGACACGACGACTAACGTGTTGAACATTGGAAAAAGTGCAAACTGATTAGCACGTAATAATTAACTGCATGAGAGGTGAGCGGAAGAGTCAGGCCACATCCACACGAGCCAAAACGATCTTTTTCGTTTACAGTTTCCGGGCTTTTAAAACGCCGCCGCATGTGGATGATCGGCCAAAATTTTTCATGTTGGGCCACTAGTGGGTGCTGTTGGTTGTTTTTGTGAGGAAATGACAAACATGCACGCAACAAAACGCGATAGACATTACTAATGGGAGTACACTCGTATAGAGAGACGCCGAAGTTGGGTTGCTTTCGAAGTGCTTCAAAACGGAAAGAGACAAAGTAGATGTGGAAAATAAAGCAAAGATGAAAGAAAAGTGAGATCCACGGTGTGAACTGCGTGGATTGGGGTGTTTGCAAGGCGAGCGAGAGAACGAGCACGAGTCTCAACAACAACAACAAAAAAAAAAAAAAAACTTTTGCGCCACGAAAACCAGCATGCAAGCAGTGAGCCAGGCAGGGACTCTGCCTGAAAAACAGCACCGCTCCCCGTTAGTCCTGGCGTAAACAATAGCCGCATAGTGTGTGTGAATGCTCAGCAGTGTGCCAAATTCAACACAGGATGTTGACAAACAAATTTTCCTCTTTCATGATTTTTAAATGAAATGCATGTTTTCTCTGCTTATTTCGTCATTGCGTCGAGTTTTTTCCTCCGCTTCATGTAAATGTGAGTTAAGTTTTTGCTTTTACTGCATACAGGCAGACATAAAGCATGTAGGATGTTCTTACTGTGTGGAAATACCATCCAGTCTAACCTCAGGCCTTTTCGTAACTGTTTTATTTTATTTAATTTTTTTAAGCTTGTTGTGTTTATTTTTCTGTTTACCATTGTTCACTCTTGCCATAAGACATTACAGTGACTCACTACACAACAATCGTGAGGTATTAAGTGGTATTAAAAACGATTGAAATGCATCGTTTTTGTATTTTCTTTTCAGAAAAGAATAAGGACTGGGAGTCATGACACTCTGGAGGCCGCCATGTTTGATACGGTCCATCTACTGAGCATGTGCAGAGGAACGATTCACTACAGCGCTGGTGCGCATGTGCTTTGATTTGTTGTGCATTGTTTCAGAAAAGTTGTGTTTTTACCCCGTTTACACGGAGGCAGACCGAGTATTTTCGAAATGTTCCACTTTGGGCGCGGTTTTCAAAAAGTTCCGTTTTCAGTGGCTCTGAGCAAAGGCAACGAGAGTAATTCGTTTTCACATAAAAACGTGTAAAATGCGCTTAAATCGCTTGTAGGTGTGAATTAAGAAATCCTGCGTTTATTTCTGCTTTATCTCTTCTAACTAACCACAGCAATGTTTGGTCTTTCTGACTTTTAACATCTCACACTAAATGGGGAAAACTGATTAAAGTAAAAAGACAATAAAAAGGTACCATAAAAAAAAAGTACAGTACTTAGTTCCCTACATGGAAAGTAGAGAAGCGTACAAGCAAAGATTGCTTGTTTTGCATTGATTCCAGCATGTTGTGGTTATGTGCTATTGAATTTAAATATCATTTCAAGAACATTATTTTCAGCAGCTTGCTCCTTCAGTTCCACTGGAAACATCTTTACACACTGTTGGTGCTTTCCGATCGTTCGGCCCTTCCCACTAAATCATCACCGTCGGAGGCGCAGTCGATAACAGTTTGCAATCAAACACTTTCTGCTGCTTCCACTGTAAACACAGCTTCTGTAGTATGGATTGAAAAAAAAGAAAAGAAATGGAGTTGTGCTAAGCCCATATTGGTACCACACATGATACGGCATACCGCCCGGTCACTTCAATAGCTAATTGAGGACCGCTGTTACGACGCACTCGGCACAAGCTTTAATTAAGTCACTACTCAAGCTGCACTCCAATCTATTCATCCCTTCACTGTATGTTTCTATGGGCTTCCTGCTCCCATTCAGATGGAGCGTTCAGTCATGAAAGGAGCCAGCTGTTACAAGGCATCACACTGATTGCCGTGCTGAATGGCACACTGACACGCAAGTTAAAAAAAAATAAAAAAAATACTCTGGATGATTCCCACCACCCGAGGCTGAGCGGGAGATAGGTCGATGCGTCCTGCCACTGTGGAGTTGCCGCGCGAAAGGAATTATGTGAGTTTGATGGCGGTCCGGGGTATTTCCTCGTCTTGCTTGCCGCAGCTAATTGAAGGCTGGAAGTAGACAAGCGTGCCGCATAATTGTGATGGATGGACAGCTTGGACCACGACAGCATCAATTCATTTCATTCCCTCCTTGCCAGAGAGAAAGTCGGGTCAATATGACCTTTCAGCAGCGCTGGCTAATTCCTGCCTGACGTCTAATAGCTGATTAAAGGATGTCAGTGGTGGACGTTAACAGTTTGGACGGTCGGGTCAATATCGCATCGCCGGCCCGGTTCTTAACCCCGTCGGCAAGACTTACATTGAATAACGGAGCTCTGAGCTTCGACTAAAGCAATCATTTCTAAACAAACGCAGCCCCGGGTGAACCTGCAGACGCAGCTAAAACAAACGCTTGCTCAAAGTCAACACGCTTCTAATTTTACGACTCCGGGGCTCATGAGAACACCGGGTCTTTAAAAAAAAAAAAAAACTTCAAACCTTACCATTTCCATATCCAGTACACGATCCTGTGAAGACAAGACAAACAGCAGCATTTGTTCACCTGCATTCATGAAGACAAAGTCTACAGTTGATTGCCAAATACATGGCACCTGTTATAACCCCGGCTCGGGGAAAAAGGACTCACTTTTGAACGAATATAACGAGAAAAAAAAAACTGCCGCAAAAAGAACCAAAACACAAAAACCAAAAGAGAGAGCAGAGTGCTACGCTGAGGGAAAAAAAAGAAGGGACACAATCATCGACAAATAATCATGAGCGAACAAAATTGGGAAGTAATTGGGAGGCGATGAAATGTGAAGCAGGGATTTACAAACACATTGAACTTCTCACAATTATTACACAACTTCAGAAATACGGCACAAGTATCTCAAGTTTCCTTCCTCCAATGTTGTTCGCTCGCGATTTGTTTGCTGTTTATTTGCGGATAAGTAATGATATAGAGATACATTAGTGATATTCACTTCATCCGCCAGTGACCATAATGCTACTGCTGATTTATGCACAAAGATGTTTTCAAACAGTTGCTCTCTCACATTGAGCTGCTTGTTTTTAAATATCTCTGCCTACTTTGAACTGTTCATCAATACTCAACCTCATGGAACTACTTCTATTGAAGTTCCTGCAACGTTTTCCGTCAATATTTTATTAGAAAAACTCGAAATTCAGCACATATACTTCAAAACCCAGAGCTGGTATTGATTGCTAAGGAGTATTAAACAATGAATCCCACTTGATCATCAGTCACAGGTAATACACAGATTACAATATAAAGGCAGATGTTGTGCGAGTTGCCATCTGCCAAAAAACTAGAAACTGAGATACAACTAAAACGCTGACACGTCCAATTTTCTGTCCGGCGCCAAATGCAACATGAATCCCTTATTTTTTTTTAAATTTTCATAAAGACTGGAGTGCATTGTGACCCAAAGAAATACAAGTGGAAGATGAAAACATCCCGTCACATGGAGTTTTGAAGAGAAAAGCACAGAAGCAAAGCAAACAACCATAAAGGGATGCATGCAAATAACGCCCCGGGTCTGAATAGTTAGTGAGGAAACATGATTACCAGTGTCGGTACTGGCGTCACAGGGAAATAAAACAAACTCCACATTTGCATATTTTGCAAGCCGTGAGCAGAGGGACACAAAATCTCTGAATCGCCTTTAGAGAGTCACACAATCACACAGCGTCATGATGACCTATGTAACTGTTCATAATTGTAACGGTGGATTAAATAGATTTCTATCTCAAAAAGTGTAAAAATCTAAATTTTATAACAAAATCACATGTTCATACTTAATAATTAAATATTTTACAGAGATTGATGGTTGGGCGTGTTTTTCTATGGTTACTTGAAATTAAGAGTTGTATGGATGGATGGACGGATGAATGAATGAATGGATGGATGGATGGATGGATGGATGGATGGATGGATGGATGGATGGATGGATGGATGGATGAATGGATGGATGGATGGAGAAACGAAGAGTTGGATGTGTGTATGTATGTATGGAGAAATGGAGTTTGATGTATTTATGGATGGATGGATGGAGAAATTAAGAGTGGGATGGATGGATGGATGGATGGATGGATGGATGGATGGATGGATGGATGGATGGATGGATAGAGAGTTGTATGATGGATGGATAAACTTTTTAGTAAGTTTTGTGAAATTTTCTCTAACTTGAGTGACGACCACAAACAAAACTAAAATGAGTGAGCATTAATAAAACAACAACAAATCTCAGATGTGTTTCACTATATGACTTTAAAACGCGAGGCCCGGTGAAACGACATACATAGCAGAGAGATTGTCAGTGTGTGTGTGTGTGTGTGTGTGTGTGTGTGTGTGTGTGTGTTGCCGACAGATGAGATAAATAGAATATTCCAGCAAATGTGTAACAAGGGAAGGAAAAGCACGCACGCACGCACACACGCGCGCACACACACACACACACACACACACACACACACACACACACACACACACACACACACACACACACACACACACACACACACACACACACACACACACACACACACACACACACACACACACACACACACACACACACACACACACACACACACACACACACACACACACACACACAGCTCGCACCTCTCATCCTTCCTGACTGATGTTTTCTCTCTAACGATGCATAAGTGATGCTGTTCCTCTTATCTGCCACTCAAACACACACCTGCTCTTCCCTCCAACTGGCTTCACCCCCCCCCCCCCCCCCCCCCGTCCCTGCCTGTAATGTGTTGATGGCTCTTAACAATGATACTTTTTTTTATATATACCTAAGCCCACCCCTTTCTTTTTTTCTTTTTTCTATACACTTGTGTCATGTCCTTCATTCTCTTTCATCTCATCCTTCATAATTAAAAGCTGGGCTGCGTCTGAGAGCTCAGGCAGGTGCTATTATGCAGCCACAGATGGGACCAATATCCGATACAAGCATTCACATTTAGAGAAAACACTCTTCAGACAGCAGTGTGTGAGTGTGTGTGTTGCAGTTTAATGGCGAGTAGAGGCGCCGGGGACCGGCCCACTCCAGACAAGGTGAGTTGGTGGCCTGCCAAGTGTAGATGCTGCGGTATTGAAAGACTAAGACAAGGCCTCCGGTGGCTTTTAAACTCCAAGGCCTCGTGACTGCAGTAATTAGCTCCTTGTCCTAAGCGAGGCCGTGAGGATTCTGTCAGGCCCGCAGCTGCAGATTAACACAGCTCAAATGACCAAAACTTCTGCAGTTACTCCAAAACAAATCCACAGATGACTAAACTGGTACCAACTGGTGCTTTGGTCCTTCTTTTTTTCCCTTTTTTGGGCTCCGTAGCTGAAATGAGTTCAGCCGGGTAATATACTGTTTAGAATGCAGAAGAACAGATGTAGACAGATATGGATGAGTAAAGCAGCATGACACTGACCTGAAGGCTTCTCATTTCCTCCTCCTTCCTGCGACTCCTCTCCAGCAGCTCTGAAATGAGAGAGGAGATGTTGCCGCTGATAAATTAAGACGGAGTGGCACCAAAAAGAAAAAAAGAAGAAAAAAACTCAATTTCAGGTGAAATTATGTTTGTGGTTCGTCCCGGCTGCATGAGGGTCGATCAGATGTTACTCATCCGTCTTTGGGAGGCGTCACGTAGCATCAGAGGCTCGGGGTGCGTCCGAATAGTCCCTCCTATCTCCTTTCCTATCCAAATCACCCTTGGTCTTGGAAATATTTGTAAATCTGTAAGCTGGTAAACTCAGTCACAGGTTGTGTTAATCTAAGCATCTTGTTAAGCTGTTTCTCTCATTAGAGCGGCGGTGTCAAACATAAGGCTCGTGGGCCAAGAGGCTCCAATCTGGTTGTAAAATGTTGTAAAAATTTCAAAGAAAACTGATTTCAAAATTTGACAAAATTTGCCTGGATGCAGCCCCTGATCTAAAATGAGTTTTGAGGGTTTTTTTTCACCCCAGTCAAACATTCCTCAGTGATCAGTTTTCAGTCGATGAATAAAAGAAACGTCAGACATTCTGCACCACAGAGCATTAATTAACTGTGTTTTGGTCACGTGATAAACCCCCCCCCCCCCCCCAACGCAGCTTGACGCCAGTAGATTATGTTTACAGGTAGGAGAAAGACAAACTCCCCGTGTGTTTCTTGATGATTGCAGCATCAAACTGCTTTTAATTACAGTCACCGGCTGTCTAATGAGATGTTGATTGAGAAAAATAACTCTGAATTTACCGAGCAATTTTGGGTTTGCCGAGCAAATGCAACAACAATCATCCATTCTGTTTGGCACGGAGCCGAGCGAAGCAAGCTGTGCGCAAATAGTTTTAATAGAATTACAGGGATTTAAACCAAGAAAATACAAAAAAATAAAATAAAATGGTTCAAAAACATCACATGGGCCATAGATACAATCACAGACCAACAATAATTATGTGCCCAATTTGGGTTGGACTATTGTCCAAATTCAACACTGCGGGAATGATTGTAACTTCAAACTTGACGGTCAGCGAGTCCGAGCGTCAGACATTCACAGAAACAACTAGAATCAGCTTGAGACATCAAATTTCTTTTATACTGGTTACCTATATGATCTGGAATAGAGGTAAGAATTCTTCTCTTATAGAGCCAAGCTTTAAACAAAGAGAACATATCATATATTGTTCTTATCATATTATCTATCTTTAGAGCCAGTTACCACTTTCAGTTCAAGAAGCTTCGACTTTTAAGGTCGGGTATCAAACTTGAGAGGCTCGTGTCCTCCAGGACCATTTTCTTTGTTAAGCTGCCAAAGGTTTAGGCTTGATTGGAGACCTTAATCAATGAATTGAGCTTTCTTTCTCTCGTAACTCTTCAACATTTATGCCATTTTCTGCACGACAAGATGTATAATAACAACAATGGAAAGGCTTGTTAGAGCACGATATGTAACAACGACCCAAAATGTAAAATTGACCCAAAATGTTATAAAATAAAATGTACTAAAACCATAAATGTAATAACTGGTCAATAATGTAAACAGATTTAACACGAATTTAAATGTGATCTTAACATGTTTAATGTTTATACAGTATTTTATACTGATGATTGGAGAAATAGATTACAGATTATAGAGAACAGAAGACGATTAATGACATGAGCAACAGCAATCATACATAAATACCACAAACTGTATGTAGATATATGTAGAAACAAATAGTGCAAATTTTTAGAACTCGTTCTTTCAGTGTCTTTCAAATTGAAGCAGTTCATTCATAAATCATTGTCTCACTTTATTTATTACTCTATTTGGGGAAAAATATTTTGCCTGCCCCATGATGTATTATTAAAAAGGTTTTCTTTAAAGGAGACATATCATGCTTTTAAATCCTTCCTTTTTACATATAAATCATACAGTTGTGGTCTATATAAAGCGGAACTGCAATGCTTGGGTCTGAATTCCTCATTATTAGAGCTCCACAGGCCCCTTTTCTACCCCTTTTCTGATGTGCTTCTGAGAGCAACTCGTTTTGGGGCGGTCTCTTCAAATGCAAATGAGACACTTCATACCCCGCCTCCTCTCCAGGTTGCAGAGGTGACACTCGGTTCAACGCCACCCTGTTCGGCCATCTTTGTAGTTTGATAGAACAGATACAATTATCTAGCGGCGCAGAAACTTTATATTCACACATTATTTACAAAATGTCAACAACGGAAGATTTGTCCATCCAGCCATACATGTTGGAGCCAGAGTCGGACCCGGCGGAGCGAGATGAAAATGACGATGATGCATCTGAAGAACAACGTCTTCATATGGATGTAACGCAATGGTGTGTTACTATATTTACACTAACTTCTCCATCCATGCCCACTACTACAATACTGCCTGTATTACAACGACTATTTAACACAGAAGTTACATTATAATCTAAAACGAGCACACAGCGCTAACATATGAAGACGGTGCAACTGCTAATGCTAACAAAACAATGACAGGGACGTCTTATCATCACACTTTTTAGCGTTATATACAGCTTACCGAAGTGCTCTGTTCGTCGTCTCCATAGATAGAAGGAACTGACCGCTCAATCAGATGAAGTCTTTCGGCAAATCCTTCTTTATACTGGCGGAGGTTGCTGAAGCAGTCGTCCTTAAAGTGCTTCGCGCACACAAAAATGACCTTACCCACAGATGTGGGTACATTTCTGTGAAAAATAAAACTCAACCAGGCACTTCGAAAAGGTTCTGATGCTGGGAGACGGTGTAACGAAGCATCCAACAACCGAACATTTCGACTTATCCTCTCGTAACTTCGACACCCTTAGGTTGGACTACAAAATCGCAGCGAGAAACAAAAATGGCGGATTGCTCGAAGTGTCGATGTCCTAATTTGGCAGTTCCGCCGGGAATACTGTGACGTCATTGTTCAAAAAACGTAATAGAGAATAGAAAAATCGAAACGGATCGCAAAATATGACCAAAACAGAATATAAAGATATCAACGGAGCACCTGAAGAGACTACTTTGAACTTTTCTGTACTTCTAAACACTCTAAATATACAACAACATGCATTTAAGGGCTAAAAAAGTGGATTTAGCATGATATGTCCCCTTTAAGTTTTGGCCTCGGGGTCTTGTTACATTATTGACCAGTTATTCCATTTGGGGTTTTATCATACCATTATATCATTTTCAAAACGTTGCTGTGTTAATGCGGGAAATTGTCTTAAAGGGAAATGCAGAAATGACGCATTATATGTCACTAGTTTATATTAATATTGAATTGAAATCAATACAGCTTATGAAATGTCCGTCACCCATACCCATCTTCTTAAACACTTGCACCTGAAACACCTACATGATTGGGCCAGTTAACAAAAATAAACTTAAAACCACCAAACAACATCCTTCAAGTCTAACAAAAGCTACCAGTAAGCGACTGAGTCTGCTGCAACTGCCGAAGTGATCCGAAGTGACTCGCGCTCGATCCCACCTCACCTCGGAGCTGCGGTGGATTCTGCAATACAAAAGCCACTGTTATCTCCGCATGCAGCGCCGACTTATTTTTAAGGGAAAAGGCCAATGGGGAGCACTGCGCTGGTAATGAAAGGTCTGAAGGAAAAGACACAGACCGCAGCCGTAATCTAACACAGATACTGTAAATCACAGTGGCTCTGCAGAGTGCTGGCAACACTCACTAAACTGTGGAGATAAAACTAGTCGATACAAGGTCCCAGAAGTACACAGTTTCAATAAGAATATAGTTGTATAGTGTGACTGTGCCCTGTTATATTTACATGATGGGAGTCTGTAAGTCTTTGTAAGGGAATGCCTCTTGACGATGACATGGATTAAAAGACACACGGACTTTCCAGTGCGTTCAAGTTGCCTTGGAAGTCAAGATTTAGCGCCGCGTTCAGAGGTGCTGAAGTTGTACAAGACCCATCTTCTTGAGGGAAGATGTCCAAGTTTGAATATGGTTCAGAGACCTATAGTCTGGTTTGAACATCTCAGTGTAAAATGCTGGTTTGAATCGTTTGAAAATCTGTATTTTTCAAGGATCATTCAAGAGAGAGGGGTACTCTGTCCGTAAAATAAAAAGGCAGACCTCCACATGGATACACATCCGCTCCCTTCTGCAGTGGCCACAGCATATCGTGTGTTATGCATGTTTGACATCATATCGTCGTATCCCTCGATCCCTCTTCTCTCCCACTTTTTCCCCTGTCAGGGTCTCAGGAAGCTGGAGCCAATCCCAACTAACAATATAGGTGACGGCAGGGTCAAACCCCAGACAGGTCACTAGTACATTACAAGAGCCATATACACAGCTACGGGTAATTTACAGTCACTAATAAACTTCAAACGCACTGTTCAGAACACCCCGGGGACAATTTCAGAAACTGCTGAACTGCTGAGATTTCCCTTGCACAATGGTCTCTCGGGTTTACAGAGAAAGGTCTGTAAAAGAGAAAACGTCTCGTGAGCAGCAGGTGCCTTGTTGATGCCAGAGGTCAGAGGAGAGTGGACAGCCTGGTTGGAGATGTTAAGAAGACCACTCCAGGAGTCTCTCTGCTCAGGAGCAAGAAACTGCGGCATTAGTTCAAAGAGAATCACCAAAACAGGAAAAAGAAAACAATGGGAAAAATGTCGCCTGGTACGATTCCTGGCGCCATATTCAGACGGTATGCTCAGATTGTAGTGTAAACCAGATTTTAGAATCAATAGAGCCACAACGAGTATTTTTGATGACCAAATCAAATGTTTATACCTTCATTAAGTACCCATCTTGTGATGGCGACTTCCAGCAGGAAGCTCAAATCATTTAAAACTGGTTTCTTTATAATAACATAAGAGTTCACTGAACTCCAAACGCCTCCACAGTGACCAGATCTCAACCTTTGGCTTATGCTGGAAGAGGAAATTTGCATCACGGGTGTGAAGCTGATAAATCTGCAGATACTGTTTAGGGGAGATGGATTAACATCTCTGAGATGAAGATGCTTTGATTGCAGGCACTGAAATAGACTGAATAATTCAATGGCTACGTGTAACGCAATGCCTTAGTGTGTCGCAGAGAAACATGTAATCACACAGACTTTACAACAAGTGCCACCAGACACAAACGTAATAATTAGGGATGCAAGGATACCACTTTTCTAAAGTATGAGCACTAACCTTTTGATCCTTGCAGACAGCAAGTACCAATACGAGTACTTATTAAATGCTATTAGGTCTAATTTATACTCTATGACAGTTATGTTAGAATAAAAATAAAAACAAAAAAAAAAATGGCATTTCCTTTTGCAGGGACAATAAATGCACAGATCCAACTGAAGTAACCACATGGTGCAGAAAACGGTTAGATTTAATTACTATACAGACTATATCAGTGCTTTACGCCTGCAGTGAAGACAGACAGAGGCCACTTCTGTCAAACGGCTGACTGGATCCAATGATAGAGTGAAGTGATTCCAGAGGGGGTCTGGGGCAGCGGTTTTATCTCCAGACTGCTTATCGGAGTCCTGCAATGCTCCCACTATAACCAAAAAGCTATAACAACGACAGCACACAGATAGCTGGCTGCCTCTCTGAAGGTTTCCATCATCCAGGCCGAGCAGGACTCGCCCTCCGTCGATGGCCGTGCCGCGTCTTTTCGCTCCCTTAATAGAACACAAATTAGGTCCATTTCCATGTATTGTCCGGATGAAGCACCCAAAACAAGTTCTTCTTATTCTTCCCAGTCGCAGCTCATTAGCAGAGATTCAGTCAAAAACGGGCCCGGGGATGAGGAAGGAAACAAACAAGTCCATTCTCCACAAAAAAAAAAAAAAAAAAGGGACTCAAAGTTCACAGCTATTAAGGCGCTCTCGCAAACATTTGTAATCATGAAACAGACAGACCACTGCGCACTGACAAGTAATAAAAAACAATGCATCAGATTCACAGGCACAACCAGAACTCTTTCCAGGCATCCATTACAACAAAAAAAAACCACGACGTGGTTCAGCAGCAGGCCGGCTCCGAATTAGTCGGTACTCTTAATGAAGATGTGATTACATGGAAATGAGAAAAGAAGGAAACAGGAGATTCGTTTGAAGCGGCGGGATCAATCAAAAGGAATGGTTACGGAGTCCCTGCACTTTCATTAGGAGCTACTTATGGTAAATATTCACGTCTTTCCAGAACAATTAATTCACCTGACGGGGGGGGGATGGGGTGGCAGCGATGGATTCCTTGTCCAATGAGCTCATTTTAACAAGTTTCAACTCCCTGATGAAGAAAACCGACTGGGACTGCTTTCACGGAACGCTGCTGGGCTATCGATTGGGCGAATTATCCATCTCAGGTGAAAGATGAGCACTTTTGATGTTAACCTAACAACCACCGGCAGAACTGGACATAACAATATGCATATGTAGGTGAATTGGACTTTAGACGGACTCGTGTGCGGGACAGACGTTTAATTTTTGTCCCGGCTTAAAATCATCCCTCAAATTGAGAATTTCAACTCGTTACTTTATACAAGAGAAAGATGAGAAAGTCAGAGGGAGGCCAAACGAGCTCGAAAAATCAATCGACTAGACAATTAACAAGACAGCAACACTAGATGAACACCTCCGATGATGAAAACGCCGTTCTAACTAGAAAAAGAAGCGAGGGAACCTGGTGAAGAGCGGCTTCGTCAAAACCCACGCCGTCTCCAAAGACCTCTGCGATTTCAAATGCGAGAAACACGCAGCTATCGCAGATGTAGATGAACTGATGTGTAATAAAGCAAATTTATTACAATCACTAGAACTCAAAATCTGTCTTAGCTTTAATATATCATTAGAAAGTTCACATTTAATGAACTATCGTTTCATAACACATGACAAACCTGAAATTTGAATGAAAAAAAAACTGCAATTTAAACAATATTCTATTTATGTCTTCAAACAATCGGTTACATGTAGCTGGAAGTAAAAATATAGTAGGCGTTTTTAGACTATGATCAGAAACTCTTGGTAAATTCTAGAAATTGTCTTTAGACGCATTTCTACATCTGTGTAGTAATCCGGATCACCTGACTTCATCACATAATACATTTGAAAGTGCGCCCCTGGTGGTCAAATGAATATATAGCAGCCAGTGTCATCATTTCTCACGTGTGGCAAGCTGTCATATTAAACTTTTGCCAATGAGCTGAAAAGTTCCATGAATTACATTAAGGAGCAACATTTATTAGCCTCCACCTCCTGGTTCTGCAGGAGGCGAATAAGAAAATAACATTAAGAAAACACGTCTTCTCCTCTCTTGTACCGACATCACGTTAATGTGTTGGGCCCTCTTCTTCAATTCTTTGAGAGGAAATACTCCTCACACCTTCAGCACTGTTAGATGACGGCAGTGACGAAGCTGAAAGTGCGTACCTTCCTTCTCCGTGCCGAGGGACTGCAGCAGCCTCTCCTGTTGGTCCAGGCGCTGCAGGAGCGCCGCCTGCTCCGAGTCCCGACTCCGCCTCAGGGCCTTGAGCTGATCCCTGGTCTGCTGGTGCTGCTTCCGCAGGCGCTGCTCTCTGGTGTCGCGCTCCCGCACCTCCTCGCACAGCCAGCGGAGCTTCGTCTGGTCGGTTTATCAGAGATATGCATGTATTGGACAATGCCGGATAAAAGCTTCTATTAAAAAAACACACAGGGACACTGGAGGGGGCGTCACCAACACAGACCTCGACACACTGCACTCGGTACGTGTGCTGATAATGAAATTACCCTCCAAACAAGTGCATGTTCTGCTCCCGCGTGGTTCTCTGATAAAGAAATCTGCACACTAATCAATGCAAGGACATTGTGCAGGGACTTAATTTAGACCCCAAAAACTGTCTGATAGGAGAACGTCTCAGTGGAATCCTTATTTTCATACAGCAAAGTGGCAGAAATAAGAAAAAAACACCTCCTCTATCTAAAAGGATTCCTGCTCATTTGCCGTAAAAGTTGACGGAGATCTTGAAAGCGCCGCTTCACTTTGAGTATTATATCATTCAGCTCATGAATGCAACAGGAGCAGAAATACGCGGAGCACAGTGTCAAGACCACCATGGACAATTTTACAATGTTTCCTACAACAGGATGTCACAGTTAAATGAAGTGAATGACTAAATGAGTATTCCAGCTGTGCAAGCCTGTAAGTACTAACTAACGTTTTGGGCTTTTTTTTTTTTTTACAGATATAAAAACTCCTAGTTGAGGGAGCTAATTATCACCATCATTCTCCACTCTTTTAATCCTGGCACAGTACTCCGAGAGCATTTCTGACAGCTCGTATAAATCACGCCGAGAAGAGCTGTGCAAACACATTTAGAAAGTGTATCACTGCCGCAGTCGTAACGACGCATCCCCTCTATATGTTGAGAAATACTGGATGGGAACTATTTGCTCACTGTATGATGAATTGAAAACTGAAGGTAGAGGTATTACGTAGATGTCCCTGATCTTTCGATTACTGTGGAAACAAACTCCGATTTCGATGTGCTCAACACATGTTCTGCTGCGCTAAAGGCTTTTTTCCTCCACAACTAACAATCATTCTCCGGTTGGAGCAGACTTCCCTCCCAGCGTACTGATCGTCTGGCAGCCAGCCAGTCTTAAATCGACACCCGCCAGGCAAAAGAGTTTTTTTTTTTTTTTTTTATGTGTGTGTGTGTAAACGTGCAAAATGTAAATATATACAGAAATGTATGAAAAAAGAAAACAGGAAGCAATGTTGTGCGACTAGTCATCACTGCCAGCAGGAAAGAGATCTGAGAGCATAGTGGGAGGGGAGAGTGGCACGGGGCGGAAACGTTCACTGGGGCTTCAACTTTCGTTCATTAGAAACTGAGGATTATCTTTCTCTGTGAACATTTTAACCATTTCAAAAGTCGTAATCGTGAAAAATGGAAGTCTGAGATGAAACGCATACAAAAGGTGGAATGTGGATTATTTTCCTTCGATCGACTCACTTGTTTCAGACGCTATTTCCAGAATCAAACTCTTATGATCACGTTTGATGAAGACATGAATTGTAGGAAACTGTCAAAACAACCACTGGAGCAGCAGAAAGTCTCCCCCTCTTCGCCTGGTTCTGCAGGTTTCTTCATGTTAAAAAGGGAAGTTTTTCCTTCCCGCCTTCTTCCATACCTGCTGCTGTGCAACCGTTTGGTTTTTCTCCGTATCTTGAAATGACTGTGTTGTAGTTGGCGAGATAAAAAATAAGATTGAATTTTTGAGTAGCGAATCTGTTTCTATTTTCCACGGAGACGTAAAGTGATGGTGCGTTGCTTGAGCGCCTCTCTAAACTCTCGGGAATCAGAGATGAGCGACCTTCTATACGGTCCTCGAAGGCCCCTCAGAAGGCGCACTGCTAATCCAGCTGCTCACCCGAACTGACCCAGAGGGTTTTTATTTATTTTTTTTGTTCCGTCTGATGTTTGAAAAACACTAAGAATTGAAGTAAGATTCTGAAATCTGCAGAGTATCTGCTTTTAGCACTGAATGCTGTTGGAAACACAAAATGTCAAATCCTTAAGCATATTACAGTAATCTCAATAGATTAGATATTATTAGGAGACCGCTAACATTGAGTTTCATCTGGATTGAGAGGAAGTGCCGTTTTTGTAGGAATTATATGACAAAATCTGATTAATTATGAATGATAATTATTTGGTAAAAAAATATTTTTTTTAATGCAGCATCTTATGAATACCTTTGTCTCAGCCAGCCAGCGGTGGGGGTCCTTCACTAATCCAGGTCTCTGGGAGATTGCCTGTCAGAAGGGAACAGAGATAAATGTAAATGTGAGTATTCTTGGAACACAGTCGATAACGCCAGAGTGCAAATCTAACACATTTTGTAATCTTGGTATCGTCTCAAGCAGGGGTGTCAAGCTCAGGGGCCACATAAGGCCCAATCTGCTCTCGCAGCATAATAACCTTGAAATAATGACAAATCCTTCTTTTCGTTTGTTTCAGTGCCAAGAAATACAAACACGTTGTTGGAATGAGAAAAAAAAACAAAAAAACTAATCAATATTCTACCAGTTATCTTTATGTGAACAAGTTGTTCTTCCACCACAACCTCGTGTCGTCAGCTGTAACATTGTGTTCTGATGCAAAATACTGATACTGATGTTCAAAACCTATCCGCAGCTTGTATTTCGTTTCATTTAAATGTCTTACTTAACTTGATACTTTATTCACCAAATCTGTTCAAATATCTAAAACCATGTTGTTGTTTTTTTTAAGGCTTATCTTGCTTCTTAGGAGAGACTATTTATGCAACATTCAGCAGGTTTTCTCTTTGGTGTTTTATTTTTAAGACACTCGTGATCTCATTCTGGCTTAATAACTTTAGTTATTATGCTGTTCTTAATCGCTTTGTCTTCCTCTATTCCATAGTCTTAATCACTTGAGATTAAGAGTCTTAATCGACTAGTTTTAATGTATTTCCTTCGTTTCCTTGTAAAAGCACTGCGAATTGTCTGAACTGTGCGAGAGAAATGAATTTTTTTTTGTTTTAAATATTTTACATAGTGCATAGTCATGCTGCAAGGCTGAACTGAACCTGTGCAGGATTCATGTTTGACACCAATGCACCACCAGAAAAATGTGAAATTAACTGTTGGAGAAGATAAAAAAAAATAGAGAGAGAAAAGAAAAATGAAAACGTGAATTGACAAACAATGGAATAGAAATCCGACAAAACCTCCTGTCAGATCCACTCAGGTCATATGAGGAGTGTGTCCTGCCAGCTGAAATGGGCATGCATGAGCTAAACAGCCGCTGACACTACAGACACCGGAGCATGCACACCGACACAGAGAGGTGGCGTGTGTCATGGGAAATTAGCCGAGGGAATTCGGTCCGTCCTTCCCGGTACCAGCTTGTCAGCATCGGCAGCGCAAACCGACTGTCTGCCAACTGCTAATGACTCCTGACGCACACGTTCACGTGCGCGGCAAAGGCAGATTAACACAGACACAGCTAAGTGGCACTCTGTCGAGGGTCACACCTCCAAGGTTAATAATTCTGTCTTCGTTTCATTACACGTTTTGTTTCACGCGAGCCAGTGACCCAAAAGCGAGAATTAGTGCTTCGCCAGTTCCGTCCGCTTTGAAGTGCGGAGAAGCGGGAATCTGCTATCTGTTCAAATAAATTAAGTGTCAAGACGTCGTGGCCTTTATCAGCCATAGAGATGCAACAGCGGGAAACTTTAATCGTATAATTATTGCCAGCAAAAATATCGCAGTTATCACTATCACAGGAGTGATGTTAAAAACGTGCTGCAAATGTTTGAACGAATAGCATTGTAGTGGTTTTCACACCTTCATTTAGTCTGGTTTGCGTTCACACCAGCCCCGTTTAATCCAGACCAGAGTTTACTTCAGGGAAGTTTTCCAGCTCCATTCCTTCCATTTTCCAACCCTTCTTTGTGCTTCTGCTTCTTCTCATTCGTACGTTTTATTCTTTATCTTGTTTACTACCCAAAATGCATTGCGGTCTACGTCACGCCTCCTCACTGCAGCCGCTGGAAAGTCCGCAGACAGTTCACTCGCAAGTGAACCGAGATCCACATTTTCACTTGTTTGGTCCGGATCAGAGTTCAGGGGAGCGTTCACACGTGTCCAAACGAAGCAGACTTTCCCAGAAAGTCCCTGAAGTGAACTCTGGTCCGGATCAAACAGGGCTGGTGTGAACGTGCCCTTAGTCCACATAGAAGACTCAAAACGTTTCCTTTACTTCTCTACCTGCCCCGAGATGAACCCAGGTTTCTGACAGCATGGCGCACTCTTATTTTTTAATCTTTGCTTGACAGAGTTGCTGTCATTGGAAAACCTTGCATTCACCCATTTTTTAATTTGATATATAAATTTTGCAAGAGAACAAACTGTTCTCGACCGATGTCGTATTTGTTCAATCTGATTAGTCGTCGATGCCGACAATCAAAACACACAAAGAAATACACCACAATGATTCTCACAGTTGCTCATTTGTGATCGGTCATATGCGAATGTATTAAACCCACTTAAACTATGCTACACCTTTTTTGAGGGATTTTCAAGAGCTTCAAGTACTTTCGGATAACATCAATTTTAAAGTCTTGTGAAGAGAATTGGAGAGTGACGGTTGAGATCAATGACGGGGTTCTTGTGCTCATCTGACACAAGCGCCCACTCGTCTGAAGCAGATCACGAGCTTGTCAAGGCGATCGGGTCTCTATCCGTTTCACTGCCGATGGCCATTAAGGCTGCATTCAGCTGTACAACCCGATTTTACTCCAACTACTTCAGTCTGCTGTACTTCTCTTGATCACAGCAATAGTAGTTCGTTTGTTCGTCTAATTTCATTTTGAACATAATAAATAAAAAAATACTACAAAGTAATTTATATATGGTGAGATTAGTGAACAGTAGAGAATGTGGAGGGACTCGTGCTCCAGAAAATGTTTTGCCTTATTGAGTGTTGAAATACTTCGTGACGGTATGTTTTTGAATGTTTAACGGGAGAATTCCAGTTTATTTTTCCATCCAATACTGTACCAAAAAAATTTGATTTCATGAGTTCTTACAATGTCAATTCCATCTATTGACATCTGGACGGTTCTCAAACAGCATAAGGCCATGTCCACATGAGTCAAAACAAACTTCTTTCTCCCTGTCACTCCCCCCCCCCCCCCATACCTGTTGATAATGGACGTTGGAGAGAGGGTGGTGGTGCGATGACATCATCATTTTCAACAATTCTGTGTCCATCTAGAGCTCAAAACAGAGGCTGCATTTTGACATTTCTCCACTCAGGCTCCTGAAACGCTGCGGCGTGTTGACGATTGGCCAGAAACGATGCGGTTACATGTAATGGCATCGTCACGTGGACAGGGTCTACGCTTAGTTTAGAGTGAGTGATCATTTAGTCTCGTCAAAATATTTATTTAATTTACATATTCCTGCAGTTTTTGTCCTTAGTAATTCCAGTAAAATCCCCCCTGAACCAAAAATACTTGTGTCATCTGCAAATACAGCTGCTTTTTAAAATGTTTACCGACGTCATTTAGACACCGTTCAAATTCATCATGTTTCATGTTTTGCTTCCAAAAAACTTCTGCATATACACAGCAATAGTTTGAAAACCTTGTCCATATACACGACATGTGGATATTGCAGAAACGCTAAAAACAACGTACTTAGTATTGTTTGGCGACTAGTGGGTGATGTTGGTTGTTTATGTAATGAACCCAAGTTATTGCATTTTCGCCCATTTACAGTCACAGAGTCATTGGATTGTTGAAAAATTCCCTTGATCCCATACCGTTCCAGCATGTTGATTAATATGTTGTGGTAGTAAAGGTTTTGGTATTATTATGGAGATGGATCCAGCCACACTAATAACACAGCAAACACACACACCCTGCCTCCAAGAAAGAAAAAAAAAAGAAAGAAAAAGCCAGTAGACTTCAACATAAATTCTCATGTAAAACCTCTCGCACAGGCATGAACAATGTCGACATAAAAGCTCACTTCTTTTTTATTTCCCCAAGTAGGCCCTTGTGGCAAGGTGTTGATGCATGATCAACAGACAGAAAACACACAGCAGGGTTTTGTGGACTCTCTCTGGTCTGCGCCTCGTGCAAACAGCGCCGCCACTGCACAGGTGTCAGGCAACTTTCTCGAGCCGTCACTCAGAATCAGATCCAAGCGAAAACGATTTCCCAGGTTGCTGCCACTGCAGCTCAAAGTGCGGCGATGGAGCACTGCTGTGCAGAGGTCCTTGTCTCAGGGAGTGTTACCGCCGTACGAGGGGGGGGGGGGGGGGGCAGCGACTGTGTGGGAGGATGAAAACACGAATCTGCGCTTCTCTTTACTCTCGCTCTCGAACCATCACAGGGCGCTCGGCACGGCGGCAGACAAAAAGGAGGTGAAACTGCTGAGAAACTGAACAAGTGAGTTGGGAGTTGAAAGTCTACGGGGTTGAAGTGAAAGCGAACGCCACTATTTTGCTCAGCGGTACAATCCAGGCGTCTGCCACAGCTAATCTAAATGTGTGACTGCGCGGTTTATGTCTATTGCAGAATGCGGATAAATCCGCGGATGCGTCTTTGGTTACGGCGCGTTATCTTCACCTTCCACCGAGAAACCGGAGACGGGTGTCAGACTTAAAGAGCGGAAGATGTTGAGGCAATCAGTGAAAGGAAAAGGACACAGACAAGATTTCTTCAGTGGCCACTGTGGCATTTCTCTTCATTTAGAAGTTGAAATGTTGAGGATGGGAAGGATTCAAGAGACGAAATGACAAAATGTGCAAAGCTGCATTCCAAAACAGAAGTCGGTAGCTGATGTGTTTTACACACGAGGAAGCCCAGCTGAAAAACTGGCAGGTTGGAATCTTCAACATATATTTACTATTGGTTAAAAACTAGGGATGCACCAATACCACTTTTTTTAAAGGCCAAATACAAGTAACCTTTAGTTACCGCAATGTCCGGACTATAAGCTGCTGCTGTTTTCACACGAAACTCCGAACTCCGAACTTAAATCTGGTGGGTGTGGCTTATATTCAGGTGCGCTCAACAGTCCGGAAATTACAGTACTTGCTGATACCGATACGAGTAATTAACAAAAGCCATTAGAATGACCAAAAAAAACAACACAGCCTAACATACTCTAACCATTTGACGTCGTAGAGTGGACCAATCACAGCCTGCTTACTTCCCCTGGAGTTCTGTGCCGCGCTGAATGCATAGATAGAGGCTACGGCAATGCAAAGCCTTTCCATATTGTTTGGAGTGTAAGTTTGACTTACTGGTATCGGTGCATCCCAAAATCTAGACCCCGGCACCCGATTTGCCGAAAGCCAACCTACACCACCTCCCGGACAAACTTTTCCTCAACTTCCGTCGTCTCCACGCTGTCGTACAACTTCTGCCACGGGGTAACGGAAAATAAATCCACTCTTTAACTGCTAATGATTCTCCTCATTAGGTCAATCACTACCAAGTTTGACTTCTTCTCAACGTGATGGATTACAGATGAGGCAAGGTGTTGGCTGCCAAGTCTAAATGCTTCACTGCCGGGCGAGACCCGAGAAATCTATAGGCGCAGATAAGAGCAGTCTGGGTTCATTAGCCTGGAGCAGGAGGAGAAAACAAGCTTCTAATGTGTGATGGAGGAGGCGAGGGAGCGTGCCATGTGTTTATAAGTGCACGAGCAAGGAGTACATCCTCTAGAAGACATGTGAAGATGTTTATTAGTAAGGAGATGAGAGAGCTCAACCACCCGGCTTAAACACTGGTATAAGGCTGGCAATTTAGTTTGAGATAAAACTACCCTGAAGTATACTATTGAAACAAATAATAGGGGAAAAGACTTCCTAAATCCAGATTAAAGGCTGTCACTTGAGTAAGTGTAATTACCAAAGCCAGAATTAGGAGAGGAAACATTTTTACTTACATAGTTACTTAAGAGGATGGAATTAATATATTATGTCCAGAAATTAATTCAGCGAAACAGTATGATAAATGTTGTCTTATAGCAGAGACATTTCCATTTCTGTGAAGAGAATAATAAGATCTGACTACAAAGCCCCCACAAGGTGTGGTCCGACACAGAAATGTGGAAAACAATTCAGAACAAATAAAACACAGAAACCTGGAGAACCCTTTTGGGAGAAAGTGATATCAGTGTTTCATTCCCCCGGATTAAAAGCAAACAAGTAAATGTTGAACAAACATGCTGGAGACTTTGTAAACATATGAGCTGCTTTGTCTTTTTTTGTGTTTGGTTTCACAGGGGCCACATTCATCCAGATCGTCTCTTTAGTCGGCCGAACCAGTAAAGTAAATGTGATAATAATGTTTAAATTCAAAGTTTAAAGCTTTTCTTTGTTGTGGTGCAGAGTAACACATTATTAAAATGCCTACTTTCACAAAACCAAACAATTACGACAAAAAACGACTACGATCTCAAGATAAAGCCAATTTTAATGAATCCTGGTGCAGAACACAGCGACCTCTCCTATAGCTGTTGCATTATGGGTGTTTTTACAAACTCACGCTGACTGCATGGCTTAGAGGCTAATTAGCGACGAGATTGACAAGACTTGATTGTTGTTATTGTCCATCGACTCGTGCATGTGAAGAAGAACTATTTACTACAGTGTCGGTGTACGTGCGCAGTAGCAGAGTTTCCGCTCAAACATTTTCAGAAAGTTGTGTGTGCCCCCCCCCCCATTTACACCGTGATAGAGCATTTTAAAAACATTCCACTTGGGGAGCCATTCTCAAAAAGTTTACTCAAAAAGGTTTCAGTGAGTCCAAGTACCACTGTTGTGTAAACGCACACAAAAAAGACAATGAAAGTCGTGCGATTTCGCTTGAAAATGCCACGTAAACAGAAACCTAATATTTCCTGTAGGTGTGAATGTGAGTGTGAGTTGTCCCTCTGTCTCTCTGTCTGACCTGCGGTGGATTGGCGACTTGTCCAGAGTGTGTCCTGCTCTTCCCCCCCCCCCCCCCCCCAAGTCATTTAGATTGGACACCGGGATTTTGACTTTTGCCCACAAATTAACCACGAATGTCTCAAAGCAATTCCCTCATTAACTTTCCTAAAATACCACATTCACAGAAACACAATGCTCTCCCGATGTCGCAGAGGAATGGAAAACGCATCGACAGAATTCTGCTAAATGACAGCATTCATAAACAACATTTGAATACAACTACCACACAGAAACGCGTTGCAGCGGAAGCTTTTGTCCGAGACAGCGAGGTAATAAACACTCCCATCTTGTTTTCATCCGGTATACCTCATCCAACAATGCAGACGCCTCAAACCATGTTCAGAAGTGATTATCGGGTAAAATACTCAGCGTCAAGCTCCGCAATCAGTTATAAACAAGTTCAAAAAGTTCACAGAATAAAAATAATTTTTTTTTCTGGCTGATTTCTCAAAAGCATACAAGGGACACAATCTCACGCATAAATAATCTAATAGCAGCCCATCTCTTCAGTGCAGTTTCTCCTGCAGGGTCGTCAACACGCAAGAGAAGCATCAAACAGTAGTTCAGTCTCACTGAAGTCTCCTATATGCATCATGACTGGTTAAACTCTCCAGCGTGAAGTGACAGGGAGCAAAAAGTAACGTGAAACAAATGAAATAAATGGAGCGTCTCATGGACAACCCTACAGGAGTGTGTGGGCTGTCGGTTAAACGGAGTGATAGTTTTGAACTGAACCGGGTCAAAGGTTAGAGGGGCTCAAATAGGTCTGTAATTCTAAAAGCTTTTCCACTTATTGTTGTTCACTACAGCTTGATAGTGATGTGCCTGGGTTCAAACCCCAGTTGCACCACGTTAAAGAGAAAAGCCGGATAAACAAACTTTGAAGAATGTTTCCATCTTTCTCATTGAGCTGATACAGACTTGTCTTATGACTGGATAGTTTCTACAATGATGAGTGAAAACGCATCATTTTTGTTTCAGAAAAGTTTCACGGAAATGTTTTGAATGCTGAAAACGATGTAGTTTTCATGTTGGGCCACAAGTTGGCGCTGTTGGTTGTTTTTGTAGGGAAACCGCACACACGTGCACGCAGAGAACAATAAGCTGTAAACGTTGACTATGGCAAGTACAGGCGACCGAGTTGGATTGTTATTCCGGGTGACTCAACTCCGACACTACCAAGTCTGGAGAATATGGACTGGGAGTCACGACACTCTGGAGGAAAACATTGTCGTTATTGTCCATCTACTGGCGCACGTGCAGAAGAACTATTTATTATGGCCGTGGTTCACATGGGGAGTAGCAGCGTTCCCTGTTTCCATGGCGACGGGGCATTTTTGAAAAGGTTTTCAAAAAGTTGCGTTTTCAGTGTCTCGAAGAACCGTCGCGCAAACGGAGCCCCAGAACACGACGAGGGTTTTCCATTTTCACACCTAAATAAAGTTCACGTCCTTGACATTAAAATGCAGCCGCTTCAACCACAAACCGCTAAACGTGGACGCCTGAACGAAAAGCGATCATACCTGCAGCTTGTCTTCCCCGTTCTGAGCCAGGCCGCGGCAGGCTGCGTCCAGCTCCTCGCCCATAGAGGTGAGCACAGCCTCCTGCTCTGCCTCCAGTTCTAACACCTTCTGCTCCAGCTGGGCGAGTTCCGACTCAGACGCCCGTCTCCGTTCGCCCGACCTGACCTGAGGACGGGACACAGCGCGGCAGAGCAGCTCAGGACATTTCGCTCTTACATTTTGCAGATGAAAGTCAGCAATATTTCATTTCTATTTCAGGAGGGAAAAAAAAAAAGTCAATATTTCTGGTTCTTCTTCGACAATGGACACTTACAGAAATACAGACAATTTTGGGAAAGAGTCACATTGTTCAGCTCTGCTCATGTTTCCTTGTTTTTTTTTTGCCACCTCTGTCAATAGACTCAAAGCCTCCAGCAGGACCCAATCAATCAATAGGGCAGGAACCGAGTGATCAGTGCCGCCCGGGGATCATGGATCATTATCCAGTCCCTGGGATAATAAAGTGCCTGTGTTACATTAATAAGAGCCCTTTTTTTCCACATTCAGTCTCTTTGGAATCGATGCGTGGTTCCTCTGAAAGACCAGCGGCCTGCCAGAGAGGTGAAATAAGGTTCAATACGTCAATCAGCTGTTGTGAACCACCTCGGGACAGAAACGGTGCTGGTTTGGTACAAGTTAACCTCTTATTATCCCACAATCTGAGCTGACATCTTGAATATCTAAGCCAAGAAGAAAAGGAAGGATTAAGGCAGTGCAATGTGACTCTGACCAGTCATTCCATCCAGATCTGGTCCTCAACCAGATCATCTCCATTCTCAAGAGTCGGATGCGGGGAGACGACCATGGCGTCTGAGCTGGAGGCGTGTCTTCTGCAAAGTGGCATTTCTGTCCCAGTATGATGCTCTTACCTTACACTCTGAAGGCCGTCTGCTGAGCATGTGCAGAAGAACTATTTTCTACGGCCGTGGTGTGCATGCACAGTAGCAGCGTCACTGCCATCGATACGAAGACAAATCCCAAGGTTTTCCAGAAAGCTTTGCTTACAATGTTTGCACGGAGCGTTTTCAAAACGAGCGTTTTCCACCTTCGGAGTAATTCTCAAAAAGTTGCTTTGTCACGTAAATGGACACCCAAGGTTTTGCAGTTTCACGTGAAAATGTTGTCGTGCAAAGGGGGGCAAAGGTAACCAAGACAGAGCTGTGGTGGAGTTCCTTAAGTCTCAAAAGCTTCATTTACAGATGAAAATATGGCAAGCTTACGTTCTCTTCCAGTTCTTGTTTGAGTAGCTGGTATTTCCTTTGGAGAAGTGTGTGCACGTCTTCCTTTGTGCTCAGCTGTGCGGCCAGCTTATCACATTCATCCTTCATCCGGTCCAACTTCATACGTAGCGCGGCACACACCTCCTTGTCTGATGCAGCTTCCGCCTGATAGAGAAAAGTTTGGATCAGCAAGAGTACAAATTTCTAGATTTCTAGGTCAGAGCACGTCGCTGGTAGACACAGAGGACTCGTCAACAATTTAAAGGTACACAGGGGAAGGTAGAGGTTACATTCACAGAAAGGCCTAACATGATACTTTGGGCCGTACAAACAGAGAGCACCATGTAATGGGTCTAAAGAAATGGGTAAATGCGCTTTTTCAAGATGCTGGAGTCCCTTAATGCCTGCCTCTTCGTGTCTGTGAAGAGCTCAACCTTGCAACAGCCAGCCGCAGACATTAGCTGTCGAGCTACGATAATAACATTATCGCACACGGCTCAAGATATAGCAAAGAGGAGAGAACAGCAAACACTGAGGGATTGATGGGGAGTGACGGGACCGACACAAACAGAGAAGAAGGAAAAAAAAAAAAGAAAGAAAGAAAAAGAGGGGAGAGCTGGAAGCGAAAATGCTAAATTATAACTGGAGGGAGGCAGAAAGAGATGGATTAAGACGGAGGGTGCGTAGATAGAGCGGAGGAGAAATCACATATGAGAGGACAAGGACAAGGAAAAAAGGAATAATTTAAGCGTTTCCTGACAGTCGACTGTATCACAATTGCAGTACAGGCTTCCGGCTATGCTGTGTGAATATTGGGTGGGCTTCTTAGGGACATCTGCGGCAGCCGTCGGCGAGTGTTTAAAAACATCCCGGCAAACGCCCTTGTCCTCGGCGCACTCGGAAACGACACCATTACAATGAGCTATGTCAGATATTAATGCCATTCAGTGCAGCTAATGGGCTAAACTCAAGCATATTAGAGGGGACCATGCCCCTTAAGAAACAGTGTACCCAGGAGAGCTCATCATTGGAAATACTGAAGGTAAAGGACGGGGGTGGGGGGGGCGCAGGGGGGGATTGCCGGGCGCTGAGGGAGAAAGTCAAGTGCAGTCCTCCATCTCAGGCACTGCCTTGATGAGACCGCGGAGGTCTGATATGTGGGCTTTTAAATATTCAAGCTCTGAGCTTGGGAACGGCCGTGAAGATCCACGGGGCAGCGCGCACCATTAGGAGCTCGGCTATCCTCGGTTCACCCGCGCTCCCGAGGATACGGCGCCCCGGCCGACGAGGGGAATTATTCTAAATGAGCATTTCGTCTGCGTCTCGCTGGGTCGGAAATACGCCAGATGTTTAGTGGCTGTGGCGTGTTACCCCGCGCTGAATGTGAAATGTGAGCCAATGATGTTCGAAATGTCAATTAGAGTGTAGCACTCTGCGATCCATGGCCAGGTGTGTGAAGGGGGGGGTGCAAAAAAACTGGAGTATCACCTTGAACATTTGAAGAGATTTTCATAAATGTGTGTGTATGTGTGACTTTTGATACACCAGCCAGAGATCAGGAATAATTTTTGAAGAGGTTCTTCCCAAAATAGCTTCAGTTATTGTGCAAAAACCAAATAAAATTTTCTGGAAAGATTCAGGCCTTGTTTAGAAGAACGGTGCTCGGAGTCACTGGAAATGCAACTTTTTGAAAACAGCCCCCAAGATAGAACTATTTTAAAATGCTTTGAATACTGCACATGCATGTTTGTTTTTTGTTTTCTTTAACTGTTTTTTTTTGTCTGTTTTGACATGTCTGGAACAAATTAATAATAAAATAGAATTAAAAAAAAATTTTTTTAGGAGGCTGCTGAAGCTTATTGCCAAGAGAAACCAAGAAGTAAACATTATAGTACTGTATAAATTCAAAGTTATTCAAACCGTTCGTTGATCTTTAAAGAGGACCTACCTTAGCTTCCTTCAGGTGCACCTGTATTTCCTCTCGCTCCTGCCGGCAGAGCCTGAGCGTGTCCTGCACCTCGCGGTCCTTCTTGACCCTGCTCTCCTCCACCGACGCCTTCAGGTTGTCCAGTTCTTTGCGATGGACCTCTCTCTGGAGCTGCAGCTGCTGGCTCAGGGCGTCCCGCTCCTCCTGCAGCACTCTGAGCCGGCCGTTCAGTTCTGAGGCGTCTTTCTGGAGCTCCTTCCTGGAGATCTCCTCTCCCACCAGCCGCTGGGCCAGCTGGGTGTGGGACGCCTTCATCTGCTTCAGGGACGCCTGGAGTTCCGCCTGTGCGTCCCGATCTCTCTGACACCGCCGGGCCTGGACTTCAGCTTCTTCTTCCAGCCTGCGGTTCTCGTCTCCAAGTCTCGCCTGGACGGCAGACTGACGCTGAGCCTCCTCCTCCAGGGCAGCTTTGGCCTCCCTCACCTGGAGTCAAACGTCTTGTTATGGAAATTCGGCAATGAATCTAATGTGTTTTGTTGCGTTGATTTGTGTAGCCTGTCTGTAGCGGTGTGAACGATGTTCGTTTTAAGCCGCACCTCCCGGACCTCCTGCTGCAGTGACAGGTAGCGCTGGTGGCTCTCCGACAGCTCCACGTCCTTGCGGTGGAGCTCCTCCTCGCGCTGGGCCATCCGGCCCAGGACCTGAGCCAGTTCCCTGCGCGCCGCCTCGGCCTGCTGGCTCAGCGCCTTCAGCTGGGCCTGACAGCTCTCCTTCTCCCGGGCCGCCTGCAGGGAGGAACGGAGAGAACGGAATAGAGGAGGACAGAAAATAAAGACAAATGAAGAGAAGGACGGAGATGATGAACAAAAAAGAACAATAACGATGAGAGCAGGAGAAAGAGTGACAGAGAGACAGAGGGGAGAAACATATGCAGAACCAGCTCTGGCGCTGATAGGAAAACGCTCGCGCTCGACTCCCCGATAAGGGACAATGGTCAGGTCTGTTCAAGGCAGATTGCTTCTAATACTCTGGCTTTCACCGGAATTTGCAAAGACTTTGCTGCGGCTCAGAACCTAATCATTTAATTGAGCACTTGATTCTCTCCCCTAATTCATTAAGAGGGCAGAAATGATTTCGTAATTAATTCTCGTCACGTCGGCGCGCCAGGTGGGAGCCGGTCTGTCGGTCGGTCTCTCCGTCTGTCGGTGAGGAGCCCGTTTGGAGGTGACTCCCTCACTTCAAACGAAAATGGAAGTGACTTCTAAAAAGGTAATAACAATGGTCAGGCATTAATTAGTCAGCTATACACAATCAGTGTGACAAAAGCTGCTCTAATTTCAATAATTTAATCAAGCCAATGCGTGACACAGCAGTCCGGGTCCGACTTTGACACAATGCAATACACGCATTGAAGAGAAAATTTGCATAAGCGTCCACTTACTGCGCTTTGTTTTGAGTGCATGAACATTTCCCAGCATGTAATCCTACAAGCCTGCCAGATACTGAGCACTTTGAGCAGTTACTCTGGCCTCATCACAGGGTGTCTCTTTTATCCAATAATACATATTAAATGCTGCTTTCTAAGCTCATTTTTCACCAATGCAGTAACTGGACCAAGAAAACATTGACAGATCATGGACAACGCGTGTTTATAAACGATTAGAAATGCATAATTATTATGAATATTGCAGCTAAATCTGCAAAGGCAAAGTGGATATTTATTTCATCTGGCCTCCATTCTGTACATTCAAATCCAACTGCTTTATTTATCCCTGAAGGGGCAATTCGAGGCTGCATGCACAGAAAACCCTCCTACTTTTAGAAAAGTAATCCAGAAATTCCAAACAAAGGGCCTAAATAAACCAGTATGAGTTAAAATAATAAAATAAAGCAAAGACAGTCGTAAACAAAGCCACTGAGTGGCCAAACATACAGTTACGAGAATGTTTGTGTCTATTAAGTCGAGAGAATTTATTATGGACATAATCTAGTTTTCTTCACACAGTCGAGATTTAGTAGAGACATCATCATCATCATCCTCTTCACTTTTAGATGTCAGAATACGATAGGGAGGTAAACGAAAAATAGGAATTGGAACCAAATATAGGCGCGACATTGTTTCAAGTGAAAACGCATCATTCTTCTGCTGAAAATGGTGGTTTCCATGTTGGGCCACTAGTGGGTGCTGTTTTTGTAATGAAACCCCACACACACACACAAGCAGGCAGAGAACAATACACTATAAATATTAACAATGGGACTGTAGATACCTAATGAGAGTTCTGCTTTTAATTGCAAGGAAAGTAATAACTTCAAACTCCTATCATCATGCAATGGAGAGTAAAACAGGCTAATATTATGGAAAAAACATCAGTGAGACAAGTGATGGCAATACTTTAAACACTTATATAGATAGTAGAATTTGTATGTATGTGAGGTGTGTTCCTTTGTTGTTATATGTGAAATAAATATCTGCATATTCAGTACCTTGTGCATTTCTTCTCTGTATGAGCAATTTGACTTCCTGCCAGCCAATCATGCAATTGGTTGAAGAAGAAAAAAACATAGTTGAGAAATCAAACTAGCTTCAAACATATATGGAACCGAAGAACCCATTTAGTTATTTTTATGAATATATGATAGGGCAGTTGCAGTGAGTAGCATGTCTTAAAGTGGAAATGTATCCAATTGAGGAAATTTTTTTTAAGCTAAAAATGTTAAATTGTTCGTCCTTTTGGTGAGTTTAAGGCTCTACAACAGATCTAAGGTCATTTTTGCAGTTTTAAAGTTTTAAAACATCCTTGAATCACACTTTGGGATTTGAATCTTCAATTTTCCCCACACAGTCACCTTAAAAAGGGCCACGAACCAGACTATCAAAGTCACACAAGTTCTGCATAATCGGCAGTCAAACGTTGAGATAATGCAAGAAAGGAAGAAAGTGAGAGGATTTGCTGCCAGCTGGCTGATAACTCAGCGTGCAGTGGGAGCGGAAGCCAGAACGTCTGAGACGGAGCAGTCGGACGCCGGCCAACTATAGTTGCAGTCGACCAACAAGCGCCAAACGATGCAGAGTCAATAAGCGGCAGTGTGAGATTCACCACAGTCTGGCAGACCTGTGCCACTGAGAGCTTTAAATTCGTTCAATGAGGGAATGAGAGACAAACCAGAACCTATAAGAAGAGAGCCCGCCCTTGTTTACACAACAATGTTTTCAAGTTAAAAACGCTTCTGTCGAGTTTTCGGTCTCTCTTTACACGACGCTGAAAACGGCTCCCAGGAGGTTTTATCAAGGTTCATACATGATGCATATTGCCACTTCTGGCAAAGTGGGTGTGCAAATGGCAGCTTTTTCTTTTTTAGTCAATACAAAAGGCGCTCGAGTGCTTTCAATTTTAAACGGCTGCACCTTCCGTACACTCAGACGTCCCAATAATCACATGCAAAATGTTGCTTTACAGAGGCAATCAAGTGATTGAGCACAGCTAAGTTGAGAAACAGTCGAAAAATCAAACCTGCGGAGGTGGACTGGATATTATGATTTATGCTCTCCAACATGGGTCAAAGTCGGTTCTTTAGTTTCAGAAAGGAGAGTTGCACAACGCTCCCCGAGTGGACTGTTTGCAAGAAAAGCTGTGCGAATGGCAGTTTTAAAAGCGGTAGCGTGCGTGAACAACGCTGGGGAGGGCAGACGGGCGTGTGAACGGATCGCAATGTGCTCGCACCGACCTGCGAGGCCTTGTCGGCGTGGAGCTGAGCCTGGGCCCTCTCCTCCTCCAGCGCCTTCTGCAGCCTCCTGCACTTCGCCCTCCACTGGCGCACCGCCTCCTGGGCCCTGGTCCTCAGCTCCTCCCTGCTCCTCGAGCTCTCCTGGAGCAGCGCCTCCGTCTCTCTCCTCTCCGTTTGCCCCCGACTCTGAAAGAATGATTGACTTTATGAATAAATCAGTTTTTTTTTTTCTTCCTCCAGCTCCAAAGGGCATCACTAACACAACACTAGTTTCTCCAATACAAATGTGTGGCTCAAGCTCTGAACACTGCACTCCAATCTAAATGCCCATTCACCCTCGATTTCAATTATACTGTATGTCCTCTAATGAAAGCAATATGAAAATACCTGTAAGTCCCTGAGCTGCTCCAGCATTCGCAGCTGCTGCTGCTCCCTCCCCGCCAGCTCTGATGATAATTCCTTGTATGTCAAGAAAAAAGAAAAAAGAAATGAGAGAGAAAGGTCAAGGTGTGTGTTTGAGTGAGTGCCATTTCTCCTGGGAGGCAGAGAGGAAGAAAAAAAAAGAGGAGGAGGAGGAGACAGGAGAGTGAAATAATGGGTTTAGAATGACTGGCGAAAAAAAGAAGAAAAAGTAGCCAAGATAACAGCACCATCGATTTTTTTTTTTTTTTTTTAGGGGAAGGGGTATAGAGCAAAAGGGCAGGAACAGTGAGCAAAGAAGACGACCAAAAGGCAAAGACAGAAAGGTCGGAGAGGGTCGCGGCTTGTTTACACGCCGCCCACAATTGGATTATGTTCAACGCCGCTGTGAAAAGTAGTCTGAGAGCAGAGACGGCGTGGATCAAAAGAAAATCGCAACCGATCTGAGGATTGATTGGAGCTTAAAGAAAGGTGGTGGCGAGGTTGCAACCATTGGGGTATTCACACTGAACAAGAAGAGTCGGGAGTAATTGGTCAAACGCTGATTAGTCTCGGGGAAATTCGACCTTTCAGCCTTTTCTCCATATCGCTGAACATTTACCATTAGATGAAATGTTTCCAACGTGCAAGAACCCCCGATCCTCAACGCAGAAGAGTTGATGATGTTTTGGGTGTAGAATCCAAGAACATTGACGTAAATTAAGGAAAAATCAATAAAATGCAAAATTTAAAAAAAAGAATGAATTAATTAATTAATTTAAAAAACTGGCCAATATCTATGGACCAACCACAGACAATCCCTCATTCTTTCAAAAACCTTTGTTTTTTGTTTTTTTTGTTCCCCTCAGCATCGATTTTGATCAACGACGCCATACAGCAATGCCCCAGGTGATCCATGCAAACGCCAACTTCCTCTTCTCCTCACACCTCCCGCGTGACGGAGGAGTGTGGGCGTTCTGACAGAACCCCTACGAAGGAAACGGCAGAGATTAAAGAAATGTGCCTTAAAGTGCAGCGATCGCTGCTAACGTTCTGTTGATGAAAGCCTTGAATACCCCTGCTTTGCAAGAGGATGTGCAATTTTCTTTTTTTTTGCATAAAAGTCTTGTTACGGTGATGGAAGTGACACATTGTACCAGTTTGAGGAGGATAAATGACTGCTGGTCGACTTGTGATCTCCTATTCCAGCTGTCACTTCATCTGATGACTGTAAGCGGATCAAGTGTTGCCGAGGTTGGTGGAGGATCCGACCATGGATGAGAGGCGCCCGGCAAACTGACATAACCCCGCTCGGGGGCGAGAACGCCAGCGAGTCAAAGAGCGCGCTCGCATTGTTGCTCATTTCCAGCCGAGAGGCCTTACACACATTAAATTTCTTCTTTAGAGTTGCAGTTCTTGACCTTTTTTTTTTCCTTGGTTTTACCACAAATTCAAACTTTGAAAAAACTACTAGATTTCTCATTTGCCAACAGATTATAGAGAAGCTGAATGCCGGCTCAGACACTCACAAACATGAAAATGGCAGCACTCGAAGCGAAAGCAATGGAGTTGTTGTCCAGGTTTACCATAGATTCTGCATGGTGGGTATTTTTGAAATGCGAAAATCTAAATTTGGTTTCCCGCAGAGCAGATATAGCCTGGGACGACGGGGCTAAAATCGCGGCAAAATAACTGTACGTGTGTGTTTTCAAGAGAAATGGCAAAACTTTCGTTGTGTTTTGGGTGTCCGTTTCCACGACAACGGTGCACAGAGTCCCCGTAAAAGCCCCGAGGTGAAACTTTTTGAAAATATTCCGTTTCCGTGGAAACAAGGGGAAATGCAACTTTTTCTGAAAGGCTGCTCCTGTGCATGAACATGCACAGGCGTGATAAATACTCGTTCTGCTCGTGTGCGAGTAGATGAACAATAACGACGGCGGCGGCCTCGAGCTCCATCGTCTGTCCGTACGGACGTCTGCCCACTTGGTTGTTTTAATGTCCGAGTGTTCTCACAACAAAAACAGCACCAACCCGTGGCGCGACATGCCGACGACGTGGTTTTCAGCGTTTTTCTGCTGTTTTCGTGGAAACAAACATCCTTTTTCTAAACGTTGCAGCGAAACTTCCCTGAAACGAAAACACAAAAACGATGCGTTTCACTGGAAGAGACAACATTTCAAGGCCTTAGGCTCCACGAAAACAACGCCTAAATCGCAGCACAAGCCACTTGCGTAAACCCGACTGGTGGAGGTAAAGCGACAGAGAAGTTATCAGGTCCTCATGGGCACAAACATGTCGTATTACATACATATGGAATGACTCACAAATGCACAAATCTAATCGAAATTTAATTTAAATGCAGAAATTGCTCAGGGACAAAAAATATGCAAATATAAGTCTGTTCATGGATGCATATTTTAATCTGTGTGTAGAAATTAGGGAGGTCCCGATCCGATCTGTAGATATCGGATCAGGGCCGATATTGGTGATTTGTGAGTAATCGGGGATCGGCAAATCCAGCCGAATGCGGGCCGCAACGTCCCCTAATAACCACAACAATCAGGGACTAGAAGCTCTGGTGGAGCTGCAGAAGCTAGAAGCAGGCGGAGCGGGGCCATAGACCTATAAAACTAGAGTTATATACAGTGGTTTATGTGTTTATGTGCAGAAGTCTACTTCTAAATTTCTATGTGGTCTGTCTTCTTCTGCTTTTGTATTGTGTTTGGTGAGTCACAGCGCCCCTAAAGGCCTGGCATGTGTACTACATGCCCTGAAGCCTCGTGTTGAGCCGTGTTCATAGTGAGGTGTGGACGGTTTTTTGGGAGAAGGCCAGGGAGAAAAAAGATCGTTTTTTCGTTGTGTGGATGTACCCTCAGCTTACAACAACTAAAGAGTAAGAGAAGAATTTTGATTCAATAAGTGAGTTTTATAATGATTTCTAGCTGAACAAAGCTTCTGCCAATAGTGCTTTTAGCTTCAGACATCTTAGTTGTTCTAAAAATAGACTATTGGGTATATTTGCAATAGCAACGTGAGTATCGGATCGGGAAAGTATCGGTATCGGCCGATACTCAATTCTGAAAAATCGGATCGGTATCGGGGGCAAAAAAGTGTGATCGGGACATCCCTAGTAGAAATACAAAGGGGGATATCAATAGACACACATACATATATATCCCCTATACTGTGGACGATAAGTAACTAAAGAGAACATGCAAGCACCTTCAGTGAGCCTCTCGTTGTTTTTACAAAGATGCTTACCTTCACCTGGACGCTGAGCTGGACCCTTTCCTTCTCCTTGAGCTCCAGGGCTCTCTTCAGCTCTTCGACCTCTCCGAGGACCGAGGCCTTGCACAACTGGACGCGCAACTCCGCCACTTCTTTTTCAAGGTCAGAACGATCTGAAGACGCACAGAGAATCATGAACGAGCGACGGATTTCAAAAGCAACAAGCCTTCGCATGTCTTTTTCTCAGATTTCTTACTTTTGAAGGTTAAAAAGAAGAAGAAAAAAAAAGCTCTGGTTCACTTGGGTTTCTTGACACGGATCAGAATTCAACTAAATCACGCAAACAACACAATGCAAAGTGTTTGTCGAGAACAGAATCATTTTCCACCATAATCTCAGTAAAACAGCTTTAACCAAATAATCTCAAGCGAATTTATCTCTTCTGCGCCAAAACCACTAAAGGAATCGAGGCAGTCTCATAACAATCTGTCATTTTCAAGCTCTCGCTGCCTTTTACAGCACTTTGATGCCCCAAAAATCAATACCATCACAGAAAGAAAAGAAATAGTCTGGCACCGAGAGCTTAGATTTTCAATATTTTCCTTTAATATACACTCAATTTTTCTCTCGGCTTTCATGGCTGCGATGTCTTTGCCATTCTTTCTCTCTTCTCCTTGTTTGGCGCTGCAGTGCAAATCAATCTTCTGTCCTCTCACCAACACTCAGCTTATCCTTTCACCATCATTACTCCTGTTGCGAGCCTGTTCTCGTCCACTGTTTTGCATTTTGCCATTCCCACTCCGAGAGGTGTTTTGATTGAGCAGTTGGCACTGAAACTGTACCGTCTGGAGGTTTTCTTAAAGGATTTGATTCAATACAAAACAAATTAATAAATAAAAACTGGTTCTTTGGCTACGAGGTTAGGAGGATTGTCTCTATTTGTTCAGTCCGTCTCCCTTCAGCACCTCAGTACCTGGGCCTTGCCGTGCGCCTCTCCCCCCCTCCCTCTCGTTGTGGTTGCCATGCGGCTGAGCACTGGGCTGAGGAGTCTCCAGCAGTGCCCTCTGAAGCCCCATCTTCTCCTTCCTCGTCCTTTGCAGCTCACCGCGCATGTCCTCCACCTGCGGGAATCATCGGCCGCGTAAAAAAAAAAAAAAAGAATCCAACAGCAAAAGAAGACATCTCACTTTCTGACAAATAAAAAAAGGCAGCACTGTAGTTTTCCTGAACAAGTCTCTTCGCAGCCTCCTGGTGTTGTCATTGTGCGAACAGACCTGTTGATCGAGGGACTGCCGGCTTTCCTCCGACTGCTCCAGTAACCTCCGGGCTCTCTCCAGCTCCTGCTCCATCTGAGGAGACGGGCACGACGACAACAATGGCAGGACAAGAGTTTGATGTGGAAGCAGTGAAAGAATAAACGAGAACAAGTTCACTGTATGAACGTGGGTTATCATAATGTGCCAGTTTTGTTGCTCCTTTGGCACGTTGGAGGAGAACTCCACACTTCGCGGAAGCTGCCGGACAGAAAGTCGTCAGCACGTGTCTACGTTACGTCTTCATAAACGTGGCTTCAAGGATCAGGTGCATGTTGTATAACATCGACTTTCATTTGCTATGTTGGTCTTTCTGCGGGAGAGAGTACCGATCGTGTCTTATTTTTTGTATATGAAATCAGTATGGTTCTGTAATAATGAGGCAAGAGGGTCGACAAAATGATGTCACATGGATTTTTATCATTCATTACTGGCCTGCAAGAGGCTCCAATCTGGCCGTTAAACAAATGGTATTGATTTCTTTCTTTTTTTTACAGTAATGGATAGAACAAAACACAGCGATACCAGTTATGCTGCCATGGAAATAGCAAACTAGCACGAACCTCGAAGCAATGATGTGAGTTTGTAAAAACACCCAGAATGCAACAGTTACAGGAGAAGTTTTCTGGACATTTCACTGTATTTTGCACCAGACGATTACATTAGAATTGGATTTATGTTTAGATCGTAGTCATTATTAGTAGTACTTTCACCACGTATTCTCTGCTCCACAACAAATAAAAAAGTTAAGGTTTAAATCTACAGGCAATTATGACACAATTTTACCGGTCCGACCCACTAAAGATGAAATTCCTTATTAGTCCCAGAACTAAAATGAGTTTGATGACACTTACATATTCTTGAAGCCTGAAGCTGAACAATTACTACAATCTCAACATAAAGCAAATTACTTAATGAAACCGTCTTGTGCAAAATACACTGAAATATCCCCAAACTATCCCAAAAAATGTGTAATTGTTCTCAGTAATGCACTTTCAAATGGTAATAATTCACTGATTTATATCTTCTTCAAACACTCAATGTTCTGTTTCCAAGTATTTTACTGCACGTGGGAATGTGGAGAGCAATAAAATTGCCTAATGAATCAATCAGACATTTAAAACAAATTATAGCATTCTTTTTTGGTTTCTACCAGCATTTTTTTTTTTTTTTTTTTTAACTAAATCCCTTTACCTTGGATTTCTCCCTCTCCGCCTTCAGTCGCCTGGCTGTGGCCGCCTCCTCTCTTTCCTGGATCTGGCTTCTGCCAAAAGTCTACGAAACACAAACAACAACCGCATAAAAGGCCTCAGCGTGAAGGATTACACGCGTAGTGTAAGAAGAAAAGCAACATGAGAGGAGCCGTTGCATCACGGGAACCCCTCCGCCCCTTCCGAACGTCGTTTCCTTGGAACCAGATCGTCGTGGCATCACGGTGAATTTGAACAAGAGCTTAGATCCCACTCAATCCCACTCGTTCGGAGCGGGGCTGCGGTGATGAATTACCGGCTGCGAGCAATAACATCTACCCAAGTGACTCATCATCTATTTGATTCACATCGCAGCGGGCCCATCGGTGGGGAATAAATATGGCCTCTGCTCTCCCTCCCCTCCTTCTCTTTACTAGTGGAGGAGATTATTTTCCTCTTCATTTCCTCATACTTGTTTATTTACCACTAATTTTTGGACAAATGCATTATTTCCCATCGCCCCGGGGCCCTGCTGGCGTCCCATTAGGGCACTGCGGAGGAGAGGGATGCAAATGAATTGGTGGCGACCGTCATTACACAGCGTGTTGAAAATCCTCCTGCTCGTGAGAGGCGATCGGGCTGGGTGGCAGCTACACAGCGCCCCTCAGTGGCCGACTCGTGAAATGCAGCAGATTAACCACAAAATAACTCACTGGGAACATCACCTGACAGGAGGCAGATTATGTATATTATGGAGGTAGGGCGGCATTGCGAGAGCAATAGTACAGGTTAATGTGCACACGGCTTCCTAAGTGCACTTAATAACCAAGCTCTCTCAGTTATTTACGCGTTCAGACACATTGTGTCTCAAAAAAAAGACATGATTGGCATGAAAATGCTGAGAAGCAGCAATTGATTGCTTAGCAGTCATATGCAGTGTTTGGAGGTAATTTCATATGTGAGCTCATAAAAAAAAAAAAAGAAAGAGTAAGGAGGGCTTGAAGAAACAGCAGGAGCACCACTTAAAGGAGCCACAAAGGACGGCATCACCCGAGTGAAGGAAATCATCAAGCAGCTAAATAGCAGGTTCTGAAACAAAAACAAAAAAATAAATGTGATCATCTCTTCCTAATTGTGTGGAAGATTACTAATCACACCTATTATGGTTGCTGCTTTCGACGGGCATCTTCTCCGACTCCTTCTTCGTGAAAGGTGAAGAATAATCACAGAAGATTCATTATCTTTTAATCTCGCGCCACCACAGATGGCAGCCATAATGGTTTGGTAATTTGGGGGGAAATGGAGAATTAAAGGCCTAATTGAACGACGTCCGAGTTACTGTATATTTGATTTTATTATTTTGACATGAAAATGAAAAGGCTTAAATGTTGGGGGGCGGGAGGGGTCCAGATTTATCTTTATTTTGGAAAATGTAAAGACAGAAAAAACTGCTGAACTGCGTGTAGATAGGTTGGTGTTTTCTAAATGTCCATTAGAGGTGAATGTGAGCGTGAGCGTCTCTGCGTTTGCCCTGTGATGGACTGCTGACCTGTTCAGGGTGAACCCTTCACTCATAGTCAGCTGGGACTGGCTCCAGTCACCGCTGCCCTAAGTATAGAGGATGGATGGATGGATGAGTGATTCTATCGTGAGCAGGTTCCACCAGAGCTGTGGATGTAGCAGTAAGTCTGTGCGCATCGCACGGCTTAGCCACCCAAGGCACTCCAGCTTGAAGATATCTGATATCGCTCTATCCTCGCAGTCACTTCCTTCGCTGTGCACCTGAAGTCAGCGGGATTGAAGCTTCTCGGTGCCGCACTGATACTATACATGCTTGACTGTGAATGTTAATATGGTGACGGATAAATAAGTGGAGGTAATAACAGCTAAGGCAAAGTCTGTTAAAGAACTATATATATATATAATATCTAATTTCCATCTGGTCTTATTTGATATTTTACACTCTTTTCTATTTCCTCTGCGTGGTATTTTATGTGTGTGGTTTTAACAGCACCCACTAGTGGCCTAGCATGTGAACTACATCATTTTCAGTGTTTCTGCCGTTTCCATGGAAACAGACATCATTTTCAAAACAATCTCATGTAAAGCATGCGTTTCCAATAAGGCAAAAAAGTTAACGCTGCAATGGGCAGTTAATCCGGTAGTGACAGAACCAACTGGATATGGAAGGCGCTAAACATCACGTCGGGAAATTTGAGTACGAATAAAAGTCAAGACCGACATAAAATACTGCATTTAAGTGAAGCATACGTTAGTCGGGGATTCGGCCGACTCGTCTTGTAAATAAGAAGCGGTCGGCTCTCCTCTCGGACAAGGTTAAAATATTGTCTCAGTAGGTGCTGAAAGAAGAGGAACAGGGCCACATTAAAGAGGATAAATATTTGTTTTGTCTTTCGTTAACATGAACTGTTAAAGGCGCTTACTAAACACATTAAGTGTGTATATATATTCCCTTCTTTCTTGAGTTTGCTCAAGCAAAATGAAAAATAATTAACATAGGTTGAAAATGAATTCCATCTAATCGTGATTAATCAGATTAATCACAGGGTTTCTGTGCATTAATCTGATTAAACATTTTAATCACTAGTTTTCAATGTGTAAACGGGGCCCGAGTCTCGGTGCTGAATGCCTGTGCTTCCTTGATTCTTTCATGAAGTTCTTTCTGAATGTGAGAAAACGCGCAAATGTCAGCGGGGAGGTGTTGGACGGATGGATCACAACAGATGAGTGGTGGGAGGAGAGATGGGGGGAGGGGAGGGGAGGGGAGGGGAGGGGAGGGGAGGGGAGGGGAGGGGAAGGGGGAGGTGTCACCTCCCACGGCTCGTCGTACGGGGCCCCCCGCCCCTGTGGTCGTCTCTCTCTCTCCGGGCTCCTCTGCTCGGCGCTCGTTTCTCGCTCCAGCTCCCGGAGACGCCGCTCCACACGGGATGACACCTGCCGACACGAAGAGTGATGACGCCGGGGGTCAGGGGGGGGACGTCACCGGCGCTCGGGGTGTGATTAATGACAAAACAGGACTGTTTTTTGTGTGTGTGTGTTTTCTTTTTTTTATTTTAAAGTGAATTTGCCTCCAATGTCTAATCAGGAAGCCTCACATCTACCTGTGAAAGACAGTTAATACCTTTATCTCCTCATGTCTGCACACATTACCAGGATCCATGTGGCAGGAACTGATTTGTTAGTTAGACTCTTATCGGGTTACTGTTTCTTAAAAAAAAATTTAAAAAGAAGGAAACTGCATATTTTATATTGAGAAAACTCACTGAGTCCTGTTTGTGGGAAGTTGTCACGTGCTCCGTCAGGCTCTCCATCGCCCGCCTGGTGTCAACGTCAGACCTGCCAGGGAAAACACTCATCAGCATTCACAAAACCAGGGAACTGCAGTCATTGACCCGGCAGTTTAATGAAATCGTTTTCCGGGACGTCGATAATCAAAATGTGAGCGTTTGATATGACGCCGTTAAATATAATAGCAGATGTGAAGAAACAGACGCATGTAAAAAGGTCGTAATAATAGAAGTCAAGCACAGAAATGACCATACATTTAGATTTCCTAGTTTGAACAGGATGTAAACAATCGATTTCCTAATAAAGCTTTTACTTTATTTTTTCTCCTTTTAATCCCTTTGTTTCATGTATTTCGTAATCGTAACGATTAATACGATTCTGATAGTTCCCTTTAAAATTGGCTTCATGTTGCGATTGTGGTACTTTTACGCAGTAATTGAGAAAATAAAAGATATTTTCACAACAAAGAAAAACTTTAAAATTTGAATTTTAAAAGATTCTTATGGCGCCACTTTCCCCGGTCCAGTCATGAAAACAATGCAGTGTCTGAAAATATCGGAATACTTGACGGAATTGGATGTTTCCCCGATGATTTTAACCGTTAAGTCGATAGTTCGTCACAAACAGAGAGACACAGAGTAAACTTCAGACCTTTTTGCTTCGAGGTTTCGGCACCCAGAAGGACATAGTCGTCACAATATGTGTGAGCATTAAATGAAAAAATAAGGAATTACGGTGTGGTCAGCAGCGGCTCAGAGAATTCTCTTTTCTTCTTTTTAATAACGTCAAAATGTCAAATTGTAATCCGTGATCTTAAGTTCACCGCAACACTCTTCATCACTTTTTCATCAGCGAGATGAAATAATACATTTTGTCGGGTTCAAGCAGAGACTTTTTAAAGACAGACGATATAAGGAAGTGAGAGATCAATATTCTGCACGTCGCTGTCATTTTACATCCCTGAAGAGAAACGTATTAAGTCTCCTCTCACTTTCTGTGGATGAGGAATTACGGCAGTACTAAAGAAGCTAAAAAAAAAAAAAACCTTATCCAAACATCTCCTCTCTGCTCCCGGATTCAATTAAGCCGTCATTTAACATTTCATTCTAATAAGAGTGAAGGAGACGCGTCTCTTACGGCTGTTTAATCTCACTGCCGTGCCAAAACAGCTCGTTATGAGGCGGCTTCAAAGCAAGTAAACACAAATATATGTGCCGGAGTAATCACTGCCTCCGTGCGGGGCGAGTGTCCCCGTCGGAAAGTCGTGTGATGGAAGTCTGTGGGGTCTTTTTAAAATCCGGTGACGAGAAACAAGCGGTGAGCGCACGGTCCAGCCTGCAGCTCCTCAGCAGCGGCTCAATAGAGCTCTACGAATATGTAATGTGAATAAACATTTTGTTTGTATTTTTTATTTATTTGCGTTCCATGCTGATTTTCAAAAATGGGTCCGGTCTCCAGGATAAAGACGGATAAATGAGGCAAAGAGCTTGAACTGCAAAAAACAATAAGATAAAAATCGAGGAAATGGATCCAACTACTCAAAGAAAACAAGAAAGGGTAAACTTGATGACATGGACAAAAAGAGAAAAAAGGAGAAAGAGGAAAAATGAAAAAAGCTGAAAACAATAAAGAAAAAAGAGGCAAAAACAATGAAACAAAAAGGAAAAGAAAGGAAAAAAGGGACAAAAGAAGGAAATGCTAGTAGAGCTAAACTCGCTCTGACCATCAGGGAACACACAGCAACTTGGATGGATGGATGGATGGATGGATGGATGGATGGATGGATGGATGGATGGATGGATGGATGGATGGATGGATGGATGGATGGATGGATGGATGGATGGATGGATGGATGGATGGATGGATGGATGGATGGATGGATGGATAGATAGATAGATAGATACATCCAAATAAATTTTTTTTTAAAACTCTTTAAGAATGGAAACAAAAGTTAAAAAGTATAAAAATTTGGCTTGTGACACCTCCTGAATGCAACTTCAGTTTTATTTATATGTAAAGCAATTCAAATAATTAACATGTTCCGCGGCTAAAGTCAAATTTCATTTGGTGGAAAATTGTGAAAATGGCACCTTTTGGTCGTACAGGTTGCCATGGTAATATATTCAATTCACATCAAAAACACTTTAGATTTTGTCATAATGATGTGATTTGACGTGAATACATAGGTGTTTCGTGAATCAGTATCTATAAATAGCCTGTAGGTGTGAGTGCGAGTTTGTGTGTGATTTCAGCGACGGTCGGCTGCAGCACGCCACGATCCCGAGACGAATAATAGAAGATGGATATATCGTCCTCACATTGTCCTCTGCTACAGAATCTAATATTCACTAATATTCTAATATACATTTATCAGCGCCACCAGATTCTGTGAAGGTAAAGAGAAATCAAGCCAGTGCTGCGAACACGAGACCGACTGTTTGGCATATTCAGTCGGGGATTGGGTCACGGTTCTGAGCAGGTACCTGTTCCTCCTGACGATTTCTCTGTCCAGATCACCGGACAGCCTCAGCTGGTCAGAGCGCAGATCCCGCAGAGATCGATGCAAAGTGTGAACCTGTGCGACAGAAGCACAAATCGTCACGCTGAGAACTAAACTCAGAAAAAAAAGAAAAAAGGAGAAATAAATACATGAACTTGGAGGTGTTAAGAGTGTGGGCAGGTGTGTTGAGTTGTGAATGTTACACTGACAAGCTCATACGATCTAAATAACATCATTAACCCAGCCATTGTGCCCCTGCATGAGCAACACAGGACTAATTAATTTCATCTTCATGGACGACGACGCTCCAACTCATCGTCATTGAAAAGCTGCTGGAGACCGGGGAACCTCGAATGGAGGAGACCTGCACTTTCTTCAGATTTTAATCCCGTAGAAAACCCCCGGGATCAGCTGAGTGGCCGTCCAGAGGCTCATAACCGTGTAGTCCAGAACCTTCAAGAAGGCCGGGATGCCTCGTGGACAATAAGTCCACTTGGAAACAGCATAAGACGTCGTTGTCAAGCTGGAATTGATGCTCGAGGTCTCCTGACAAGTTAGTGAGACACTGAGATGTTTTGTTGTGGTTTAACCTCCACTGCTATTGGCTTCTTTCTTTTTTTTTGTTCCAATAAATTGAATGAGAAGAGAAAAATCCCATTTTCACTTCTACCTAAATGTCCTCTTTTGATAATATAATATCACTGTAGCAGGAACTTTTTATATCTTCCAAAGAATTCCACCCTTGAGATGTTTGTTAATAATGGCTCACTGCGCCCTCTTCTGGCACCTTTCTTGAACTACACACAGCAGTGACTACTCACCTCTTCTACCGACAGGCCGGGGTCCTTAAAGCGAACGCTGGCAGACTGAGACCTTCTTCTCCTGCCCGGCGGGGACGTGTAGTCCTTCAGCGGAGACGTAGGGACGAAACGACGTTCTTCTGTTGCATGAAACCCAACAAACGATACGATGAAGCGGGAGCCGGAAGCGGACGGCGCAGCGCTCCGGTCAGCTCCACCATACCTGATCCCGAGCAGGCGTCCAGGTCGCTGGTGTGCAGAGTGGAGGCCGACGCCGAGGCGCTCAGACCCCCGTTGGACCTGCTCAGCCTCTGTTTCTGCAGCTGATTGATGGACTCTTCCAGGTTCTCCCGCAGCTACAGCAGGAAAAAGAAGAAGAAAAAAAAGGATATACTCAGGAGTTTTGTTTTTTTAATAGATAACTTGGGGAAATGGTTTATAAGGAGATCTTATCTAAAGTAATGTCCCAGACCCCAGGGAGAGTGTGAACCCACAGAAATAGAAAAGTCAAATGATTGATGATACCCGAAGTAAACAATGAGATAAGAGGGTGTAATATAGCTGCTCGTAAGCAATTTCTCTGGCGGGATGTTTCCCTTGAAATACAAAGAATGCGGATAATACAAATAATAAAACTTTACACGAATTCATTCCCCGGCTTCCTCCACAGAGGAAGAGGATGGTTTATTCTGGCTTCTTCACTTGGGACTAAAGCTCGATGGTTTCCATGCTCAAACTCGACGTATCCGACGCTACACTAAAGTCTGATGGGCCACATGTTGATGCGGTGGTTAGTGCTCAGAGAGTGTGATCGCATGTGGAAACAACCCACTTTCCAACCATCGGTATCTTTGGGGTATGATTCAACTTTCCATAGCCAAAATTCAAAGCTGCACAGCTCAACTGTCTGGACACAAAGCAAAGAAACGAAGCACAGAATCTGTTCCGATCATTACATGTGACTAAAGTTACTCTTAAAACCCAATCAAAAGATAGATGTGAATATAAATATTTCATATTATTTATTTAATTTTCACTGTCTTACAGCACACACCTCTGTCAATTCTACTTTTTTTTGTGGTTTTGAAAGGATGTTGTTGTTGTTGTTGTCTGAGTCTGTAACGCAGTTAGAAACGTTCAATGCTGTGGACATATCTGCAAAAGATTTACAACTTTAATGAGTCGAACAGCCTTGATGACGATAGTTTATACTGCTGCTCAACTCTACACAGCGCCACAGCATATTACTGCAACTTAGACTTGAATTCCCTTTATGACATGAAAGGATGTAAACTCACATAAACAAGGTGGAAACTCACAATGATGGTTGGCATCTTGTGGAAACCACAGAGGAACATAAAGTGATTGTTGACAGAACAGATGTCTCACCAGCACCATGGCCTCGGCCTGATCGTCTGTGTTCTCCCTGTACTGACCCAGCATCCGGTCCACTTTGGTCAAGTTCTTACTGGTGTCCTGACGGGGAAACGCTCATGGTTAACAAATCAGGAAATCTATTCAAGAACATTAAAACATATTCACAATTAGAGGCAATATACTATCATTATTATTATTATTATTATTATTATTATTATTATTATTATTATTATTTTATTCCAGACATGTCATGACAAAGATATAAAATATAAAATACAGATATACCCCAAAACAAATTTACAAATCTATTTATATTTATATACACATACACCTATTTACAAATGTGCATGCACACATATATACACGTAAGTATAATGTATATAAACACAGATACACAGACATATAAATAAATATATAGAATAAATACATCAAACAGTTGCAAATAATCTATATTAATATATCTAGATTTTTAGGAAAATACAAAATCACTGAATAAATAATCTATACCTGAGTGCTCACACACATTTAGACAGACATACTTAGAGATAGATAGATAGATAGATAGATAGATAGATAGATAGATAGATAGATAGATAGATAGATAGATAGATAGATAGATAGATAGATAGATAGATAGATAGACAGATAGATAGAACACATATATCTGGTTCAACATGTGTGAAAAAGGGGGAGGGAAAGTAAGACTTCCATCCAACCTCTTCTCCAATATTCAGTAATCAAATTTCATTTTTATCCTGCTTCCTGAATCATAAGCATAATAGAATAGAATAGTCCTTTATTGTCACTTTATAGCAATGGTAAAACAGTGTTAGAAGCAGTGAAATGTCTTTACATTTACTGCAACCTCCATGACAGCAATAAACACACACACACACACAATAGTAGAAAATAAAAGACTGTGAAGAGGTAAAATGTTAAGTATTAAATATTCAAAAACCAAATCTAGGAGGAACAAACAGTAGTATTTACAAAAGGAGTGTAGAAGGGAGCACACACACCCACGCACAAATAAATAATAGGAAGAATGTCATCTCATATGTATATATTGTTTAAAACAAGTATTATAGTTTTACAAGTGAGATCTGCTGATTTGAAGTTATGCTTGTGATAAAACGCCACTGATTCACGTGCACGTCAGTGTGCAGAGCATCGTCAGTACCTGCAAGGTGTTTGCCAGAGTGCTGATCTTCTGGGAGATCTCCGCGCTCCGTCCATCGCCTCCACCCCCACCGCCGCCTCTGGTCCTGTCCCGGCCAGGTCTGCGGTGGGCTTCCCGTCCCCTGCACCTGCTCCCCTCGAACGGATCCGACTCGCTGGACGAGTCCATAGTTTGACGCTGGTCGGGACAGCAGCTCTTGGCTCAGACACCCCGGACACAGGCTAACTGTTCACCGTCACGATAATCAGATTAACGCACGAAGTGGGGTGGCCGCGGACTCCGTGTGCGCTCGTCGCGGCGGACCCTGGCAGGATCCGCGTCTTCATGGCTGCACGGACCGTGTGGACGGAGTTAAATCCGTGTTGTTGACTCGGTCCTCCTCATTGTTGTTGTGATGCTCCCCCTGGTTAGCAACAAGTCGCACTCCTGCGAGCTAGCCGGCTAAGCTAAGCAAACGTCAGCGAAGTAAACTGGCCATGCTGTTAAAACTTCCAAAGAGGAGACGAGACGGGAGGAAGATAAAAGTGAGAATGTTGAGCGGAAAGTGGAGCGTTGGTGGGTAATAGTAGAACAACCCTCAGCTTCACTCTGCTATGGCAACTTGAACTCGCCGCGTCTGAGCAGGGAAGCGATCGCGACTAGCGGCCGCAAGGCACGCCGGGAAATGTAGTCTGTGCTGCCGAAGAGGAGTGAAGGAATTTATCCTCTGTGAACTACATTGTCCAGAGGCGTGATTTAGCGCCTCTGCTGCCGCTCTTCAGTTAAGAAGAGAGGAAAAAAAGAAAAGAAGAGAAAAGAGGAGAGGAGAAAACAAAACACAAGAAGAGAAGAGGAGGGATAAAACAAAAGAAAAAAGCAGAACAGAGGAGAAGAATAGAAAATAATAGTAAAGAAAACAAGAGAAGAGAAAAGAAGACAGAAGAAATGAAAAGAAAAGAAAATATGTAAATTCAAAAATGAAAGATTAAACAACCTAATGATGTAAGGCTGCAGACTACATCAAGAAATGTCACCTGCTAGATAATCCCATGTAAATCTGCATGAATAAATAATGGCAGTGTCACATTTACATTATATAATGTATTTATTTATGTAACTCGTGTATTTATTTCAAATTGCATCATATATTTGGGGTTGCACAGTAATGTAGAAGCGAGCACACTCGTTCAAATGTGATGCATTTGAGTCCAAGCTGCTTCTTTGTGGGTGAAGTTTTCATGTTCTCCGGGTTTTCTCCAGGTTTGTCTGGTGTGCCGACTGCAGCGCAACGTATCTCCTTCAAATAGAATTCATCAGGTTGTTAATTGTGGCTTTTTGTGAATAAAATTGCTTTGAGTATTGCTCATAAAAGAAAAAAGATAAAACAGTTTGAAGCAGCTTATAAAAAAAGAACAAGCAAAAACTAAACAAGCAAAACAGTGTAAAAGTCTTAAATGGCTAAAATTGCACCTATAAACAACTATAAACAAAAGGTGGCGGGAAAACTGCTGACAAGGGTAAAACAACTAACATGTTTAAAACCGCTAAATCCTAAAAAAAAAAAAAAAAAAAAAAACAAACGTAAAAAATGTATAAAACATCAAGTATGAAGTATGAAATGTCACATAAACAAACTAACGGTTTCTGTATAAATATAGGAAAATAAACAGGAATGTACGATTTGTTCTGGTCATTTTAAAGGTTAAATGTGTGTTTGTGTGAGCTCCTAGTGGTCAAAGTGATTTTTAAAAAAAAGAAAAAAGAAGAAGCTCTTTGGGGTGTAAAGATTGCAGACCCCTGGTCTGACACAAGAGTGCCTCAGAAGTCCACCCTCCCTCCAGAGTTGAAGACCACCTCCAACTCCTCCACTGAGCTGCTGCTGCTTCATCCCCACCTTCACACTCACTCCAGGGGCCCACGCAACAAAAAAAAAAAAAAAAAAAAAAAAAAAAGAAAACTCCACTGCCTCTCACCTGCACAGTGGAAACTCTCTCAAACAGATGCAGCAGAGCTTTCCACGGGGCAGCTGGATTTCTTTGGACAAGGGGGCCGAATCTGTTGCACTTTCAGGGTTGGACGCTCAGACCCCCGGTGCGCACAGCTCGCGCTCCCGTCTGCGCTCCGGTGCGCCCAGTTTGCGCTGCGCTTTCCCCCCACCCCCCCTACCCCCACCCCACCCCACCCCTCACCCCCGCCCGGGATGCCGGTGATCCGCTGCGCCCTGCTCGCGCTCCTTACCCTGCGCGTCCGCGCCGCGCCCGAGGCGGACTCCTGCCCGGCCGTCTGCGAGTGCTCCGAGTGGAGGACGCGCACCATCTCCTGCTATGACATTGATATTCTCCCCAGGTTCCCAGCGAGCACCGAGACGCTGTGAGTAGGCGCACTTCAAACACACACACACACACACACACACACACACACACACACACACACACACACACACACACACACACACACACACACACACACACACACACACACACACACACACACACACACACACACACACATCTGTAAAAGTGATTCAGCTCAAAATTATTATTTTTTTTTGTCATGCAATTTGAATGCAAAGTGCTCTTATAACCCGTAGGGGAGAGTGGGTAAAAAAAAAAAAAAAATCATTATCATCACATGAATATTCTTTCCCAAGTGCACCCGTGGGGATCATTGCTCTGTCTGTGTTGTTAAGTAGTTATCCCGTTTTAAGGTATCATTTTATGGCCATTATAGTATCACTAACAAGCCTCGCGCCACAGATGAGAGTTGTCAGTGTGACTTATAAGCTTGATTTGGAATGGAAATGCAGAGAGTCATTAAAAAAAGAAAAGCTCTAAAACAGCACTTTGCAAGCTGCAAAGTTTACTACTGTAATGACATAAATGCTTCATCAAGGGATGTTTTATTTAAAACGAGTTCATACAGTAAAAACACTGTTGCACGGATGTTTTTTTTTTCCTTCTAATTTTCTGCTTATTTATTGTGTATTTTCTACTTCATACAGCAAAAAAAAAAAAAAAGCGCCTTTGTCTTTATTGACATAACAGATTTCCCCAGGTTCTTTCTTTCTGCTATGAACTGACAAAATGCGAGGGTGAGGAAAGACAAGCAGACTGAGATAAAGAGTGAGACAGGAAGTGAGAAATCAGATGTCCAGGTCACTCTTGCAGGCAGGCAGCTCCGCGCTCCGGTATGCAAAGCATCCATACGGCTGAAACACACACTAGAAGGTTCAGAAGACCTTCAGTCTTGTTTTGGGGTTTTTTTTTTTTGCACATCTGCATAGAGTCACACCTTGAGGCTCCTATGCTTTGTCCACCGGTGAATCAACCGTCTGCTGAAGCTGATATCTGCATCGCCACTGGGACGTCACAGTCCTCCTACTGTCCTTCAAGTCACACCGAGGCACAGCGCGATAACATAAACAGTCAATCATTTCGTCGTCACAACTTTTTTTTCTTTCCCTTTCAATAGATTTGTCTGTGAAATTGAAGGATTAATGTGATTTAGAAAAGTGGGACTCAGGCCGAGGACTTCACGGTGTCTTTCACCCACGAGTTCGGCTTAAATCAAAAGGGAAAGGGAAGGGAAGGCAGCCGGTCGTGAGTCGTGAGCTTGTTATCGGGGGTTTGGACTCGAGGCCTCGAACAGGCCGCCTGATGTCATGAATCAGGATCGGCTCAGAAAAAAAGAATAAAAAAATGTGGCAGGCAGGGGCCTCCGAAAGCTGCACGGACTGCCGGAGAGTTATGCAACAGAGAGGACAGTGTTTGCGTTGAGGGACGGAGACACATGGCCTTCAGATGGACTCCGGGACAAATGTGGAAACGCACCCGAGGTGTCAGAACGAGAGGGGGAGAGATAAATCAGTTATTTTACTCCCAAAAATGGAATATTCTGGGGATGTTGCAGGTATATTGCGCAAGTTTCTACACAAAACTATAGCATTAGTAGGCTAAACTACACATCTGTATTAATCGTCTACACTATAAGTAAATAAGTATGCTATACTCTACTGCTATATTGTATATATAGAGTGACACTAATCTATAATGCACCAACTCTCATGATAACATTAGTAAAATCTATACTGACATACTAAATCATACTAAAATATACTATGCTCTACGTCATGCTGTACTATAATCACTTTTATAGAAGAGTGACGCTCTACGACTGAACTATACTACTCCTATTTTAACTAAAAAACAATATTCATTATACCTCTTGACACTCATCTGCTATACTGTAATATATAAAGCTATACTATATTCTAATAGTATAGCTACCTTCATATTATAGATTTCACCCTATTAGACTATACACAATTAAACTCTACTATATTCTATTATACTATATTACACTATAGTATGCTCTATTATTCAGTATTACAGTGGAGAAACCTCTATTTATCTACTCACAATGCCTGTAGGTGTATACTTGACAGTATAATTTCAATCATTGTCTTCAGGCTATGAAATAAAATAATATGGTTCCTTCTTTATACATACTCATATAGATATATAATCATTCACTTTATGTACCGTATATAACAACGTCTATTACATTGCACTTCTAGACGAGTAACAGAGTAACAAACGACTTTTTGTTACTCTGTACTTGTGTAATGAGAATAAATTTAAATCGGAATCCTATTATACTACACTATACTATACAATACTATATATACTGTTCTACACTACTTTAATTTACTATACTACACTATAGTATGCTCTTCTATACTGTTCTACTTTACTAAACTGTATCTACTATGTATGCTATAGCACAATTACCTTTAAATAATGGAGTTACACTATTATACTGTACTCTGCTATAGTCTGCTCTACTTTACCATACTATGCTCCACTACTAGCTCCTATACCACACTCCACTCCACTCTACTCTACTCTACTCTACTATACACTCTGCATGTTATAGCATAGTTACCTTTATATAATAGTTATACTCTATTATGCTATACTATATTCTAGTCTACTTCACTATAGTAAGCTCTTCTATACTATGATCTACTGTACTCTACTTCCTATACTATGACTACTCTGTATGCTACAGCATAGTTATCTTTATATATAGGAATTATACTCTATTGTACTATACTGTGATAAATTGTATTATACTTTACTATACTATGCTCAACTATAAGCTCTTATACTACTCTTTTCTGTTATACTATACTCTATAATGCCACACTGTACTATGCTCAGCTTTTCTATGTTCTACTCTACTTTACTTGACTGTACTATTCTCTGCTATAAGCTCTCTTACTATACTATACTATACTATACTATACTATACTATACTGTACTGTACTGTACTGTACTGTACTGTTCTGTACTGTACAGTACTGCATAAACTATAGCATAATAATAATTACCTTTAAATAATGGAGTTATGCTATACTATACTCTACTATACTATACTATACTATGTTCTACTGTAAGGCATCAACTATAGCATAGCTACCTCTATATAATGGAGTTGTACTGTACTGTACTGTACTGTAATTTACTATACTATACTATACTATACTATACTATACTATGTTCTACTGTACTGCATCAACTAGCATAGCTACCTCTATATAATGGAGTTGTACTATACTATACTATACTATGCTATGCTATGCTATGCTATGCTATGCTATGCTATGCTGTGCTATACTGTGTGTATATGTACTCTGTGTATTAAAAATGTTATGCAGTGACCAATTAATAGTAAACCACGTGGTAAACACGATCACACTTGTACTTCATGCCGTCACGCTGATGTTTACCTCAAAGCTCCATGTGGCTGCAGTGCAGCTTTACAGAGCGGCGGCTCTGGCTGCCAGACGTCCTTCTATTGTTTTTTATTCTTGAGCGACTTGCTGAACGCAAACGTTCCACAAACGTTCCGCAAACGTTCCGCAAACGTTCCGCAAACGTTCCGCAAACTTGGAAACGAAAGCGTCCAGGTGAGATTCCCAAATTATGCGGAAAGTGAGCCGTCAGAAGCTCTTCGCACAAGAAGGACTCAGCATGTTGTGATAAATCTCATCCCCGCCCGAGAGTTTTCCTGGAAAATTCCTCCGTCGCTGAGTCCCCTTTATAATAGCAGCCATCACATGAAATTATCTCTCAATCACTGCTTCAATTCACGCGTCCACGTGCCCCCCCAAGCGTCCCCTTCCATTTACCCACATTCCTGCCCAACGCTTGGCCTGCAAGTCAAGGGGCATTGGACCATCATGATAAAAACATCTGCTGTGGAAGCTTGAAATAGGTCCCATATTGTGAGGGATGTTCCAAGCAGGTGAGGCGTGATGGACTGGCTGACCTCGCTGTCGTGGAGGTGCGGTGGCGGTACGCCAATAAATCACTATCATCTCATCCCAGCAAAGATTTTAGGTTGAAATTTCCGCCTGAAGCTGGGATGGATTCAAACTTTAGATTTAAAAAAAAAAAAAAAAAAAAAAAAAAAGTGAAAAATTGACCAGTTGTGCGGTAAAATCTGAGCTGCACGTGGCCATTAGAAGCTTATCGTTACTGAAAAGGGCACTTTTTTGCACTTTTTGCAAGCGAAACAAATGACATATTAAGCCATAATTAGTCGGGTTAAAAAAGCTTGACTGGCAGATTTAGTTCCCTTTGGTCAGAGTCAGTCATTTCCCCCCCGTTTGCAGTCTTTTGCGCTACGCTAAGCTTAATGAAGCATTAACCGTATTTAGCAGACAGATACGGGAGTCGTTGCAATCTTCTCATCTCGACACCGCCACAGGCCAACTAAGCCCATTACTCATTACTTTTTTTTTTAAACATTCTTTATTTTAACGCTTTCTTTTTAAACGTTTCTGGAGATATGAGCTATCAGATTGCTTACAGCCATTAAAAACAACAAAAAAAAGAATGTAGTCACACGCGGCAAAAGTTTTCCTCGCTAAATCCCGCTATTAACCGAAGACTGTGAAAATTCTCCCGCGGCGGGAAAAACGTGTTGGAGTTCTTTTCACTACGCAAAACGTGAATGCCGAGCAGACGGCTGTGCGTGTCTCCTTGAGCATGCATATGTGGATACTTAAGGTCCCATGTGTGCGTGTGTGCGTGTGTGCGTGTGTGTGTGTGTGTGTGTGTGTGTGTGTGTGTGTAGGTTGCTCCATGTGTCACTGAGAGTCTGAGAGGTGGGAAAGGAAAGCGCAGACGCACTCGAAAAGCCGCCGTGGCGTGACACCCGCCTGCGTCTGGACGATGCATTCAAGTACAATATTTACCTTTTGCAGCACTTTTTTTTTTTTTTTTTTTCAAACACTCCATTTGAGAATAATTATGAGGAGGAAAAAAAAAAGAAAAAAAAGAAAAGAAAAAAGACTTCAAGGGAAATCAGAGAGCGAGGGAAACACGGCGGTTCCAGTCCTGGAAATTAAAGGAAAGCCTCAGAATTCTTTAAGATGAGGTCCGAACATGTGATAACTTGTAATTTTTTTTATTTAAACTGTAAAAACCCTTCGTGAAGTGATGATAGATGACAAAAAAAAAAGGGGGGTGGGTGTCGAAGATGACGAGCCGGAGCTGAGAATAATGGAAATACTCAGATTTGACCAGGAATCGGTGAATAACATGGATTTCTTTATGTGTATTAGCATTAAAAACAACTTTGGTCTCCATCCATCCATCCATCCATCCATCCATCCGTCCGTCCATCCATCCATCCATCCATCCATCCATCCATCCATCCATCCGTCCATCCATCCATCCATCCACCCATCCATCCATCCATCCATCCACCCATCCAAGACCAGGCATCTCTGTCCCCCGTGACTTCCTCCAGCTTTGGTCCTCATCCGATGTTATTGAAGAAAAAGAATGCTGGTGAAAAGTGAATGCTACAAGCTCATTCAAGGATTCTGCCTGAACTTTCACTGCGTTGTGAGATCCATTTCGCACGACGACGGTGGTCAGAGCCACTGAAAACGCAACCTCCACTTCTTCCAAAGGTGGAACTTTTTGAAAATGCTCCCGCTCTGTTGTCATGTAATCGGACCCCTTTCTTGTGTAAAAGTTCACATTTTTTAATCTAAAGTTTGAATCCTTCCAGCTTCATGCTGAATTTCAACCCCAATAAAACAAAACCGTTGAACTGTTTCGCAAGTTTGTCAAGTACTTCAAATGTAAAATCTCTCTGCGATCAAATTGGGGGGGGGGGCGGGGGGTAACGCAACTTTCTGGAAAGGTTTGAGGTCTGTCTCTGCACATGTGTGCGAAGATGGACAATAACAATAATGGCCGCCTCCAGAGTGTCATGACTCCCCCGTCCAGATCTTCCTGGGACTTGGTAGTTTTCCTTGGTCTTCTGTCCGTAAGAACAGCGCCCACGAGTGGCCCAGCATAAAAACTACATTGCGTTCACCGCTTTCCAAACCCGAAACCGATGCGTATTTCACTGGAAATGTTGCGTCCCTCTCCTCCAGCCGCCGCGCAACACGAGCCGGAGCTCGCGGTAAACACACACGGCGGCGTTGTCGGTCGCTGCTGTGAATTATGTGGCGTCTCCCCACTTCAAACTCAATTCCCCACAACCGTTTGTTTTCTCGGGTTCCCATCCAAAACGACAAATTGAGGTTGTAATTTTCCCCTTAAGGCCTGGGAGATGGGCTCGTTGGTGAAAATGCAGGGCTGGTTATTTGGCGGGGGTGTCGGGTGTCGGGGTGGAGGGTGGGGGGTGGGGGGGGGGGGGGGGGGGGGGGGGGGGTCTGCTTTGTGTCGCCATGTTTGTTTGAGCTTGTCAAAGCGTGGCCAGGGCGCTGGGCTCCCGTGTGCCGACTGACCGACCCAGCCTCCTTACCTCAGCCTCTGAATTAGCCTATTGTTTCCCACATGAAGGATGGCGGCTGAGTCACTCCCCCCCCCCCCCCCCCCCCCCCCCCCCCCAAATGGACGCATGCGCTGTTGCGAGTTGGGACGGCACGCGGTGGAACACACTCCGAATGTGCATCCTCCCGCAGGCCGGGTCAGGGACGCAACACGACAGCCACACATGTGGAGACCATCTTCATCTTTTCCTCTGCACTTATGTTGTGATTCATACAATCTGCAGCCAGACCAGAGGAACAGAAAGATACAACACAATCTTCACTTGCAAGTATCTGTTTTCCCATTTCATTGACACGGCTTACAGACTATTATCATTTTTCTTTTGTTGGCTAAATCAGCCGAAATGACCACTTGTGGCATTCGTGTTTCACTGCTGACGAACTCCATGCTCTCGTCGCTAAAACATGCAAATTAACACCATAAACCTCAAGTTAACTCGTTTTTTTTTTTTACTCTTTATACTACCATTCTTTTTGTGAATTGTGTTAGATACTCACTACGTTTTCTAACCAAACATGTATAAAATCAATGTTTCCATGACCTTCTGTTTGTGTGTCAAATTGATTTTAATTCACATAAAATCCAGCTTCATCAAAATAGCGTAATAACGAACTGGAGACGGCGCCCCGAGCCTTTTTAACAAAAAGTTGCGTTTTCCCCCCATTTGCAAAGTTCCACATTAAGAGATGTGTTTACAGTGACAACGAGAACCGTTGTCGCGTAAACGTAAAATTTACGCGACAAAAAGTCAAAAATTTTTTCACTTGAAAACGTTGTCCTGTGTCTCTCAGAGGCCGGGTTGGGTTAGCCCCCCGGGGGCTGCAACCTGCAGCTCCCCCGTAGCGGAGCTCCGTGAAGCTTTTAGAATATGTCATGTAAATAAACATTTGTTTTCATGTTTATTTTCATTTTATAGCTAAAAACAGCTAAATGAGGTAAAACAGCTGAATCCGCCATAGCTTTGAGGAAAAGAAAGAAAAAAAATTAAAGCTCATAAAGGCCGCAGAAAAAAAAGCTCTGATATTTTTCTCACGGCGGCTTGGTGACATTAGGTGACGATCTACTCGGATACTTACGGAGCTCTACTTTCCTTGTTGCCGCCACAGTGAACCAGGTACGGCTGCGGCGCCGTTGTTTGTTCTTCAAATTGGAGCGTGACAAAGAGGCCTCCTGCGCGTCAGACTCTGCCTTTTATTATCAGAGTACTTTCCACCTGGTTCTCCTTTCTCACCTACAGCTTTGGCTCGGAAACCATTTCCACACGCTGGTACACTTATTTTCTGAAACAAAGTCAAAAACAGACCCAGACATTGTTTTGGTTTTTTTTTTCTTTTTCTTCTTGGTTGCCAGCTCAGATCCACGTCTTTGTTTTTCCCTGGAATCCTGGAAAGGCCTGAAGGGCCACTATCGTCAGACCTGCGCTGTGTTTCTATGGATGTTTTAGTCGTTTTTGTCTCGATTTCTTGAACAAAATTGTAAGTAAAACTTAAATACGGGGTTTTAGAGATTTAACAATTTGAGGAAAGGTTTGTTAAAAGAAAAAAAAAAGATATTGAAACATCTTGACATCAAAAAAGACGAGCTTCTCAGCGAATAAGTACATTAATCTGAATTAAACTGCTTAATTGGTGACAAACAAGACTCTACAAAACTCTTTATGTTTTATGAAAGTATTTTGTGTTTCATTTCCTGTATAATTTGTAAATAGCCGTCCGTGTTGTCGAGTTACACACATTGATGATCTTTCATAAACCGATGTCATCAAACATTATTAAAAAAGTTTAAAAGAGGTTGTCACAGGTTACTTACAGAAAAAGTAGTAAAATAAGAAAAAGGGAAGAACAACTAACTGTTTTGAAAAACAGATCTGAAACCTGTTTATTCAATAAGAGCTCCATAAAGTCCTCTACGACCATTAAAGCAAGAAATCAGCAGTGGTCCAAGTGACGCACCAGGTGGGACGCCTACATGAGACTACGTGCCCATAGTCAGCTGGGATCAGCTCCAACGTCCAGCAGACCCGAGCTGCATAAAGAAGACGAATGGACCTGAAACAAGTCCTTGAGTTTCTCAAAAAACACCTCAGTCGAGTCAGAAATAACAGAGGAAACGATGTTTTTTTTTTTCTTTGCGATAACTTCAATTAATCATCTTCTTGTTTTCGAACCAGATGGCTTTTCGAGACTCGCCTGCCGTCCCTGCCAGGAGACGCCTTCGCCAACATGGTCAACATCTCCAGAATGTGAGTGTGAGCCAATTTGTCCGGCGAGGGAGCCTTTTCGCCGAGGGCCCGTTGATTTTATTAATCACTCTTCAAACATTTCAGAGTCCGTTCGTCCACCTGCTCTCTCTCAACCGCTGCCCCTCCTCCCCCCGTTTTGTCTCCCGCCCCGAGCAGATGATCTGCTCTCTGTTCAGTATCACCGCTGCCTTCCTAATCGCAGCTGGAAGAGCTAATGCGTTCCTCCAGTAGGAATGTCGGTCCTTTGGACCACAGCAGGCCTTTTCAGACATGGGTTAGGTATGCCAGCAGGGCCTTCTGGGCGTGCGGTGGTGATTCGGAGACTCTCGGCCGAGGTGGAGTCTGAGCGTGGAGGTAAAATACACACTGGACTGCTGAGTCCGACATCTGCGTCCACAAGTCATGCGCGAGGAGCCGCCGGTGAAGGTCCAGCAAAGCAAGAAGCTGGCCAGAGCCGTTGTTTCTTCTTGAAACACTAAGTACACGACAGAGAAACCGACGAAATACCGGTCGGTCGTTTCAACCCCCACCACTGGACTTTGCATGAGGTGGATGGCAGTAACCATGGCGAAGCAGAATGTAGGTTAGGCTTGAGCTCAGGGTTTATTTGAAGAGCATACTTGTTACCAAGTAATAACAAACGGGAGCAGCAGTGACTGATGACCCGGTGATGTGTATGCGAGGCAGCATACCTGTAAAATTACCCGTGACTTCGGGAGGCTTTAAAAAAAACGAGGCTGATAAAACTCAGGAAAAGAGTTTTGTTTTGGTTTTTTTCGCGGCGCTCCGGGGTCGTTTTGTAGCGCCTACATACTCCAGCTCATTTCTAAAAACACGTGTTGCGTTTCGCTCTCCCGCCTGGCGCACCGCCTTCGTTCTCTGAACGACGAGGGGAAAGTCATTATCTTTGCATTACGAAGAGGATTTGTCAGATAGATTTTTGTTGTTGTTGTTGTTGTTGTTGTTGTTGTTGTTGTTGTTGTTGTTGTTGTTGTTGTTGTTGTTGTTGTTGTTGTTGTTGTTGTTGTTGTTGTTGTTGTTGTTGTTGAGGCTTTGTCTGCGTCTTTCAGACATATATCTGTGGATGTGAGGCTGCAGAGGCTGGAGAGGCACTCCTTCTACGGCCTGAGGAAAATCACCCACATGTGAGTAACTAACGGGGGGGGGGGGGGGGGGGGGCTCACTCTTTATTGACCTTTATTGATTAAGCTGTTCCATTTGCTCTCTGGAGAGAGAGAAGAAACACATTATCAGCTTCTTTCTCGCTGCCTCCTGCCTCTCGTCGGGTTGTGGGTTCACTAAATGCGTATTAGATAAGAAACAGCTCATTTCAATGAACTGACGATTATCTGGACGCACTGGGTGTGTTATTACTAATAAGCACGGTGGCGAGGAGAAGCTCACAGCAGCCAGTGTTTGGGGGGCGGGGGGGGAGGGGGTCTTGCAAGGTGCACTCCATTCTCAATTACGGGATGGAGATTTATGGGCGAGCCTCCTGGTGGACCACACACACACACACACACACACACACACACACACACACACACACACACACACACACACACACACACACACACACACACACACACACACACACTCTCTCCCCACCTCCCAGGACTTCATGTATTACCGCCTTCCCGCCTGTGTGAATAATTTCTTCCGAGCCGCAGCATCCACCCTCCCCTCCTCTAGACACGGCGCTCAATTTGTCCCGACTCTTAAAAAAAAAAAAATAAATAAAAAATCCGTCCATCTGAGACAGTGTCTGTGATTAACAGCTACTGGAATTAATCCGACATGACTTGATGCATCATTTGGCTGTCACTTCCATCTTAATTATCCCCGTCTTTTTCTCCTTAGCAGCCACATTCCAGATATCAAAACACAGACAGAGGCAATAACTCAGGCCGCCCCGCCGAGGGCCTGTATCTGTGTTCTGAGGGTGTGTTTTGGATCTCCGGGGCCTATTTGCCTCTGATTGGTGCGGTGTAGTGCCATACATCAGATAATGGCATCTCTCTCAGGTTTCCTTCAGGGTCAGACACAAATTAATGCTCTGCTTCCTGTTGGCTGCTCCAGACCGACAGCAGCTGTGGATCAAGGACTCGGAGCTGTGAAACACTAAATGGGGGGAGAGGGAGGCTTGAAATGTGCCAACTGAAGAGTTTGGACATCTTTTATTAAGAAAAAAACTTTGAATGTTGAGCTGTCTATTGAAATTTGAGAAATCGCGTGCCTGGGACACGAAGCGTTTAATCATTTTTATCCACAACAACAATCTTTGTTTGGGTCATGAACAGGAAACAATGTCAGTAGTTTAAATCTGCGTTAATCCGATTTTCAGATTAAATCCAATGACTGTGAGACACTTTCCAACATGATCACTCAAGTTTGATAGATGGATGGATGGATGGATGGATGGATGGATGGATGGATGGATGGATGGATGGATGGATGGATGGATGGATGGATGGATGGATAGATAGATAGATAGATAGATAGAGTTATGATGCACGCACAGAAGTTTCAGTCACGATTCAGGATGGTAAACATTGCATTTTCAGCTGTTTTTGTACCTGATTTTAGTGATTTTATCATTTGTTTTCAGCATTTTTGACATAATTTTGATATTTTGGCTAATTTTTAAAGTGATATAGCATTTTTTTAAATTCATTTTTAAGCCTTTTTTTTGTTTTAAAATATCTAGAATTGTTTTTTTTAAAGCTGTTTTTACTTTTTATCCCCCCAAACATTCTTGTGGTTTTAGCCAGTTTTCCCATTTAAGTAGTTGTGCCTTTGTTCAAAGTCCTTTTTTGCCTCGAGTGTAAATAGTATAAAAAAATAATGTTTATTCATGTGTAGTTTTGTGAAAGGGAGGGAGCCCCTATAGAGGCGCTCAAAGCCTGCAGGTCGCAGAACTCTGGTCAAGACTGTAGGAATTGTTTGGTTTTTGTGAAGATAAAGACATTTTCTACACGTTATACTCTACGCCACAACACAAACTAAATACTTTAGAGTTTAAAGGTCATCATGGCGAGGGAATCTTGGTGTTCGGCCTGGTTACTTTGCCGTTTGTGAACGGCCAGCCAAATAAATTCAGACTCGCTGCTCTGCCTGCTCACATGTTTCGCAGCCTCAACAGCGGCGGGCAGATGAACCACATCCGCTCGAGGAGTTCCAGTGAGGTTTGCCAGGTGTGTGAGGACGGGCCAGGACACGAGTTCCTGAGCACCGCAGAGCTCCAGCTCAGGGAGCACCAGAGTAAACACCCTAATGAAAGACTAATTGGACTCCACTTCCGGCCCTGGCGGTCCCAACCAACTTTCCCAATTTCTCCCTGGCGTCTGTTTTAAGATTGTGCAATATATGTGTTTTCTTTTTCTTTTTTTTTTTTCAATGTCTCACTACCCAAATCTGCCCTTGCTTACTTTGTTTTCATTTATCGCTTCTCAGAGAGCTCCGGAACGCCAAAAATCTGACGTACGTCGACGCAGAAGCCTTCAAACATCTTCCAAACCTCAAGTACCTGTAAGTGTTTTATATTAGGGTTTTTTTTTTTTTTTTTTTTTAAAGCTTTTCCGAAATTTTAATAACTGCTAAGGAGAAGTCCATGTTAATCTATTGGTCGAACGAAGAGTGTCAGTTTAGGGCAGAAATGAGTCACGCTCGGGTTGAATTTAACGGAGTGCTGCAGGGTGAATTCACAAAATCCCGAAAAACATATTTGGCTGAATTGAAATGTCAGTTTTATATTAGTTGCTGACTCTTCTCTGGACAACTGGAGGCTGGGTTTTTTTTTTTCCGTCCAGCGGGCCAGAATCTTGTCGTTTGGCATGACGTCCACGCCACTTAAGCTCTTCTGGAGAAGCCCAAACACGCCAGTATCTTTCACCGACGGCACAAGTTGGCTATGGAATGAACCCGCCGTGTTATTTATCTGTCTGCTGTCCTGATGTAATACACAATTACAGTTAAAAACACGAGTGGCCTGTTAAACGGCGGTCCGTGTAATTTTAGTTTTATTATCGACGTGTCATGAAGTCCGTCTTTCCTCTGTGCTTCTCAGTGGGATTTTCAACACTGGTCTGACTTTCTTCCCCGATTTGACCAACATCCACTCCACCGACATGAACTTCATACTGTGAGTTGCTGCGTTTTTCACCACTTTTGAACCGACCGTACTTCTCCTTTGGATCGATGCGCCAACATCAGCAGTCACTTAACAACCATGTACGGCCCGTGAGCAAATGAGTTGATGAAATCGGAAGTTATTTCAAAGTTTTTTTAGGCTTCTTTCAAAATCATCAGTCATTTATTTGTGTTCTTAATGTCAATAGCCACAAAAACTCCTCCCATTCTACTCTATTCTATCTGTTTCATTGTTTGGTTGTAATTTTGATAATTACTACCAAAAAATGACTGCAATCTCAACATGAAGCTATTTTTAATAAAACTTTCTGGCGCAAAATACAGAGAAACTTCACTAATAGCTGTTGTGTTATGTGTGTTTTTACAAAGTAATGGCTTCGAGGCGAGTGTTAGCTTATCTTTCATGGCGGCGGCGGCGGCGCCAAAATCTCAGCTCGGGCCTCTGTCCGCTACTCTTAGGGAAATTTGTACAGTTTGCTTGGCGAGTTCGATTGGAGGTTTTGGCCCGCGGGCCTCATGTTTGAAACCCTCGCCCTGAAGGAAAAGTCTACAAGGCGGATGTGTCTTTCACTGCTTCTCTTGTATTCTTCTCCTTTGCGTCCCCCGTGTATGAGGAACAGTCTTGTTTGAAGCGCGGCGCAGATCGAACTCCACCACGGGCAAACATCGCGTCCGAGTCTGACTGGTGCTTTTATTGATATACAAAACACTCCAAACGCCCCGTGTGTGTCTCCGCCTGCGTCCGGTCACGTCTCCGAGTCGACACCAGGCTCAGCCGGCTTCCCCCACTCACTAGAACTAATTTCCCTCCGCCGCCGTAATACCCGAGGACAGAGTCATCGATTGCAGAGTTGCCGCGGTGCCGGTTTCCAGCGAGGGGTGTTTGTTTACAGCTTCACCCCCCCCCCACCCCCACCCCCCTCTTCTCTCTGGGCTCTTTTGCAGGGAGATCGTTGATCATCCCTTCATCACCGAGATCCCGGCCAACTCATTCAACGGCATCACCGGCGACGTGCTGACACTGTGAGACGCGCGCACACACACACACACACACGTCCTGCGTTTTGTGCGACAATTTTTTAAAGTTACCCTACCAGAAAAAGAATCTTTAAAATACACTTTCCATAAAAAGAATCACTCCTGCACAGAGAATAAACCAACAAACCAAAACAAGACCACCACCACTCGTTTCCATTCATTTCCAGACCGCAGTGGTCTGAAATGATCACACCGGAGTCGATATGTTTACGATTTGCAGCCATCAATCAATGTGTTTTGATTTGACTTCATCTACGGAAACCTGCCGCAAGGGTTTCTGGGATATGAAAGATGGCGTCGCGGCAGCTCCAGTGAAAATATTAACATTTGACCCACAAAAAAAAAAAGCCAAACTTTCTCAAAGAAAGAGTCTTCAAACCACGAGAATAGTCTGAAATGTTGTGAAACTGATCGTTAATCGTTTTGCCAGTGCGACTCGAGATCTCGCGAGATCCGGTGTGACCCCCGTTACCGCGACGCCGACACGTCAACAAACCCGAGCATCTTTCGCGAAATAGAAATACGTGTTGGAAATACACGTTTGTCTGAGTATAATTGACAAATTAATTCAGGAACGTATTAGAGATGTAAATCGGCAGCTAAAACTGGATCCTAATTTTTTTAATTTTCCCGTGTGGATCCTGGTCGTTTTTCCGTTTTCGTTTCAGAAAAGTTTGTGCGCCACTTTTTGAAAAAGCTGAAACTGATGTAGTTTTCATGCCAAGCCACTAGAGGGCGCAGCTCGTTGTTTTTGTAATGGAACCACACACACGCAGAGAACAACACGCTATAAACATTAACGATGGCGGGTACACGGACGGACGGCGAAGTTGGATTGACTTCAGCAGCATTTTCAAAATGTTGTCAGGTGACCGGGGAGGGGGGGGGGGGGGGTGCTGAAAACGTCAAACATGACTTCACTTTGCAAACACGTCCTCAAATTGACCCCGCAGAACACGGTTCCGCCGCTCACAGCAGGAGTGAGGTAAATGTTGGGGCTTTAAAAAAAAAAAAGAAACCACACGGCTGCACAGACACAATCTCACCATGAAATGAGCCATAAGTAGGTTCCACTTATCTCCGCTGCATACACCAGGGATCGACACATGGAAAATATTTCCGTGCGGTAGCTTTGCTACTCAATAGATTCTAATGAGCGGCGTTTTCTGGACTTCGCTGATTGCACGTCTTTTGTTCCAGCATGCTGTACGCAAACGGCCTCAGAGAAATACAACATCACGCCTTCAACGGGACCAAGTTGGACCAAGTGTGGGTATTTCCGTCGCGGCAACTGGTAAACTGCACTTGACGAATCTGACTGAAGGAAAAATCTGGGCGTTTATGAGGAAATTGTTAAACTCCTTTATTTTTAGAGACTTTAGATGAGAAGCCTGACAAGCCTCTCAATGTCTCCGTGTGATATTTATGAAGCCAGCAGCTGATTAGCCCCGGTTTAAAGAATGGAAAGAGAAAAGAGAAGGAACTTGTCTGCCTTGGACAGCTTTCCCTGGAAAGAGCCACGATTCAAATCTAAACCTATTACCAGGTCAAATCTCATTTAATTTTTTCAAAAAAAAAAAAAAAGTGAGTCTCTTTTGTCGGTTAGCGGCGTTTGGAGGATGTTGGACGCCCAAGAAGGCAAATCATGAAGGCAAAACCCTCAAACAAGCTGAATATTCTTTAAAGCAATAGACCTTTCAGCCTAATACTATTTCGTTCTGCATCATGTAAAACGGAATCAAATGAAACACTGTCTTGTTTTATTAGTTTCGCTGTAGGTTACATTTTTCTTCCCAGGTACTTTAACTCGTTGCTTAACTCGCACCACAAACTTACAAGCGACCACATGAATGTCGAAGTCAAAACAAAAACCAGCTTTACTTTAATTCGTGGCTGTGTTGACCCTTCTGTGTGTGTGTGTTCCCGGGTGTTAAAAGAAAGAGTAAGCGAACACTGACATGAAAATCCAAGTTTCAGACACTGTCTCCCTGAATAATCAAGAATTTCTCACAACTGGATGAACTTTCTGAGAGACTCTAATATTTGATTAAAGCCGGCCAACTGTCTGAAACCACTCATCTTTGAAGCTGTCCATTTTCCTTGAAAAATGAGGTTCCACGGGATTATTATTATTATTATTTTTTTTGACTGGGATAAACCATCCCTGACATCTGGGCTGGTGTATTTCCTTACCCCAAAATTACACTACAAAAGCGAGTGGATCACAGCCGGGGTCTCCGGGGATCTTCTCATGTGTGCCTGGAGCCCAAGCGCTTGATTGAGCAAGTCGGACGTCTCAAGGGGGAAAATGCGTTTCCAAAGAAACTGGGTATGGGGAAGTCGACTACGGGCCCGCTCGCACCACGCCGACTTGCAGAAATCAATTTCGTCCTCGGTTACGAAGAGCTTCTCTGTTGCGACATGTTTTCCTCATGGTCCCGCAGAATCCTACACACTCAGGATATGAGGTATTAATGATATTAATTTAACACCCCTCCGCTGTTTTACAACACCTACGCGCAGAACCCGGCACTTTATGAGAGTCCAATTAAGGTAACTTAGTGAGTCTTACCACATGGGTGTTTGTGTTGGCGACCGATCGGCTCCGAGGAGAGAAGTGATCCCAGCGCGGGCCGACCAAGACAAACACACCCCTCACTGCTCTATTATCCTTATTAGATTTAAAGGATTCGCCGGCCGGGGGATGGGGGGATGAGGGGTGGGGACGGTGTAGCGAGGGTGCAGATGTTTGAGGAGTTGTATCTTCTACCGGCTAATTTGAACCAACGGCATAAGTGAGACCTTTTTTGACCTTTTTTTCTCAGAATGGAGAGAAAATAAACACTGGCCTGTGCGGTGATGAGGCCTGGGCAAATATTATGCCGAGACTCGCCTCTGTCAGTCTGACGGGAAGGTAACGGGGAAGCCGTTCGCTGAAGAGACTCACACGTGTGCTTTCCCTGTCCAGCGACCTTCACCGGAACGAGTATTTGACCAGGGTGGACGACGGGGCCTTCGCGGGAACCATCAGTGGCCCCATGCTCCTGTGAGTACCCGGACTGTTTCAGCTTTCAGCAGCGCCTCACCAAATGTTTGTCCTGCAGCCTAATCTCGTAGAGATCCTCTTCCGATGCCAAGGATTAGTGGTTCGATTCCCCCACGTCTCACACCGACCATTCAAACAACAACGGTGCTCCGAGCCACTTAAGACGCAACTTTTCAAAAATGCTCGGACGCCGTCTCTCACAAAAAAACACGCAACGGCACCCACCAGTGGCCTGGCATGCTAACTGCAGACATCGATTTCTAAACGTTGTCATTTAAATGCGAAATTGAAACGAAAATGTTTCCACTTTAAACGTTGTCGTGGAAATGGGTAAAAGACCATCAGCTGAGTGAAGATCCAGGTGGAAAAGATGTTTGATAAAAACTATATTCTACTTAACTCTTGATAGTGGCCAATTTTCTATCTTCCATTTAGATTATATAGATTTTTTTTTATTGTTAAAATAAAACGATTTTAGATTGAGAAGCATTCTATGTGTAATTTCTACAGGGGTTTATACAGGGGGTTTTTTTTCCAAGGAAAGTGACTCATTTGTTCAAGCAGAAGACAGAAAATCACATTGTTCATGAACTAGAAAGACTTTTTACTTTACTCCGCACACATTCCTATACGCAGTGATTTTATTCAAAGCAGCTGTCAATCCGACAGACAACAAAGTGATCAGACACAGAAGGATAGAAAGAAATGTGAGCAACGCTTCAAAAGGAAATAAATTTCAGTTTAGGAGAGTAAAGTTCAAGTACAACTCGTCTTGTATCGTCACACAGGAAAATGTTTTGGTTAAGACATTCTCTCGTTCACGATCAGATGAAAGATCAATACCAGCTTTTGGAAGAACTAATGTGAAGCTTTATAACTGTCAACATGCATAAAACATATTTATTTTCCAATGAAGCTACAACGGTAGTTATGAGTACCGATCTCATGGAAAGTGAGTTCTGTATAGTTTTTTTTTTTTTCTTTCAGTAAGAGATTATAGGCGAAACCACATAAAACCAATCCACAAGAGGCTCCAATCCGCAACTGTTTTGTTTTGTGACAAAATAGACATTTTCACCACCTATACCGTGCGTTTGAGTTTAAATTTAATGGTTATTAAGACACTATTTTACCTGTCCGGCCCATTCAAGAGGAAAATTGTTAAACAAACTCCCAACAAGCGAATTAAATACGCAAAACTCCCCAGGTATAACTTTGACCTGGACTCTCACAATATCCACATTCATAATGTTCAGACCTGATGACACATGTCTGCGCAACAGGGTTTAGTGAAAATCATTCCTCCACAGCTGCGTCTTCCACCAGGAAACCCGACACACATTATGTGCGAGCAAAGTGACGGAGGAACTTCCGACATTCCTCCGATAGTTTTTTTTATTTTAATTTTTTTGCTCGCGCTCGACGATAGCTAAAGCTACGACCCTTCACCGCGGCTATCTGATGGTTGTTGTGGCTCTGATTGGAGCTGTTAAGCGTTCGGTTTGGTAAATATGCTTCACGTGAAGGTCTTCGCTGGGTAACATGTCCTGAGTGAGGTCATGGGCTAAACATCTGGAAATGACAAAATCAGACTCGAACACTCGAAGGGTCTTGAAGCTGCTTCTATTTTTTTTTTTTTTTTTAACAGCCTCACACAATGAGCCCCACGAGAGGAAACCAGAGCAGAGGACGGAGGAGAAGGGAGAGCAAACGGGGCTGAAAAAGAACAATCGAGCTTTTAGCAGAGATGGCTTGTGTTTTTTTTTTGTTTGTTTTTTAACTTAATGAAATTAATCACGCAGCTCAAGTTTTAATGGGTTAGGGGACTAAAGAAAGCAATGGAGAAGTTGGACTTTGCTTGGCCTCTTGAAGCATATTACGTACGTAATGTCCCGATGTAATCAGTCAGTCGTACGTGTTTGTCCCAGTGAGGTTGAGAATTCTCTAAATATGAATAATGGAGGACTTCACTCCGGAGAGGAGATGGGAGGGTGTCGTTCATGCAATTTGCTGAGCTTTGCTCAAAACTTCTTGGCCAATGTGGACGTTGGTCACTTAAAAGTCAAGTGGTTGGTAATTTACAGACTTCTGGAGAGAGGGTATTTGGAAAAATACACATCAAGAATGTGACCTCAGCGCTTCATAATTATGCGTTTGAAACTTGTTATCTGACAACATATGATTTTGAATTTTATATGTTTTAAATATTCTAATAAAAAAAAAAATATATATATAAAACATACAAACTTATTCGAAAAAAAGATGTATCGTTGACACTACAAATCTAATCAAATCTATTTCATTTATGATTTTTCTTCATTTTACGCTTGTTGATTTTATAATATGATGATCCAAAGTGTCTTTGAGTGTCTTGAAAAGCGCAATGCAATTAAGATTGATTATTTTTATTATTACAACCTTTTCAAATGAAAATGCAAAACTTTCATCGCGTTTTGGTGGTCCGTTTACACGACAACAATGCTTAGAGCCACTGAAAATGCAAATTCTTGAAAATGGCGCCCAAGGTGGAAGTTTTTGAAAACGTTTTTAAAAACTTTTGTCGTGTAAACGTGAAACTTTTCTGAAATGAAAAAGCAAAAACGATGCGTTTTCACTTGAAACATTGTCGTGAAACTTCAGACCACAAAATAAGCGTGAATCTTCGATTTCAACCATATAACTACAAAAATAAGCATATCTTTATATATTACATATAAGTTATATACAATTGTTTGCGCATTGATTTGACTATTTTCAACCTCACGGTTGTCGTATGTCTGCCTACAAGAATAAAATGATTTCCCAGGTTAAAAAAAGAAAAGAAAACCTTGAAACCAATATTATAATGAACTTAATGCAAGTTCCAGAGAAGATATGTAACGCAGTGGAGCCACACTCTGAAAATGTTGGATTTAAACATTGGAATTACTCTCATAAGCAACGTTTTATAATTCCAGGTAGACAGGACACACCTGGGAAGTCACTGAATTGCCTCTGAACACACAATCTGCTGCTGCACTGTTCTCTGGAAGTCTTTATGCTATGTAATGTTATAAGGCCAATGAGTTAGCCACTCACCGCCACTACAGAGGCCATGTGTTAAAAAAATAAATAAAAAAGGATGTCAGTTGTTTGAGTATTTTCTGAAGCTCACTCACTCCCCCGTCTGTTCCTCAGAGACGTGTCCAACACGATGATCACCTCCCTGCCGACCACAGGCCTGGATTCCCTCCGGGAGCTGAAGGCTCAAAGTGCCTTTTCCCTCAAGAAGCTGCCGCCCATCAGGACCTTCAAGCACCTCGCCATCGCCAACCTGACCTACCCGAGCCACTGCTGCGGCTTCAAGAACCTCAAGAAGAAACGGGGGTGTGGATCCGTCAAGGCTTATTATTTGTTGATGGCTCCCAAAGGAGTCAGGAGTGGAGAGGAAGCTTTTAGGATGCGGCGCCACAGCGAGCGCGGGCAGCTGCACTTCTACAGAGTCGATCTTGGCAGGAATTTAAGGTCCACCGGCTGACGTGTTTACCTATAACTTCTCGCTGTGCTGCCATAATTAGTGTCACTCACTGCTGTTATTGTAGGGAAGAGGGTTGAGCCAGACTCATAATGACTCTCAAAACATCACTTTCCTTTAACCGAGAACGTAAATTATTTGATTGTACACTTATATCCAGAGGAGGATAGCAGCCAGATATGTTTTTCTTCTTTAAAAAAAAAGAAAAAAGAATCTCTTTTAAAACTGTTTTCATTGCTTCTTCATCTTTGTGTGCTTTCCAGCTATTGGGAGTACCTCTTCTGTAACTTCACCGCTTCCCACGACCAGCATCAGAAGCGCTCTGTGGGGCCCTTCCGCATGCCGTCCCTCCAGGGGGACGGCGGTATGGAGACGCCTCCCGACCACGAGCCGAACGAGGGAGATCACAGAGAGTCCCAGCAGGACGGGAGGAGAGGGGACTTCCACGGTAGCCTTCACTTCCACGCCTACTTCTGGGGCCAGCCGGATGAGGATGTGGGTTTCGGAGAGACCCTCAAGAACCCCCAGGAGGACAACAGCCAAGAGTTTGAAAGTCGTTACGATTATGTGGTGTGCGAGGAAGGGGAGGAGGTGTCCTGTGCACCGGTACCAGACGCATTCAATCCCTGTGAGGACATAATGGGTTTTGGCTTCCTGCGGGCGACCGTGTGGTTCGTCAGCTTGTTGGCTGTCGTGGGAAACGTGGTGGTGCTCCTGGTGCTGCTCACCAGCCACTACAAGCTCTCGGTCTCCCGCTTCCTCATGTGCCACCTGGCCTTTGCTGATCTGTGTATGGGAATCTATCTGCTGCTCATCGCCTCTGTGGACATCCACACCCGAGCAGAGTATTTCAACCACGCCATAGACTGGCAGACGGGTCCCGGCTGTGGGCTCGCTGGGTTCTTCACGGTGTTTGCCAGCGAGCTGTCGGTCTACACCTTGACGGTGATCACCCTGGAGAGGTGGTACGCCATCACCTTTGCCATGAGGCTGGATCGCAAGTTGCGTCTGCACCACGCGGCAGCCGTGATGCTGGCCGGCTGGATCTTCAGCCTCATCCTTGCCTTGCTCCCACTTGTCGGTGTGAGCAGTTACCAGAAGGTCAGTATCTGTCTCCCGATGGATACCGAGTCCACGGTGGCGAAGGTCTACATCCTGTCGGTGCTGATTCTCAACACGCTGGCCTTTTTTGTCATCTGCGCTTGTTATTTCAAGATCTATTGCGCGGTGCACAACCCCCACTACCGCTCCGGTTCCAAGGATACCAACATCGCCAAGCGCATGGCCGTCCTCATCTTCACAGACTTCCTGTGCATGGCGCCGATCTCCTTCTATGCAATGTCAGCTGTGCTGAACCGCCCCCTCATCACGGTCTCCAACTCCAAGATTTTATTGGTGCTCTTCTACCCGCTGAACTCGTGTGCAAACCCGTTTCTATACGCCATCTTCACCAAGGCCTTCAGGGGCGACGTCTTCATCCTCCTCAGTAAGGTGGGCCTGTGTCAGCAGCAGGCCCAGCTGTTCAGGGGCCAGACCGTCTCGTCGAAGGGCAGCAGCGGGACATCACAAGTCCGGAGAGACAAGAGTCGGAAAGGCGGAAGCATCGGCCAAGAAGAGGTGCCCATTAACGTAAAGAGCTTCTCCGGACTGGACACACCGACCACTAAGCAATGAGCAAATCTCTGAAGGGAGTTTCAGCACGAACATGAGAGCCGGACACCAGCTCAAGGTAACAAAGAAGGAAAAGTTCAAGTGGAGAGGAGAGTCCTTGAAGTGTTCGAGGATGGATCTGTTTGGATACTTAACAGAAAGTATCTGCTTCAGCTTTTCAAGCCAAGTTCAGCTGTTTTCACAATTCCGGCTGTGATGATTTTATGGTTCCAATTGTTGGAGAGTATCGAGTGTCCCTGAAATATGAGCCTGACTTCATCTCACTTATAGCTCTTTGTATTCTGATGGACTGGCTAGAGGTGGATGTTATTTTAAGAAGAAAAAAGCAGTAGGGGTCTCGAAATTTCAATTCCCCATACGTATATAGCTACCAATCCAATATATATTTACCATTTCAATAATATGTTAACTGTAATTCAACCTATTGGGACACAGATGGAGCAAAACGTCATGGTCATTTTGTGGCACATTATTTATGTGTCAGTAATGTGTTCAAGGACAGCCTGCTGGCTGGGTGCCATTTAACCGTGGAAACTTTATTCAGTCTATGAACACAGGATACCTTCCGATCAATTTTTTCACTGTATATAATGTAAATATATGAAAGTATTAAGGGATTTATGGAAGAAACAGGAAACACTGAAAGTTGTTTTTAAACTACGTACAATCAGTACTGAGTTGTTGCAAATACAATGAAAATGTACTTCTCTGTGGCACATACCTGCACTAAATATACGTTTCACTCGATTTAATTCATTGTTGTTATTACTGATGAGATTTCACTGCTTTGCCGTAATGCACTCTGATCCTGAAAAACAACTTGCAGGGGTGCCGTCTCATCTCCCCAGAGCATATGATCCAATTACAAAAGTAAACATAAGACATATTTGGATTATGAGCAATTTTCTACAAATTGCACTCAGGTATGAAAGTCACAGATGCGCGCCGTCAGAGCCGTCACTCTCCCCTGGAATGCCGCGGTTGTTTTTCCAGCGCGAATCGTGATCCTTTCCCTCCTTGTGCGGAAAGACGTGACTTATACAATCAGCGGAGATGAAATACGACTGAGACACGTGCAACTTGTGTGATATTGAGTCATTATGTGCAAACGGACACCTTCTGCCAATGGCAGCTTAACATCTGGTTAGTATTTGATTTGCTGGGTGACATTTTTTTTTTCTTTGAGGGAACATACAGATGAACTCAAGGGGGGGGCGGACTTTCCAGGAAAGAGGGATCATTTCAGACCTTTTTTTTTTTTTTTTGCATATTTGTCCTGAAGATATCCGAACCCAATTGGTGCATTTTTTTTTTTCAGTATGGAAAGTACTTGTTCCACAGTTTTGCATGTCCATCACTCAAGAACATTCTCAGAACATCAGCAAAATCAGCGTTGGTCAAAAACCTCAAAGCTGGAAAGACTTTCGAGTTTTTAAAGCTGTAAAAATCAAGAGTGGCATCTGTTTGCCACGTTCCAGACTTGACTCAACGGGTAAATTCCAAACAGACGAACCGGACATCATTTTCACTTGAACGCTTTCCACGGCGTCGCGTCCGTCTCCGCCAATCATCCATTAGCAGCAACCCAGTGTGGATTGTTCAAATTGCGAAGCCGCTTGACGTGCCTGGCTGCATTTGTGTGTGTGTGGAGGGGAGCCTCCTCCCACTTCCAGTCAACGTTACCTCGCTGCTCTTGAGTGCGGTGTTTGTCGAGGCCGATAAAAATCAAAGCCGCTGCACATTTGCGTGGGCGTCTTGCTGTGGGCTGGTGGCACATACCTGTAGAATGCCCTGGCTGTGCACCTTCACCTTCAACCCGGGCGTCTCGTGTTTTCTCAGATCGGTCGGGTTTTGGCCCAATTAATGGGATGGAGAAACTGATAGAGGTTTGGGATGGATTTATTTTGACATTCTTCTTCTTGCTGGTTCTCAGGCCTTTCTGCTCATTCCTTCCTCCGTATTACAAATAAACACTTCCCCGAGCGGTTCCTCAAATAATCAGGACGGAAGACGACGATGCGCCTCGGTAACTCGAGAAATGGGAAAAGATTAATGGAAGCAGAATCTGAGGTTTCCTTCTCAAGATTTAGTTCAGTCAGTCAGAGGAGGCCAAAGAACTTCGAGTACACACCCAGTACTTATAAAATCCCCGCACTTATGACGTCTATCCTTTTGTTACTCCTCAGGCTAGTGCATAGTGACTGATCTTGAAGAGTCAAGATCCCATCTTGGAAAGATCTTCAGTACCAACTGATGCAAACCACTGAGTTTTGAAGTTTCTGTTCTGCTGAAAACAACTTTGTTTGGCACTCAAGAGTATCATCACAAAGAGTTTCACATTTAGACTCTTGATATTTGTGCGGAACATTCAGGCAGGTTTGGTTAAAAGTGCAACGTCGGGCTTTAAATGTGACAGAGGATATCAACCTCAATCATTCAGCCTAAAGAAGAACTACTACCATCTGATTTAAGATATTTTATTGAGGCATCGAGAAAAAATATTTCTCTGCATGCAACCCATCCTATGGTGAACTTTAACCATACATGTTGGGAGCAATGGGATTGGAAGCAGCAAACGTTCATGGTATAAACCAACTCAGTATCTGCAGCATGTAAAAATGTATACACTTTTTCTTGGAGAAGTGCTGTTCGACTCAAAACCTACATTCTAATTGTTGGGGATCTACCTGCACACGGGCAGGAAGTCTATAGATTGCGATCATAGCGTTTCAGAAAAGTTTTTCGTTTGCACGGACAGAGAAAAGTGCGTTTTGAAAAAAAAGTTGCACTCCAGAAGCCATTACCTGTGACTCCTGACACAGTTGTCGTATAAATGAATGTCAAAATACGTTGTACTTTAAAAATGTAGCTTGTGACACGATGAATCATGTATTTTAAAATACATTTTAACTTTGAAATCTACAAACTTATGATCAAAAGTATCAGGTTGTCTAATGTTTGGTGTTTCGTGATATTCATTATGGTCTTGCATAACGTTTAGCTTGAATTATATCCTTACATTGGGTTTTCAAAACATTCCTTCTTTAATGTGTTTTTAAAAAATTGCTATTATTTCTACTGATCAGTTTTCTATGACGAGGCGTCCCGAAGGCCTCGTCGACTCGCTCCACACTGTACACACTATAAACGGCAAGACCCTCTGGAGCCTAAGCCCAGAGAGGAGGAATCTCCATTAGAAATGGATAGAGGCACTTTGTCCCCGGGGAGAGTCCTGTTCGCCGAGGCGACGGTGAACTGGTAAAAGCCACAGTGGCTGTATCCCGCCGAGGCCTACAAACCCTGTTTCGCCACGCCGCTGATTGGCAGTCACCGCAAGTTAGCTGGTAAGCAGAGAAAGCCACGGAGGCTGAGCCCCACATCTCCAGGGCCTCATTACGAGCCTCATTCGCCAGCAGCTCAGACTCCTACGTCTGAGTGCCCGGGAGGAGCAAAAGGGCCCACTTCATCAGAGGCAGCCAGGGATACATTCTTCCTCCACCCGGTCTGTTCGGGGGCTGAATGAATCCTTGTGAAGTGTGATTTAGTATAGAAGCGACAGGCTGCCTCAAATCCATTTACAATCAAAGGGTGAAATCTCCATGTAGTTTTCTGATTCAGCTCTAATCCCAGACAGCACCACACCTCCATCTTGTAATTACCCGAAAGGAAATAGACGGGGCTTGTATCGGTTTGGGCAGGAGTTGGAAGTAAGGGGAGGGCGAACGCCCATAATGTGCAAGAAACCCTGACATCCATCCAGACGCTGGATTAGAGCGGAGTGGAACTGAAGATGGGCGGCGGCGGACTCCGCCTCTCGCGTGTGTGTGCTACATCAGACCCAGCAAGGGGGAAGCGCAACTCAACGGGGCCAGTTTTCTAACCCCACGAGGCGCTCCCGCAGAGTTCCAGAGGGAAAACGGTTCTATTCCATTAAGTTTTGATTAAAAAAAAAAAAGAAAAAAGAAAAAAAGGAAAACCCTTGTTTGCTCAGCTGGAAATTCAACAGTGTAGATGTGCGAGAAGCAATGAATCATTTCTATGGCGGCTCGTTTACATGGCAACGATTTCAAGTGAAAATGCTCAACTTTTGTTGCTGTTGTGGCCACTGAAAACGCAACTTATTGAAAACGGCTATCAAGGTGGGACTTTTTGAAAACACTCCAACTGTTGTCGTGTAAACGGGTGAAAACAACATTTCTGAAAACACTTGGGCTCCGTCCTTGTGTATACAGCAGAAACGCTCCCCACAGCTGATGTAATGTTTTTCTGCACATGCTCAGTAGATGGACTACGACAACAATGGGACTTGGTAGTTTTATAGTCGAGTCACCTGTAATAGCAATCCAACTTCGTTAGTCCATACAAATGTCTGTATACTCTTAATGTTTATTGCTGTCTGCGCGCACCAGTGGTTTCATTACAAAAACAAACAGCGCAAACTCCCGAATCTTGGTTCGCACGTTCTAAACTCCTCAGTATTTAAGTTCAAACTCGCACAAGATATAATAGTTGCCCGAATTCTAGTTAACTGCTAGTTTATCATTCAAAAAGAATCTTTTGTGGACAAAATATAATTTTAACAGATTAATAAACCCGGTCGTGAATCCAATAAAAGCTATAGTTGCAAGCGAGAAAAAAAACCCAACAAAAAAAAAAAAACACCTAAAAAGGTATAAATCAGTAATGAAAGTTTTAAGACAAACTTTAACCCATAGATGTTCCAGTCAGTGGAGAACAAAAATGCTTAGCTCAAGCTTTCTAATGAATTACACATTAAGCCATAAGATTATGCCAGAGTCACGATAGTACAACATTTCATTGTGGAAAAGAAGAAATGTAAAGTTTAACAGAGTTTAGAGTTAAACTGGAAACCTCTCTAATGCTGGGTTTAAACTTCCAAGTTCCCTCATTGCAGATTCGCGTCAACCATGATTAAATAGTTGCTCAAATAGCTGTAGGGCTCTGCTCCATATCCTGACATACATCAACACGGGACTTCATATATATATAGTTTATATTCTTGCGATTACAGAATATTTATATACTTGACTCGCAGTGTTTAGATAATCTGAGGCCCTGTGAAAACGCATCTTTTCTCATTTCAGGAAACACATAATGTAAAATGTACAATGTAAGTACACGGACATATATGTGGGCTGACGACGAAGTTGGATTGTGATTATAGTAGACTTTAGTAGGAGTCCCAGAAAAATGCAATAGCATTTCAGGAAAGTTGATGTTTTACCCCTGTTCACACAGACTGTTTTAAAAAGTTGCATTTTCCTCTGTTTTTCATGGAGCTGGAGCAATTTACACAAAGTTGCGTTTACAGCGACTCCATTTAAATGAAGCCACAAAACGCTTTTCACTTTAACATCTAAACAGGGCCTATAATGGTATATAAAGGATATCCCCCCCACCCCAACCACATTAAGCCCCACCCACCTAAATCTTAACCAATGAAACCCATAAAGAATATAATAATCATGCTAGTTAAAGGCTTTTGATTTAAACCCTATGCTTAAATTCTGCAGTACAGATGTCTAAACCTTTACCCCCCCCCCCCCAGAGTATAGGAATAAATTCAAACTGCAGATCTTGAAATAACTGCTGGTTTTACCTGCTCACTCTCGGTCCTTCAACGCCGTCCGCCGGAGATAAAACGTCGCTGCGAAAACATTCCCATTTATTCAAAGCACAATCGATGAGAGTTTTTGATCCAAACTTTTGATTTAATTTAAGAAAAAAAATTTAATGAATAATATGAACATTACATTTCTTTCATGATCTGAACAACACTTAAAACACACGGGGACAAAACAATGAAAAAAAAGCAGAAGGTACAGTTCCTTTCGTTTCATTTTGTGACACAGCAGAAAAAAAGGCACACGCGACATCCAGAGACGATGAGCTACACGTCGACTTTCGGAAGCCGGAGACTACAGAAAACAAAGAATCCTGAAAAGCCGAAGATACGTCGCAGTGCCTCACCTCGAGCGTGCTGGAAACACGGCGGCGGTTAAATGGACAGTTTTGGTGGAGAGAGGAAAAGAAAAGAAAAATTATTTCGTTTCTAAAAATTGTCTTTTCTGTGTGCTGATGTTTCTTCGAATGAAGCTGATCAAAAAATAAAAACCAAAAAAAAAAAAACATTTCATTTCAAATTGCTGCAACAAGGGGCCCTAAAAACAAACGGCATACCTCAATAGAAAAAAAAAAATCCCCATTTTAAAATCGGCGAATAAAACGAAAGCGCAGGAGAACGTACGGTGGACGACATGTTTTGGAACGCAGCTTTTGTCAGGCCAACAGAAGAAAGAAAGAAAAAAAAAAAAAAAGGAACACTTATTAGATTATAAGAGCACAGTTTGGCTTTCCAACCTTTTCCGAAAATAGAGCGCGTTGGGAACTTTAAGGAATAAATAGGGGGCTTAAAATTAAAAAAAAAAAAAAAAAAAAAAAAGGACCGACTTCACAACACATGAAGAAACCAACAGTGCAAATCTTCAAACAGAAGACACACCAACAAGACACACTCACACCTTTTTGTACAAATCAAGTCAGCATCTTTTTTTCTCTCTCCTGTTTTCAGGATGAAGTTGGAATGAAGCTCCAAGGCGGGGAAACTAATTAAAAATGTATTTGGGATGCAGATTTAAAAAAACAAACAAACAAAAAAAAAAAGCCCATCTTTTTAGTCAAGTTAAAAACCAATGTTAATTTACCTTCTCATTCCTAAACCCTTCATTAGACACATTTTCTTAAAAATAAAATGTTTTAAAAGTAGAAGTGGTTTGCTCCCGTTAAACTCTGGAGCACCTTGTGGAGAAAACGTGTGAATTTAAAATCAAGAGCAGGTCGTTCTTAAAAAAGGCAGCGATCTCGACTGGTGGCACTAAAGTTTGGACCGAGGAGGAGTCGCGAGTCAATCCAGTCAACAGACGACGGTGCACGATGACGGTGTTTCTACGGGGGGGGGGGCGATGGTGAGTGACCTCTGACCCGGGGAGGAGGTGGAGGAGGTCACCCTGGTCCACTACACCTGTATGATGTGAAATGCAACTTCCCCGTGTTGAATTCTCTCAGGGGGAGGGTTAAAAAAAAGAAAAAAAAAAAAAAAGAAAAAGGAGGGGGGGGGGGGGGGCGGCGGGGGACTGATAAGCCTGGAAGAAGGGGGGGAAAATAAGAAAGAGAGAAACAACGCTCCGTTCAGGCTTCCACTCCCCCCCCCTGCAGGCGCGGTGGGGCGTTTCTCTGATGACACCCGGTTTTGTACAGTACCTCACAGTCCTTTGGATTCGTCACGGAGTTCTCAAAGACTCCGAAGCGGCTTCCTGAATGGATCCGGTCACGGAGGATGGAAGGATGCTGGCGTGACCGGAGGAGGAGGAGGAGTGACGGAGTCCCTTGCTCCTGCTTGCTTGCTTGCTTCCGTGCGTCGCCTCACCACTCGGCGTCGCCGATGGCTTTGGAGAAGACGTAGTCCCTCCCGTTAAGATTCATGATCCCGTCCTTCAGGTGGAATTTCCATTTGTTCTTACTTCTGTGGATCTGCGGCGAGAGAGAGAGAGAGAGAGAGAGAGAGAGAGAGAGGGGAGAGTGAGGACTGTGGGCGTCGTGAGCAGGTGGACGCCGGGTCAGCTTACGCCGGACGCTGCTTCTAATGTCGTTAGCCCACGCAGGCTGGAGATCCGGCCAGATGCGTACGGAGAGATACGAACTCGCCCTGACCTCTGCTCAGACTCATATCAGTATTTTGTAAGAACTAGGGATGGCCACCGAATTCGGTACTTTTATAGGCACCCAACGAAATTCCGCCGGTACTACAGGGTACCAATTCACTTAAAATCAAAACGGTACCAGTTTTCAGTACCAAGCGCTCAAAGGTACGGCGCTACCACTTTTCAAAATGTAATGTGGACTACGCTCGCTGCAATGATTGTGACCTGAAGTGCGAGGCCAGCCAGCGGGAATACTTCTAATGAGTTAAGCACAAGATTTTTCTCCAGGCTGAAGAGATAGCTTATTTGCCCTCCACTGACCCTCATCACACAGTGTTTTCAGAGGGGAAATGAGTACGTGGGTTTTAATCTGTGCATCATTAAGAAAAAAACACAGCTGCGACGTTGTAGATAAGGATTTTCATCTTAATGAAATTTGTGAAACAACTGCAATGTTACAATACGAGCAGTTGGATGTTGCTTCGATATATCTGTTGAAGTTTATATATTGAGAAATTAATATGTTAAATTGAAAATTTTTGAGATTTTAGTATAGATACAAATGAACATTTATTACCACATAAACGCCTATAAAAGTACCGCAGGATGAAAGGCGTCCTACCTTGTCGTACTGGCACACCACTACATTCTCTGTATCGAACAGCTCCTGGTCCTGATCATCACTGACGTCATCGCCGCTGTTCAGCGGCTCCTGAGGAACAAAGCCACACATGTATGTGAACCAATCATGCCTCTCTGGCAACACGTTCGCTTCTCTTTGACGCCGCCGCGCCCCCTCACCTCTTCCACTTGCCCGTCTTCGCCGCCATCCTTGTCTTTCTCCTCCTCCTCGTCTTCGTCGTACTCCTCCTCCTCGTCCTCATCCTCTTCCGAGGAGGTGTCCCCGGCCCCGTCCACCTGCAGCATCATGGGGGGCTGCGGCGCCTGAGGCTGAGCCTGGGCCTGCTGCTGGGGCTGGACCTGCACTGGGGCCTGTGGCGCCACCGCACCCTGGACCTGTTGGACCTGCTGGACCTGAGCCGCTGTGGCGGCCTGACCGGGCTGCGGCGCCATCGTTGCAGCCTGCATCACCTGGGGGTCAAGTCAGAGGAGAGGTCACGCGACGAGATCCAGAGGCTGCTTAGAAACCGCCCCATAAGCTATACTTGTCAACACTGCCCCCGCAGGCCATCAGTGGTATTTCCCCGTTTGTTAAACATCTATATAAGCTCCCTGGAAACAAACCAAATTCCACCCGTAGTGAACGCAGAAGACACAGAGAGGTCTCCACAACTGCGTATTTAGCATCAAGCACAAGTTGAGTCTGAACGCCCCCTGCTGGATGCAGGGTGCAGAAAAATCAACCTCATCCATGTAGATTATATAAAACACGGCAGGTGTTTGAAGGCCTCAACGCGGCATCGCTGTGGCTTTGCAGAGCAGTCAGTCACTGAGCGATTTGTGATTCTGACCTGCGTATTTCCTTGGACTTTGTTTCCTGGAGCCAAGACAATCTGCTGTGGCTGTATGATGACTCCTGTTTGCTGCGGCAAGCCTCCCTGCAGTGGAGCCAGAACCTGAACACATTAAACAAAGAAAAACACACTTTTACTTCTTTTTTTTCTTTCTAAATGGAGGAAATCTCCTCAAACACTGCAAAAACATGCTCAATCTCAAATAACTGATTTGACTCAAAAGGCATGCACGGTCACGTTACACTTAAGTACTGTTAGTTTCTCTGAGAGCGCTCGTTAATAGTAATAGTAGATACACTCCTCGAGGGGGGAAAGAGGTGAGATTTGCGTGATCAGCAACCTCCTGATTTCCCAGAAACACCCTTGTGTTTTTCATGGCACTTCCCCTTCAACACTTCCAGGTTATTTTCCCCAACTGTTGGTTTATTCCACTGCGTCAGAGCCGCAGCCTTATTTAACCTACTTGTAAAGGAGGAGTTTGTGGACATGCACGTGAACGGGAAGCGTGCAGCTGCGTCGCTGTGTCGTTACCTGCTGGATGACGGGCGCCTGCACGCCGCCGGGCTGCATCTGCTGCTGCAGGAGGATCTGCTGCTGCGGCTGGATGATGTACTGCGCTCCGTTGGGAGCGCGGACCACCTGCAGGATCTGGCCTGCAACGTCACCAAGCAGAGGGTGAATTAAAAAAAAAGCGAGGAGAGCGTTTCCCTTCTCGGGTTTCTGCAGAGACAAGTCGGTGACAGTGTTTTACCTTGGCTGGTGATGAGCTGCTGGTACGGGGTGACCCCGGTGGGCAGAGCAAGAGTTGCTGCGGTGGCTGCTGCACTCTAGAGGACAAAAGGAGAACACGCAGGCGTAAGCACTGGATGGTTTCAGTCCTGTGGCTACATTATAAAGAAGAATGGTGTTAAAAAAAAACACAACGCTGTTCAAGTTTCAGGGTCATTTCCGCTATAAAACCAGAATCACAGGTATATAAGGCTTCAATGTGGCGCACCGAAACCTTGTCACACTTGCGTTCAAAGCTTAATTCCTGGAGCGATAACTCAAACTTTAATCAGCCAAGATCGACGAGAGAAGATTAGCAATTTACAGGTGAAGCTTAAAAACTTTCTTTATAGGATCAGGGAGGAAGAAACACAACCAATGCGAGTGTTGACATTAACAGAAAGAAAAGTGGTTAACTGTCAGGTTAAAAAGAAAAGGTGTTTATTTAGGCGGATTCAACATTTGAGGTAATAAAAGAGAAACTTCCTACAAACCTGAATACTCAGAAGCCGCATGATTTAAATTGATGACAATGAAGATTCGTGTATTTGAAGAGTTCCTAATCGTGGCATCAATTAAACATTATTTTTGTTCTTAACATCTTAAAGTCAGTGAACACATGTGGTAGGGTTAGGGTTCCCAATGTCGACCATCACTTTGGTGAGAGCTTTGAGAAGAACACACTCATGTGACAGACTACTGTTAAAGCCTCACACGTCCTTACGTTTCCTACCCGGGCTTTAGGTAAACATGATGTAATCCAGCAGCGGGCCACATTCTGCACAGAGACGATGAAAACTCCACAGCAAAAAAAAGAAACCTAATTTATTCTACCTACAACCTGCACTGGTCTGAACACTGGTTGTGGGTTCCACTGCGTTTTGACGTTTCTCACACACTCATTTTAATGAAAGCTACATGTGCACATCATCTACTCACCATCCCCGTTGCACTCATGTGCTGAAGGATCTTCGAGTCCTGTACGATGACTTGCTGCTGGGGAGCTGAGGAGAGAAACATCTTCAGTTTACTGTCCCGTTCTGAGAGAATCTTGCAGGTATATTCCTTCTTTTGATTTCTGTATCTGAGTTGTGGCCCGTGTGCTGATCTCAGGAACGTGTGTAAACTTTGATTAGGGTGAGCGAAGCACTCTGGGAAGTATCCGGGACATTGCTGGACGTTTACATCTGATCCTGTTAATAACTACAGCGATCGGCCACTTAAAGGTTTACTAGACTCCACCATGACACCTTTACTCCTTCATCCAAAGCCTGCTTGTCCCTGTGTGATCGTAATCCCAGATTGACACTGGCCAAAGTGAAATAAAGCCATCAACTAAGGCCCTGTTTAGACAACAACAGTGAAAGTGAAAACACGCCGTTTTCGTTTGTTACAGAAAACTTTTGCATTGACATGGCGAGAGTTTTGAACAAGATGTCCGTTTACAGAGAAATGCTAAAAATGCTTTTCCCTGGTGGGCCACTAGTGGGTGCCGTGTGTTTTTGTAATGAAACTAAAAACACCTGCCGAAGACCAAATGCTATAAACATTAACAATGGGAGTTCCCAGACATTGGTATGGACAGACGACCCATGTTGGATTGTTATTTACAGTGACTCTCAACTATAAAACCACCAAGTTCCAGGAGAATATGAAATGGGAGTCATGACAGTCAGGAGGACGCCATTGTTGTTATTGTCCATGTACTGCAGAAGAACTATTTACTGAGGCTGTGGTGCAGCAAGCAGGGTTTCAGAAGAGTTGCATTTCCACAAAGCCTTTTTCAAAAAGTTAAACCTTCTGACCCGTTTTAAAGAAGTTGTGTTTTCAGTGGATCCGAGCACCATTGTCACGTGAACGCAGCCCCCAAAGTGCTCTGAATGTTTTTCTATTTTCACTTGAAAACGTCATCGTGTAAATGGAGCCGAAGACTCATAAACCACACGAGAAACGAGCCGGTTTAGTTCCACAAGCAGGTGGGCAAAGAGAGCGATCAAGAATATTTCCTTTGTAATACACGCGTTTCAAATGTATTTAAAAGTGAAAGACACAAATTGATGACATCATACAGGTGATTCAGAAATATAAACTTAGTTCCAGTAAAACCCACAGCCAGAATTCCAATATTTACTTGAAGTAGAAGTACTTGGGATGAAAATGGCGTGGCTCTTGACTATACTGAAAACTGTTATTTCAAGAAAGATACAGGGAAAGAGATGCTTCATATGAATGTTTCTCTGGCTTGAAGAATTTTAAGCATGTAGTCTATTGAAAGCTGGCAGTGTCTCTGTGGACCCACCTTGCTGCTGCTGGGGGGGCAGGATGACTTGCTGAGCCTGTGCGGGCTGGGTCACCTGCTGGACTTGTTGGACCTGTTGGACCTGCTGGACCTGCTGCTGCTGAGCCGCCTGCAGGGCCGCCTGCTCCTCGGTGTGGAAACCCTCCACGGCCTTGGACTGCAGAAGCTTGTTCTCCCATAGCTGCAGAGAACCACAGTTAAGAAACGAGGTGGCTTGTTTAGAGTCATATCCGGATCGGTCCGGACCGGCGGCGCCGCCCCCCTTGGGGCACTCACCGTTTTGAGCTCCAGGAGAACCTGCTCGTCCACGCCCTCGTCCAGAAACAGCTCCCGCACCTCGTTGATCACATCCTCGATCACAGACTTGTAAAGTTTAGGCTGTGAAGGAGAAACAAGAAAGTCAGATTAATATATTTGGGTTTGTTCACTCAAGAGGATTCTTAAAATTCTAAATAAAAAACAGCATTATTTGGGCAGATTTTTAAATTTTCCAAGAAAACAGCACATGTAGTCAAAATGTTGATTAATTTCACCAGATTAGATATGATGCCGTTTTTAATTTGCTTGGGGGGGGGGGGGGATTCTTAAATCTTTCATTAAAAACAACAATGCATCTAATGATATGCTGTTTTTAATTAACAATTAAAGAATTCTCTTGCGCAAACTGAAAAAAGCATAACTAAATTTGTAAATGTGGGATTAGTTTGACCAGATTAGATCTGACGCAGCTTTTTATTTGCTTGGGAGGATACAATAAAAACAGCATCGTGTCTAATGTTTATCAAATTCAGCAATTACGGATTATTGTTTTTTATTGGCTTGGGAAGATGATCATATTTTGAAAGTACATCTAATCTACTAAAGTTCAGGCTCATGAGGATTAAAGAAAGCTCTTTGGGTTAGTTTTTTGGTGGATGATTCAATAATTTAGCAACAAAAACCACATCACATCCAATATGGTCAAATTTGTAAATATGGGATTTATTTTACCAGATTAGATACAATGCTGCTTCTAGTTTTCTTGAAATGATTATTAAAATTTGCACTAAAAACAGCATCCTATCTAACCTTGTCAAAACATGTGGGATTAATTTGATCAGATTAGATATGATGCTATTTGTGTTGCAAAAAAAACATGCTCACATCTAATCTGGGAAGATGTATAAACCAGGAATAAATCTTCCACAGATTAGATGTGATGGTTTTTATTAGTTTTCTTCGGAGGATTGTTAAATTCCATAACAAAAGAAGCATAATCTGGTAAGAGTTAATAATTAGGGATTAGCTGCAACAAAGTGATCAAAAACATTTTACAGGCCATGCATTTGCAGAATAACTTTATAATTCATCAGTAGAATAAAATAAAGTGTGTCTCTACTCCTGCAGAATAATTTCAGGCTGGCTGTGCTCATCCGTGCCACCCCTCAGTCACGACCAACAATGTTTACATCCCACGGGGCCGATGCCCGACTGGAACCGGGGAAAACACGCAGCTGAAGCGGGTTGGAGGAGGCCGCTCTGCCCCGCCGGTCCGCAGCAGCAGACCTCGGCCTGAGCCTCCCTCCCTCCCTCCCTCCCTCCTGCCTCCCCCTCGGCTCGGTCGGCTCCTCCACTATTTAAAGCTCAGTCTGGTGTTTATATGTGGAGCCGCGTGACGTAGCGTCGAGTAGCACCTTCCCATCCCGGGCAAGTCTATATTAGAGAGCCAACATGGCGGTATAAAACCAAGCGGCGGGAAGGAGGAGGGCCAGAGACGCGCGAGACGCACACCGGGCACGGGGAAGCCATTTTACACGGCACGGCCGGGGGCACTTTTCCGCTAAAACAACGACGACTTCGGGGATTTCTCTCTTTAATATATCTCCACTGTAGTATTTCGTGTCTTTTTAAAAGGAGCGGGAGGATTTCTGTCTTGTTTTTGGGCGTAAGAGGAGGTTTGGGACGGAGAAATCCTCTCTGCTTGTTCGTGGAAATGGAGGACAATGATGAGGCAGCAGGCTGACTAAAAGCGACCGAAACCTTTAATATTTGTCTTCTCTAAAAAGGAATAAAAACTAAAAAATTACTCGGGATTGTGATAATGTGCTTTGCATACATCGGTATTCCTTTTTTTTTTTTTTTTTTTTTTAACTATTCAGCACAAGCTAAAGCAGCACAGGCATTTAAATATATATATATTGCTTTGTATAAATAACAATTTTATCATACCAGAAGCCTTTTTTAAACACTAAAATTAACCAAATGGCCAAGAAAAACCTCGATTTGCTATTTAATTTGACATTTCCCTCAAAGAAACTGGTTAATAATGGTGAATTGACTGACCCTGAATATCCCTCATGATGGATGTAACAGTGAAAGTGTTTAATAAGCAGATTCAT
>NC_137649.1:21023201-21028201 GCF_963383615.2 Lipophrys pholis
CCAGCAGTTGTCCACGTCTGACGATGGTTCCTATTTATTTGACCCAGTTGTGAAAATAACACGTCACAAATACTCACAATAGTGTAAAGAAGTAATTGTACTTATAGTTTTTGCATTTTTTCGATTTACAAAGTACACTTTACGCCATTTCATTAACTACTTTTAAAGCCATAAAGCTGAATAAAACTACTTAATCTAAATTTTAACAGAAAAAAATTCATCTTTTACTTATTTGTGTAACTTTAATGTTAATATGAGAAATGTTCTTTAAACGTAGATACTTTATATAGGAAATGGAATCTTATGGTTGATGGGAAGTTTGTAGCAGGGTAACGACAGTTGTAATTTCACGTTTTGCAGTTTAGACGCTCACGGTCCCCAGATTATAAATCCAGACGACTTTGACACCTTCTAATTCCCATACGGAACTGATATCGTGATACACTGGGCTTTTATTGAATTGTCTTCTTTCTATTAAATAGATTTCTTGAAAAGAAAATTTGGCTATAAATTCATGTCCTCCAGGGGATGACTCCTCTCAGTTGGATGATTTCCCGACTTTTTCTCAAAAGCCACCAGCACATGAAGATTTTAAACCTCCTGGTGCACAGAATGAGTTAAAGAAGATCAAATGACAAAATATTTAATCCAGACCTTCACGGTCTCCGGAATATGAACCATGGAAATAGTTCTTATAAATTTCTACCCCCAAAACATTCTTTAAAATACAACATCCGACTCAATATTTCATTCAGGTGGCGCAAAATCTCAACAGCCACATGATTAATTAACATGAAATCATTTTAATTCATGGTCACCAGAATTTTTTATCACTCTTTGAATTTTCCTCCAATATTACAAAGATAAATAATTTGGATCTTTTAAAAAATAATTTTTTTTTATTTAAAAGGCATGTATGGGATGGATTTTCAATAACTTGACCGTGGTTCATGTTCTCCAGAGGATGAATCATTACCCTCATTCTTGCGATTCTCCACATTTTCCTCCACATCGGTTTTCCTTCGGGTGGCACTTTGTTTAAACGGTTTTTAAAATGAGTCGACACATAAATTATTAAAATAAAATAAAAAAATTTTTTGAGACATTCGTGTTCCCCAGAAGATCATGGTGAAATCCCATGAGACACACATTTAAATCCTCCAGGGGATTAAATATTCTCACTCACTGTTCAATCTCAAGAAATTACGCAGCTCATTTGTTCGCCTGAGTTATAAACAATAAAAGCATTTTATGGTTTCATTAAAAACAACAAATAAAATAAACACTCAAGCTTATCTTCTGCAACTCGTATTTTTTTTTTTTTTATTATTGCAACCAACTGGAAGACAATACATCACATAAACATCATTGTAGTTTTTCAGAAAATGGAAAACAAAATAAAACAACATTTATATACTTTTTTGCCACGGTATTGGACAACGTTGATATTTACATGTAGTGATGAAATAGGTCTTGAAATCATTCTTTGGCAATATGATTGCACAATAAGGAGAAAATTGAACATTTACTGAAAAGAAAAACAAACAAACAAAACAAAAAAGGTAAAAGTAAAGAGAACCAAACACCTGGTGTACTCTGCGTCACATCTCACAGATCAATAACAGTTTTGCATTTTTGACATCTCTAACCTATGGCTTTCCAATAATCAGCTCAGACGTTCACCAAGAAATAAGTGGCAGTATCGTAGATAATTTCGTCAAGAGGAAAGCAAAATAGAAACGTTTTCTATTTAAAAAAAAAAAAAAAAAAAAGGCGCATTAAAAACATTCACAAAAGAAAAATGTTTTTAAAAAAAAATGGCAACTTTTTTTTGGAGAGCAATTTGCTTGTTTGGCAGGTTTGAAAGAACACTTTTGTTTTTAAGGGGGAAATTTCAGGCAGTGTATTTTTTTTTTATTCTTCTTCTTATTTTTCATTTTGTTTCCAGGTCAAAAAGATGGTCGCTTAAAGCAAAGCAACCGCCCCCCCCCCTCCTCCTCCTCCTCCTCCTCCCCGACACGCCAACCGAACACGTTATTAGTCACCGCAAACGGCGGATTGTTACATCAAATAACGGCAGAGTGCTCGACCCGGGAGACAAGATATCAGACGAGAGACGGATGGGCACACGACATGAACACTGACGTCGCGTCTCCGCGTTTTCTAAAGGAAGAAGAAGAAGAAACAAACCAAAAAAAAAACAAACAACAAAAAAAAAAAAACATGGGACGCCGTACAGAATGCAGAGCCGGTGGAGCGTGCTACAGGTGGTGACAGACTGCACCGGTTGGACGGGACATGGATGCGTCTTGTTTGTTTCCACTGCCCGTTAAAAAAAAAAAGAAAAAAATCTGCATTTACCAGAAGATAATAGGAAAAATTAACACTTGTATCAACAGCAGTGCAACGTCTGCGTCGTTTCAAACTCACTCCTGACCCAGATTACACACACACACACACACACACACACACACACACACACACACACACACACACGCGCACGCGCACACACACACACACACACACATACGCGCACACACACCTGGCAGAGTGGCAAAAACGTCAAAGGAACAAACAGAAAACGACCCGTAAACCAACCTGGCAACCTCAGATCTCCAGATTATGCTCTCGAGGCCAAGTTCCAAAACTTTTTACGTCGTGTACACGAGTAACCTTAAAGTCATAATCTTACGCCGGTTTATGGATATGAAAATGTCAACCCGGTGTGTAAACACACCCCGTAACTGTTCTCAAGCAATACGTCACAATATTATAGAACTATTGTTTAAAAATACTGAAGGTCAGGGGTGTCAATCATACATAAGACCCGCAAGAGCAAGCAAATTGTAAAAACAAACCCCCCCCCCAAAAAAATTAAAACATTGTTTTTTGGACATATTTCTTGTTAAAAAAAAACAAAATATACATAGCATGTCATTCACTTAAATTGGCTTCACGTACCGATTTAAGTAATTTTGTTTAAGTAATTTGTTGTTTAATTTTTGGTGAAAAGAGTTTCAGCACGTACACTCTGCGCTGAAAAGTTGAAAAGTTACCGTGGCACTATTTTACCAATCCGGCCCACTTAAGATGAAACTGGGCAGTAATGTGGCCTCTGAGCTAAGGCCCTGTTTACACCACAACGTTTTTCAAGTGAAAATGCGAAACTGTCAGGGGTTCGTTTACACGACAACGGTGCACGGAGCCACTGAAAACTCTGTAGGAAATACCGTAATTTCCAGACTATAAGCCGCTACCCTTTTCCCCCACAAACAATGACTCGGCTAATTTACAGGTTGACGAGCGTCATCCTTCCAATACATGGGTGATGCGTTCAGGTGCATCACGTAAATTTGAACTTTCTTTTTTTCCCTTTTTAAATTTGGCAGGTGCGGCTTATATTCAGGTGCGCTCAATAATCCGGAAATTACAGGATTTCTTCTGGACAATAACCAGGTTTGTCTCCAGAACATATTCTCCCAGGACTTTGTAGTTTTATAGCTGAGAATAATAATAATAACAAAGAACTTCCTTTGACTGTCCGTGTACTTGCCATTGTTGATGTTTACAACATATTGTTCTCTGCAGGCATGTGTGTGGTTTCATTACAAAAAACAAAACAAAAAAAACAAACAGCACCCACTAGTGGCCCAACAGGAAAACTTCAGCGTCTTTGCCGTTTCCATGTAAACAGAAATCTTTTTCAAAACGTTGCCGTCCCGTTTTCACTTGAACCGTCGCGTAAACGAGGCCTTAAAATGCATTTGACACCTCTGCCGTCCCTCCTGCAGGCGGACAAGAACACAACTTATTTCACTTTCTCCAAAGAGAAGTTCTGGAGATGTGAGGCCGTTAACGTTTCCCCACAACCGTCCGATTCGAACACTAACACTGAACAATGTCAATGAAAAAGTAAGGACGTGTGTCCATTTGCACACACACACACAAATCCGCGCGTACTCACACGCACACACACAAATAAAAGAGACCCGAACAAAAAGCAAAATACTGTTATAAATAAAGACGGGTAAACGTTCTGTCGGGACAAGAGAGGGGCAGGCAGGCAGGCAGGCACAATGTTAAAGGGTGTGTGTTTTTTTTTTTTTTTTTTGTCTTTTTCTTTCCCGGGCACACAAACTCACACACTCCACACACCGGGGGTGGGGTGGGGGGGGGGGGGGGGGGGGGGGGAGGTCAGAGGTCAACATTGAACACCTAAAAATCACTGTACAGGCAGAAGAAGACGGAAGCCCCCACCCCTTCGAGGTGATTCAGCCGGACCCCCGGAGCCGCAAAAAAACCCTCCGGGGCCTCTGAATTGCAGAGTGATCTCCCACGTTCCTCCCTGAAGACGCGTCTCAGAAGTAAAGAAGAACCCCCGCCCCCCCCCCCCCATCAAAACAAACAAACAAAAAAAAAAACCAAAAAAAAAAAAAACAAACCTCCAATATAATCACGGGTATAAGAATTGGCGGCAAAACTTTTTTTTTCTTTCCTCTAGGATCAAGGTTTATATGAAAATAAGTCATGCTTCATGCTAAATACATCGTTTATCTTACATGATCTTTGAATAAAAAAGATTTGCTTCTTATCTATTTACAAGCACCCATGCAATATAACTGAGAAAAGTCCTGCAGGTCAAATTGCTTCAATTATAAGAAAAGGAAAAAAATAAAATATTTTCTAACCTTTTTACAGAGTTGTCCGCGCGGGGACAAATTGCTTATATCTTTATGAGGGTAGAGTGAGGGGTGAACAAGACAGAAAAACAACAACAAAAAAAAAAAAACACCCCACAGGTTCTCTCTATAGAGTCGTCAGACGCTGTCGAGATGAGTTGGAAGGTGAAGTCGCTACTGGCAGCTCTGATATCTAGACCTATGGACAGAAGAAGTACTGGGGAGGTTCTTATAGGGAACGTTTACATTAATGCAACAACAACAACAAAATGAAGGAGATATTGCCTCGGACCCGGCACACTATCCGTTGCTATGGTGATA